>NC_080429.1:4672547-5030047 GCF_029873635.1 Malania oleifera | reverse complement strand
AGTTTTAATAAAATGCACTATAAAATATTAAATTTTTTTTTCAAAATTCATAAGAATCCAAATTCAAGACCTAAAATCCATACTCTCAAACAGAACCTCGGTGAATTTTTCCATAATTGAAACATCTTTAAACTTATACGCATGCCTATATATATATATATATATATATATATATAATATAATATAATACAATATTTACAAGTGGAAGATGGGGTCTAAGCTTGGGACTTGTAAGTTCTTTGCACTAACACTAGTTTACCCACCAATTCTAATATCCGTCATTCCTATTTTTTTGTTTGTTACTTTATTTAGTTTGGGATAGATTGAAAGAAAAATATGCCAAATTTCGCAAGGACACTAAGATGTTCATTACCAAGCAGCACATTAGAAGGATCAATCAATCATTAGTGACTTATTGCTCCCGGCAGAACTCACAAAATGTTCCATTGGATCATACGCAGAATATCAATCATCCTGTGTCTAGTAAGTTCTTTCCATATGACTTGCACCATGTTTAAACATAAAATGATTTGGTAGTACAATTGGAATTTTTATTTTTACGTATGTGCTAGCACATTGTATAATATCCAATATTTGTGCATATTAACTCAGATTTGTATTCAAGACAGGACTAACGTTGTTGAACAAATAAGTGGAATAATCCAATTAGGTGAAATTTTTCTGAAGTCCCAAAAAACATATTTGGATGGTCGTATCTCAATAATTGGCTGCATGTCAGTACCCTTTTTTGCCAACCATTTGCAATGTGGAAGATACAAAATCATAGAATTTTTTAATGCAGCGGCTTAGTTGTTCTCAAATGTTGTTGAATTTTATGTTTGTATAAGGGAATTAAAGTGCTTCTTCCTTCTAATAGCAACTCTGAAATAAAAGTAGAATCCATACTAATTGGCAAGCCTCTTAAAACCTCGTCGAAGATGTCATAGACTCATAGAGTAGAGCATTGCTCCATTTGAGGGCTCTGTGCTCAGGACTAAAGTTGGACTACTGACTGAAATCTTAATTCTTAATTATTTAGGTGTTGCCTTGATTCTTGGTAGTTGCAATTCGTTGGTTCTTGTTGACTTTTGATTCTTGTTGAAGGTTAAGAGGGCCAAAGAATTACAAAAATGCCACAATGCTTCCTAGTTTTTAAACTTGGAATACAATAAAAAGATGTTTTGCAACTTTCCTATGCCATAACTAAAAAACAAAGTGACATTTTATAATTATTTGGAAAAGTGAAAATAGAAGATGACAGGCGACCAATCATTCTTAACGTAGCTGAATGAGTTTTTTTAGCCATTGCACTCTTGTTTAGGAGTCCTTTAATCTTCTGAATTTTTGGGTTAGGTTTTATTGACTTATAGTCCTGTAGCATCATTATATAATTATTATAATTTTTACTTGAAACGCAATTTTTTGATAGCTTAGTCAATTATTATCCTACAGGTCCTTCGAGCCCCGGGGAACACCCAAGTTAATGGAATACCTGCAGCACTATACAGCTTTCATCCGGCACAAACTAATAAGAATAAGTGAGGATTCCTTCTATTCATGTTACCTTGTTTCTTGTTTCCCTTGGTTCCTTATATGTTTCTCACTCCTTAGAGAGAATTTGAAGTCCCGTCAAAACAAAGGACATGAACATATTACAAATAAAACAGTACACTCTCTTAATGAGGGTGAAACTTGCCCCGAATTTACAAATTAAAATAACAGAAGCAGCCTCCCCAGAAGAAGAGCAAAGTATGAGAATGTCATACCCTCCCCTCCCCAATGTGGCTTAGAAGACTTGTGCAGTGAATCTTCCCTTTCCAAGCATTTATCAAACTCCTAGGAGCCACACCTTATTCCATCCCCATAGGAGGTCTATAACATTAGCAGTTATATCTTGTCTATCAAGCCAATTTATTTTCATTTAGATTTCAACAAATCCCTATATTTTATTTGGATCTCCATAGGGGAAAAAAAGCAGAACTATAACATTGTTTGTCCCATCATGTCATATCATGATTTTATAAAGACATTTCCCCCAATCCACCCACCCCCCATACCCCCTGGCAGCACCCTCTCCTCCTCCTCCTCCCTTACAATTTAAAATTGTGGTAACAAGGATTGAAGTGCTTTTGGTGAATGCTCATACTTTCAGATGTTTATTTCCTTGAAGCTCCCAGCATCATTCCTTGCTAATATTGTAATACGGACAGGAGTGCAGCAGGCAGTACCTGCTAACCCTAGTAGTGATTTCATGTTGGCAATGGTTTTTTGAGTCCTGCATCAAGGTCATCAATGGGCACATCACTTCCACTCAGTTAGAGATGTTAAGAATGAATGCATATGCCTCTCAAGTATGGGAAGATCAGAAGGTTTGCAGCTAGGACCCAATGACAATCAATTCAGTTGGGTCAGGTTTCTTTCTATATTAACCTTGCATTTCTTTCTGATGATTTCCAGTTATTTGAAGGACTTGATGGCCACTTGACTATGAGCTTTGTATTCTTCTTTTAGCTCCAGCAGTGAATGTTGTGCTGATCTCTGAAATATTTATGTTCAAATTTAATGTCCATATTCCAAAACTTCTTCCAAATGCTTCCACCAAAAGTTATAGAAACACGAGGCTGCTCTTTCACAAATTATTAGAATGATCCGCACGTGTTTTTTGTGTGTGAAGTTAAGGCAGTGGCTTTATTGTTAGTGCTGTTGTTGTACCTGAGTTAGTAGATACGAGAATTTTGTAGATATTGTCATAACTTTTGTTCGATCGCCCTCTACTGTTGTTTGCTTGAGAGATGGAGAGATGTTTATTGTTTCATTTTCTTCTTGATGCCTAAAAATGACCCAATTCATTTCAATTTCTTTTAGACTCAAAAAATAGAAATAGCCACCATGTTTCAAGTAATTCATCTGCTGATTATATTGTTGGCAGGTCTCTGGTGCCTACCTCCTGATTCAGATATTTTGCACTCCTCTACGACATCATCTGACTGGGTTTTGTTTTGCTTGCACTTGTAAATTCAATTTAGTTAATCTAGCTATAAGATTACAGTATGTGGAATTTGCTGTGAAGAATGAAGTTTATCTGTTTCTGTTACTGGAATTATGAAGTCCAGTTCATGCAGATTTTTCCTTTATTGTTAGTATTTTTCTTCTATGAAAACTTTTATAAGGATGTTTTGGGATACGAGAAAATAGATACTAACAATGTACTACTAAGCCAACTGAACATTTGTGTTGATTTATGGATCAGCTGTATATGTATGATATCGACCTTAACAACTCACATTTTATTTGTTCTTTTGACAAAAATAATAATAATTATTATTATTTTGAAGAATAATATTTTTTATATAAATAAGAAAAGTAGTTTAAACTTCATATATGATTTAGATGGTTGTTAAAATTTGTATAAGTGGTTTTTTGACTTTAATTTGATGATAAATGTAATACTAATTAAACATTTTTGTAAAAAAAAAATTATGGAATTGGTGTAATATTATTTTTGTTTGTGACAATACCATGGTTAAACATAATATGTTACAAATAAAAGAGGATCCTTGAAATATTTTTTTTAGATTAAAAATTATATTACTAGTAGAAATGGAATTTCCCAATTTTAAAGTTTTTTTAATCTAATCTTTCATATTCTTAAAATTCTCTTCTAGCTTTCCATCTTTTCTATAATTGTTTTTGGAAATTTAGAAAGTAAAAGTTAGGAAGTCTATACGTGCTCTTGTCTAGTTTAATAGAAACTAGGAGCCTGCAGTTTTTCAGTGATGAAAAATAATGAAAGATTATTTTTGGGATTTGAAAAAAAAAATTAAATTGATTGCAAATGGAAACAAATTGCTATTTTTAATTATTTTTTATTTGATTTTTTAAATTTCTATACTGTCTATTTAACTATCCTCTTTCAAGTTTGTATGTCCCTCAAATATGGGTTTTTGAGTGTAGGAAAGAAAAACAAAGGAATTTAATTTCTCATGTTTGTTATCAAGGAAATTGAAAAAAAAAATAATAATTAAAAATATGTCAAATCAATTGATAAAAAATTGATTTTATACATCATTCATAGTTAATTTTTCTTCATTTTTAATCATATTAGAATAAACTTTTATTTTCACTAGTATTTCATATAAAAAGAAAAATACAATAAAAAAAAAAGTTTCCCTCATTTTTCTTTCCTTTCCTATCAGCACCAAAATCTTTGATCCAAATGGTTTGTTTAGAACATAGATTTTGATGGGGAAAAGGAAAAAAAAGGAAAATAAGAGAATTAATTTTTCATTATATTTTCTAATACTAAAAATAAAAATTTATTCTAATATAATTAAGAATTAAAAAAAAAACTAAATATTAATGATATGTAAAATCAAAATTATGTTATTAAATTTGATATATTTTTAATTTTTTTGTTAATCAAATATAAAAATGTGAATTCCTTAATATTTTCGTTTTCTTTACTTGATAAGTTTTCAAGTTTTAAATGAGACCTATAATTATTTTTAAAAATAAAAATAACTTTCCATCAATATATGTTTGAGAATATTGTACACTAGGTATGGAGGGTTTCTATTTGAAATTTGTATAATTAAAGAGGAAAATGCTGCGAATAATACTCTCATAAATATCCCCTCTAGATTTTTAAGTGCCACGTCAAAGCGAAAGATAGTTCTCAATTTATTAACTACCTCAATTTAATTTGGTAAAAGTTAATCTATTGCTAAATAAAGAAAACTCTCTAAATTTACAATTAATTTTAATTTTTTATTCCAAAAATAATCCTAAGTTTCCATCTTTATTTTTATTTTTTGAATTGTAAAGTAACTTTCCACCAATGTGTATGAGAATTGAGAACTACGATACGTACACCAATCTGTGTGGGGGGCCTAATTTGAAATTTGAATAATTAAAATTGGGAATGGGATTTGATTGGAAAATTGAATAATAGAAATGGGGAATGAGGTTTGATTCGAAATTTGAAATTAAAGGGGGAATTTTAGAATTACTTCGATTTGGTTTACTTTCTATCTTCTTTAATGTTATTTTTTGAATTAACTTGTTGCTAAATAAAATGAAATTTTTTTAATTTTGTAGTTACATTTAATCTATTTTCTTAATTCCTAAAACACCCTCCTAATTTTTCATCCTCTTTAAGATTAATTTTTAAAAAAAAAAAATAACTTTCCACCTACGTGTTTATGAGAACAAAATACATAGGGTCTCGCATGTTTGATTGATAATTTAAATAATTAGTAGAAACTTATGTGATGCACAATAGATATTTATCTAATATGATGAACAACTATTTCGTCCAAAATTTCTTTTGTCCTATATTGAGATTAAAGTAATTCAAAAATTAAAATATTAAAAGTGAACTTGAATTTTAAAATGTCTTCTCTTAAATGACAATTTAATTGCAACCCAAACAAACAAAAGGTTGAAAGTTAAACATACTTTGCAACGGAGTTACAAGGTATCATTTATGACTTGAAAGAATTGACCCGAACATTCTAAATTTCCAAATATGCCCAAGTGAAAAATACCTTGTAGAGAGAGTTTGCATCATCAATGAATAAGTGACATGAATTCCTAATAAAGTGAGAGGGCCTCAAAGACGAAAAAATCAATTAGATGTTAGTAGAGACATGAAACCATTTGTGAACAAAGTTGAAGAATAATTAGTTCCAAAGTCTACACAGATGTCAATCACATAAGTAGGTGAGAGTGTTAGGTACTTATTAGTGATTGCTTGTCTTATCTAATTGGTATGATTAATTATTATGTAAATAGCAGTCTAGGTTTTGTTTTTTTAGTAGAATAATTTTTAAGAAAAAAAATAAGGGTATAATTTAGTCAATTTAATGTTTCCTAATATCAAAGTTATAATATATATATATATATATATATATATATATATATATATATATATCACAGAAAGCTCTTTGGAGTACGGTGAATATTCATTAATCATTGTAAAAAACACTAGCTTTTCCAAACATGTTTGACCTACTGGTTTCCCTCACTAAGCACATGTTGCTTACAAAATGTGTGAATAGTAAATTGCATTACTTTATAATTTATCATGTGATTCTCATTTGCTTTCAGAAATATTTATTGCTTTAGCTTACTTGTGTTTGATGGTCATGTGCTTGTTTTTTGTGGTAAAATCGCAATTTATTATTGGTTGACACTAGTGCACTATAACGTCATATGACTCTTCACAAAGTATGAAGTGTTTGGCCATGACTAATAACCATCAAAGTCCTATATATTATAATGTATAATTCTCAATGAAGATGCACTAACATTCGTCGATCTAGATGGTCTACAAGATTGGCTGTACTCGTACTTGTCAAGGCTTAGCATCTTAAACTTGGTGGCTAGGGTTCCTTCTTCACTTCATGTGGAAATGATGACTCCAAGCTATGGATGGACCTTCCCTTGTTATAGTTTGGTCTTGGATCTCTTTCAACAACTCACTTGCTCAAAATGATCATCAATTTTTTTAAGGTTCTCTAGGGGCATTGAATGATTTGCATTTGTTGACTTGATTGGTCACGCCCTGTTTTAATAATGACAAATACTCTTGGTACTAAGGGTTGTACTGAGGACTGCATGCAGGTTCACCTTGTGCGCGCTTCAGGACTAAAAGACTTATCATGATGGTGTGCGGTGTTCGTGCCGATGAATGAAGAATCTTGTGATGCATTTGTATTTATTATTTAGTTTCTTTATTCTGGGATGTAATTTTATTATGGACTGTACACTCATATGGCTTGTAATAATTTGCATCATGCATGATAGGTAGGTATGCTCAAATCGACCTTAGTTGGACATTAGGTACCTACACGGACTATAGAAAGACCTTAGGGTTTTCCCTTCGGTCGACCGACACTGGACTTTTTCGGTGTCTTCAAATTGCCCCTAGGACACTCACACTTTCACATATATTTGTTAGGCACTTGAATAGGGCTTATTTGCTTCAATACGGGACCGAAATGCACACACGATGCACTTTCGGTCGACCAGCCAAGTTAGTTCATTTTGGCCTGGTCGACCGAGACATTTTGGGTCAAAATTTGACCACCCGGTCGACCAGCAAAGGTAGTTCAAAAGGCCCTCGTCTACCGAAGCTCCCTTGGGTCAAAGATTGACCACTCGGTTGACCGAAACTGGTAGTTCAAAATGCTCTAGTCGACCGAAACCCTCTTGGGTCAAAAGTTGACCATCTGGTCGACCGAGAGCTTTTGTACTACAATTACCTGGTCAACCGAAGGGTTCTCGGGAGAATTCCAAGCGGTCTGGTCGACCGAACCAGGCAGTTCAAAATGCCCTAGTCGATCGAAACTCAGAAAAGTGGGAAATCTCCCTCTCCGGTCGACCGAGCCTTTCAGTTCAAAAGTCCCCTAGTCGATCGAGCCATTTGAGTCCTGGTCGACCAAACCATTTCTGGTCGACCGGACCTCTCAGGTTGCCCTGATTTTTACCACGCTTAAACATATTTTAAACAGGGTTAATTATTTTAAAATGATTTAAAACTTTCTTAATAATGCCCAATAGGTCCCCAACGGTCAAGAATACCTCCTTGCCTATATATACCCATTCATTTATCATTATTAGCAAGGATTAGAAAACTTGATTAGGGCAAAACCCTCTTAACTCTCAAAACCCTATATTAGCCAAAAACTTCTTGCAAACACTTGCGTACTCTTCAATCTTTATTTCTCTAAGCATTGTGAGTATTTCTATAAGGCTATAGTGTGTAATCTCTCTAGCTAATACTCTCTTTTGGTATAAAGTTTGATTGATTTTATTTGAGAGTATAGCCTAAAGTTCTTCCACGGATTTCATTTGATAAATCTTGTGTGGGAAGACTTTGAGGGCTGTGGTTCTTGCATTGTTGTTGCAAGATACCTAAACCTAGATTTTGTGTGCAAAAATCCTTTTGTGAAAAGCTAATCTTTCAAACAACTCCATTGTGCTTTAGAAATTGAAATATCGTATTGAGTTTGTTTGATCTATCTTGCTTAGCATATTTGAAACCCTGATCTGATTTTGTCATATTCGAATATTGTGTTTCAAATCTTGCTTAGATACATACTCTAGATCTTGATTGATTATCATACTTGATTGAGTGTTTAGCACATATTAGAGCACTGAGCATATCTACATATCATTCGTGCTTGCTTTATTGATTGAGTTGTATTGGTGCACACATATGTGTTTCTAGAAGCATATTTCTGTGTACAAATTTTATACACATTTGTTGTATTTCCAAGCACGGGCCTAAAGAGGGAGACTAGCCCTGGAATAGTTCCAGATTGGCTTAGACCTGGTTAGGAAAGCTAGGTGCGTCGTCCTGTTAAGGCGTGTAGGTTGAGGTCAGCCCCACTAATTGACCTGGTTAAGGTTGAGGTCAGCCCTGTGTTAATTTGACCTGGTTGTAAATGGTGCCGCTCCACCCTTAAGTGAGCTATTAGTGGAATCCTCTAACTTGTGAGCTAGAGGCGGGGACGTAGGCACAGTTGGCCGAACCTCGATAACATATCGTGCGTGTTTTTTACATTTCCGCAATTTATATTTACCACACATGTATGTTATGGGTGAATGATGCGTATGACTTAAAATTCCACATTATATTTATCTACGCATTTGAAAATTGAATAGACTGACCCTAGGTTGTGTATATACTGTTGTAAGATAGATTAACTTAGGAGAAAAAGTTTTAAAATTCCAATTCACCCCCCCTCTTGGGATTGCACCAAAGCTAACAGCATTTGTATTGGAACTAATGAGGCCTTTTTTTTGCTCTAACCTTTTTTCCTTTCTTCACTAGGACTTGAGGGGTGTTGTATAGCTTCAACCTTGCCTTGCAAGAGCATTCTTCCTCAATTGCAAGATTTCTTGAGCATTCAGTTTTGTTTTGCCCCTAGAAGGTTAAGAATTGTTCCATATGAACCGCCTTCCTGTAATGTGGTTCATTGGCTTGTAGAGGAGGAAACCCATTGATTAGGGGGAGGGTCAATTTCTTTTGAATTGATTGCCATGAATTTCCTACAAGAAGTTGACATGGTTCTTATCAAGATATCTCCCTCTTTCCCCACTTGATGTTGCCTTTAAAATCCGTTAGACCAAGTGTCAACTAGTAGAGAAGAGATAAACAAGCTTGAGGGAACATAGGGTGAAACACAAGGTATAACAAAAGAAAAAAAAAGAAATAATAGAAGTTTACAACGCTAACAAATGTGACATCCCTATGTTTACCTTGTTCCCCTTCTTATAAATCTTATTCTCCTAGCTCAAATGTCTATCTTGAATTAGAAGTTATTAATCATTTCCCTCTTAAATGCTCTTGGTCTTAAACATTTCCTTTTATTTCTAAGGCAAAGCAAGACGTGGAGTCGATTTTGCCCCATTAGTACTTTTTTATACTTGGATGATCAATTGCACTTTTTTTTTTGTTAAAACCTTAATCTATCTAAAACAAACTTTTCAAATGCAATGTTATATAGTTTTCATTGAATTTCATGTATCATAATTTTTTATCTTTCTTTTTAAAAAATAATAATATTTTTGTTTACAAAATAATTTATGCCATTCATATTTTTTTATAGATGATATGCATATGCGCGACACATTTATTTCTTTGTTTTTTGAACCATAGATTTTCTTCTATTAAAACATTAATTTATCTAAAATATATATTTTTAACTATAATTCATATAATTTTGCTTGAATTTTATTTCTAGGAATATTTTGTTGTATTTTTAAAATAAAAGAATTTCTTAGTCCACAAACTGATTAAATATTCATACTTTATGTAAATTATTTCCTTTATTCTTAATTTTTTCTTTAATTTAAGTAATATTTACTCTTATATATGTTTTTTGATTATATATGCTTTTAGAGTTTCGTCATATTATCCACGTGGTCCACTTTTTTATTATTATTATTTCCTAATTATTGTCATAATTGTTTTTATTTTTCCATTTGTCTACAATATAAACTATCTCATTCTACCTCAATTTTTTGTTCCATTTATTTCAATTTTTGAGATTTCTCATATTAAATATTTGAAATCTTATCTTCGACTTAGAGTCGTGTTTTAAAATATTGGAAAGTAGTTTCTTTGACATATCTACTTGTCATTTGTATGAGATTTAATTTCCAACACATTCTTGTAAAATACTAACTTTTTTCTTAAACATTAATCTTTTAATAATATATATATATATATATATATATATATATATATATATATATATATATAACTCTTTAAATTGTTTGTGATGATGATTGTCAATAATGAATGAAAGTATCGATATGTTTATCAAGACGATGACTGCGATAAAAAGTTGTTCTGATCTAAATTAAAATGTTGTTTAAATTATATTTATTTTTAATATAATTATTTTAAAACTAAAAATAAAAATTTAACTCTCTTTTAGATAATCACAAATACAAACTCCTAGTCAAATTCAAATACCCAACTCCGTAATTTAATTTTCTATAATTATTATTTTTTAAATTCAAAATAAACGGCCTTAGTGCGGTCGGTATTAGTATATATATATATATATATATATATATACTAACTTTAAATTGTTTACTCTCCCTCTCCTCTTCATCCTTCTAAGTTTCAAGAAAGCTTGAGTTCCACTGTGTACTCGCCTTCCAGTGATAAGTTCTTGGCTCCTCTGAGAGTCTCTCGCCATATTCCTCCGCAGGTTCTCTCTCTCTCTCTCTCTCTCTCTCTCTCTCTCTCTCTCTCTCTCTAAATTTGTTCACTACTTTCTTTGAAGTTGATTTGCTTTATGCTTAGCTACATTTTATCTTCTCGATAGCCAGATAGTGGAGAAAGAAGAGCGGTCTCTAAATTTCAACGCATATACCATTGCCGCCAATTACAAAACATATATGGAATTACTCTTCGCGTACTCTTTGAGTAGCCGATAAGCTTATGCTACAACCTTCTCCTGTTGCATCAAAACGCATCCAAGCCCCTTTCTGAATTGCAACACTGTAAATCACAAAATTATTTTCCCCTGAAAGAATTGTTAGTATTGGCACAGTGATGAATCGTTGCTTTAACTCCTAGAAATTTTGTTCACATTCATCTGTCTATTCATACTTCACGTTCTTCCTTGTTAACTTATTAGAGAACCTAATAACTTAGAAAACCCTTCCATGATTTGGCAGTAATACCCTATCAAACCCAAGAATCTTCTGATCTCATGAACGTTCTTCAGTTTCGTTCAATCCATTACCGCCTCTATCTACTCGGATCAACTGAATATTCTCTTGTCTTAACCTTCACCTGATGATGATACCCTGTTCGAAGTTTGAATTTTGGAGAAGACTTGTGTTCCCGAAGTTGGTTAAACAAGTCATATGTACAGAGTAGTGGATACTTGTCCTTAACTGTCACCTTACTTATTTCTTGATAATTGATATACATCCTTAATGAGCCATCTTTCTTTAAACAAAAAAAAACCAGTGCTCCCCATGGTGACACACTGGGTTAGATGAATTTTTTATGCATTGACTCCTATAATTGATCCTTTAAATCTTTCCAATTTTATTGGAGTCTTAGAGATTGGTGTTGGGATATCTTCCAACTTTAATTCCTCCTCGTGGCACTTCCTACACACAGGTAAGGTACCCCTGACATCTCTCTAGAGGCAGTCTCCTCGCCTGATTAGCTGACAACATCTGTGGCGAGGCGCGCACGCACAACCCAACAAATCTATACTCCTACTCCCATGGTGGTTTGAACACCACTTCCTTCTTATAACAGTCAATACTGGCATAGCTAAAAGTTCGCTAGTTCCATCCCAAAATCATGTCAAACCCATGCATATCAAAAACCATTAAATTAGCAGGTAGCATCCTCCCTAGAATACTAATTGGATAATCCATGAGAACCCTTCTACAAACTACCACATTCTTCGTCGATGTGACCATAGATAAATTTGTATTTAACAACTAAGCTTTTATCACACACAATTCGACATATTCCTGAGATATAGATGAGCGTGTTGCCCCGAAATCAAATAATACAACAACTTTATTTGACAACAATAATAAAATATTACCTGTCACCACGTCATTTGTATTTTCTGCTTCTCTCAGTGTAAGATAATAGGCTTGCGCCGAGGTGGTCTTCCTCTAATGGCCATCTCAAGATGCCTGACTATCTCTCCGAAATTGTCTAATAGGGATTGCGTTGATTGGCTGCACACGATAGTCTCATGCAATGTGGTCAGGCCAGTTGCACAAATAAGATACATTCGTCCTAGCCCGACATTCCCACGGATGTCTCCTTTTACACTTGGGACAAAGAGGGCATAATAGATTACCCCGCCCTGCTCGATTTTGCATCTCAAATCTCTGGCCCATATTGTATCTCCTCCACTACCTCTGGCTGATACTTAATTAAAATCCAGGAGGTGTGGGCCTCTTCCTCTATCTCTGTACTCTTGTGCCCCTTTGCCGACTTGCCACTGTTACGGTGGCTTTATCCACCAGTTTTGAGAAATCTCGCACCTGTAAAACTTTCACCTGCTCATATATTTTCTATCTCAGCCCCCTCTCGAACCTCTGCACCTTTCTAAATTCATCAGGAATCATATATGGAGCGAAACGAGACAGCTCCACAAGCTTGGCGGCATACTACGGCCTTGTCAAATGACCCTGAGTCTGATTCAAAAACTCCTCCATCTTAGCATCCCAGACGGAGGCGGGAAAGTATCGATCAAAGAAAATATCCTTAAAACAGCCCCAAGTCAATGCTATGGGTACTGGCATTTGTTCCTCCAAGAGTTTCACCACCAACCATCATCGCTCGGCCTCATCCATAAATTTGAATGTAGTATAAAGAACTCTCTATTCATCAGTGTAGCGTACCACTGTCAGTATCTTCTCAATCTCTCGTACCCAATTCTCTACAATAATTGGGTCAACACTTCCTGAAAAAGCTGGGGGATTCATTAGAGTATACTGCTCTATGGTGTAGCCCTAATCAACAGGTGGGAAACCCTATCCCCTAAAGTTCCATGCAATTTCTACCATGACCCACTGCACAACACTATACAGTACTAGATCTGAATCATTGCCACCCCTGCTGGAAGCCCCCATGTTGCCACTACTCTCAACATTTGCGTCGTTATTCCTAGGGTCTATCCAGAAATTTGGAAAGAAAACAATATTAAAATTCCAATACCTTAACGTAACTAATTATCAAACTAGGAAAACAATTTAACACCCATGTTCTCAAGGTAAGCCTTAACACACAACTTAGCCACAAAAACGTCGACGGTTTCTACCTGTCACATAAAACCATCGACGGTTTGGTCCAAAATCCTTCACCATCCTCCTTCTTATATGCCCTTAGCCATTTTAAGGACCACACCCTGAATCCATAGAAATTATGACCTATCCAACCAACTAACATCTCAAGTTCCAGTCTTTCTGCTTAGAAACAAAAACTGTCAAGGGTTTGCCATAATTTTCCTAACACCGTCGTCTTAGGAAAATCATAGAAAATCGTTAATGAATTTCTGCCTCCAGGCTGCGAGACAAAACTTAAAATTTCAACTTACTTAGGATATTCCATTTCACTATACATCCTCAACCAAATCCAACATACAACACATAACCTATTCCATTTTTACTCCCATCACCACTCATTCCTATGCTCAAGTAGTATTATCCATTAAAGTCTACAAAACCTAACAACTTAGGCTTTGATACCACAACTGTAACGCTCCAAAAAATGTCTGCTGATATAATAATAATATTCATTATAATACACCATCGTGACATCTCTAATACCATGCTTTTAAATTCCCATTTTTTTTCTTTCATTTTAATCACAACACACACACACACACACACACACACACACACACACACACACACACATATATATATATATATATATATGATAATATAAATATTACATCTGCCCATTCACTGCCTGCAAAAGCAAAAATAGACCTATCCATAACTGTACATACCAGAGTACTACCTCTCAACCATTATTATACCATTTCCTCAAACAAAACTATAATCCAAAACTCTAAACATTTATATACACAAATCCATACTAACACTTACCCTATCTTTAATACCTACACCCCGTCCCTAAGCTCCTAGATCTGGGTACCTGGTGATCCTGAAATGTTGAAATATTAACAAGGTGAGACACCTCTCAGTGTGTGGAAATGAGTTTATATATATACGTATGATTCATTTCTTAATTAACTTAAATGAAATAGCAATTTAAATTATACTCATGCATATACAATTTCATAGCTCATATTATTATTATTAATTTTTTTCAGTTCATAACTCGGATCAAAAGCCCTATACATATAAATTACAACTCACATGATCTAAACACATATAAATCATTTGCCGAGATTGAGGCATTTCGTACCGCCGTCCCCTAATCCGACCATTCATAATCAGTTCACAATTTGATTTAATCAAATACTACAATTTAATAAGTAAACCATAATTTTCATACCCATAAAATTATTCAAAAAACCATATACAGTATTCTAGGAATCGCATATTATAATTTAACAGGTTGAATTTCTAAAATAACTGACATAATTTATTTCCCTTACTTTAGCATTGGAGTGGTGCCTACAACGTCCCAATGACAAATCCGCTCTCGTTAAAATGTTTAGGATTGTTGTTAGAACTCCATAGTGGTTTTCATTTTTTCAATTTGACTTATAGACGAAGAGAAAATCTAGAGCGAGAGTGAGAGTGTTTGAGGAGAGAGAAGTAGAGAGAGAGACGTCTTTTGGGGGGTAAATTGCTTAATCCTGAAGCTTTTGCTTTAGGATTCAACTTTATATATATATATAAGTATATTATATCTATAATATTATATTATATCATATATTAATATTTTATATTATTAAATTAATAATTCTTATTATTTAATTAATTAATTAAAATTTTTTTTATTTTTTTAGGATCATAACCCTAATCAAGTATAATTATTTTTGGGGTCGTTACATCGACGAACTGTGAAGTGTCTCTTGATGCCCAACTCCGCACAAACTCCATAAACCGAGTATCAGGGTACTCGGTCCCATTGTCCGACCTCAAGTTTTTGATTCTCCTTCCTGTTAGGTTTTCCACTTTAGCCTTCCAAATCTTAAACTAGGCAAACGTATTTGATTTGTGACGCATGAAGTAAACTTAGACCTTCCGTGAGTAATCATCAATGTAACTCACATAATAGACATGTCCACCCTTTGATGCAACTCTAACCGGGCCCCAAACATTTGAATGGACATAATCAAGAATACCCTTTGTCTTGTGTATAGTTGATCTAAACCTTGTCCTATTCTGTTTTCCAAGAACACAAATCCTGCAAAATTCTAGCTGACATAATTTCAAGCCCTTCAACAATTTCCTCTTGTGCAGTTCTTTCATGTCGTGTTTCCCCATATGCCCAAAGCGCATATGCCACAAGACGGTCTCATCTAATTCAGCATCTATGACTGCAGCTCCACCTACACCGGTAGTTCCCTACAATGTGTAGATATTCTCATTCAGTTTCTGCCCTTCCATTACAGTCAGATTACCTTTTCATACCGTTTGAACTCCACCTTTGAACTTGTAATTAAAGTCATTACAATCCAAAGTTCCGAGTGATGTCAAACTCTTCCTCAACTCTAGTATATGTCTTACATTACACAATGTTCTTACAACACAATTAAACATTTTTATCTTTACATTTCCGATGTTAATAATCTTGCAATAAACATTATTTCCCATAAGAACTGATCCAGAATTCACTAACTTGTAAGTGTTGTACCACTCCTTGTTCGAAGTCATGTGATAAGAACATGCTGAGTCAAGTATCCAAGAATCCGTTAGATTTTCCGACCCTATTGAAAATGATAGAACATCACCATCACTACACGTTGAACCTCCTTCTTGAACAAATTCACAAATTTTGAAGTACCCTAATGTTTCTTAGAATTTCCCTTCTTCCAATCCAGACACTCTGGTTTCACATGCCCCTTTTGCCACATTTGTAACGCCAAATTTCTTTCTTCTTCTTGGATTGATTTCGGATTTCTAACTTGATCCATGTTTGGATTTTCCCTTGCCCCTCTTGTTATTACCATTTACCACAAGTTCTTCTCCTTCATTACATATTTTCAATCTTTGATGAAAATTTAGTAAAGCACTTGTTACCTCTTCAAGATCAAGAGGTTTTTTTCGCCACGTAAAAGTGGTCACAAGATTTTCATAGGTATGAGTTGAGGGCAAAGGGTTTAACAACATCAAAGTTTTTTCATCCTCATTAAACTTAACATCAACTCTCATCAAATCACTAATAATTTGATTGAAAGCATTAATAAGTTGATCTAAGTTTGATCCTTCAACCATCTTAAGTCAATACAAACATTGCTTAAGAAAAAGTTTATTATTAAGAGATTTGGACATGTACCGGCTCTTTAATTTTCGCCATATAACTGCTGGAGAATCCTCCTCCATCACCCGATAGAGTACTTCGTCGGCCAAATATAAGCGTATTGTAGAAGCGGTTTTTACTTGCAAATCTCCCCCTGTTGCCTCATCCATTCCATCCGGTTGAACACCAAGTAATGCCTTTCCCATTCCTCGATGTACAAGAATGTCTTTCACTCTCCTCTGCCATAAACCAAAGTTCTTGGTTCCATCAAATTTGACGATGTCAAATCGTGCAGTGACGATCCCGATGCCATAATAACGATCTCCCTGATACCAATTTGTTGTGATATGGATGGAACAAAGCACAACGGAATAGATATAACAAGTAAATGAAACACAACCAGAAAGTGATAAACAACAAGAACAACAACAAGATTTATATGGTTTGGCAAAGCCTACATTCACGAAAGTAATGGCACAAGAATTTCACTAAGGAAATCACAAAGTGCACAATACACTTCTCAAATGATCTCACTCACTCAATACATGCCCAGAATGACATATATAACACTCTCTCAAAGGTTTCCCTCTGATTACCCAAACACCCCCAACGTTCAAATTCAAAATTCAAAAAATTGCTCACATCCCAGGTACATTCGTCAACGAGTTTAGGGATTCATTGACGATCCAGGGAAGGCCACTCGTCGACGAGAACATGACATTCGTTGACGAGCCCAGAACTCTCAGGATCTACTCGTCGACGAGTGCCTTGTTGCCCCTGTATGTTTTTCTTCCTTCTTTGTTTAAGAAATTCAAAGTATAAGAGTCACACTACAAACAACAAATTAAAAATTAGAGCAGTTTGCTAAATAAAGCATTGTGTTTTTTCTAAGAAAGAAGGAGAGTTTAGGTGCAACGGTAAGATTGTTGTTGTCTGACCTGGAGGTCACGGGTTCGAGGCTAAAAACAGCCTCTTGCGAAAATGTATGATAAGATTGTATACTATTGACCCATTGTGGTCCGTCCCTTCCCTCGGTCTTGCATACGCGGGAGCTTTGTGTACTAGGCTATCCTTTTTTTTTTCTAAGAAAAAATAAATTTATTTTATAAAAAAAGTGGCGTCTTATAATTATTTCTAAACCTGAAAATGGAAAATGACAGCAGTTACCCACAATTAAACAGGCCCTAAATAATTTTTAACCTATCTCAATGAGTTTTGCAGTCATTCTACTCTTGTTTTTAAGTTTTTTAATCTGTTGAAGCTTTTCATTAGGTTTTAATGACTTATAGTGCTATAGCATCTTTGCATGAAGACAATTTTTGGGTAGCACGATTAACTATTTACCTGCAGGACACCCTGTTCCTCAGCAGCCGCCAACTCCAGCTCCTGCGAAACCCCAAATAAATGGAATCCATGTACTGGACAGCTTTCATCCTGCACAAGTGAACGGGAATAAGTATGAACTCCTTATATTCAATTTATCTTGTTCTTGTTTCCTTATTATTCTCCATATGTTTCTCATGTTTTATTGCTAATTTGAGGTCCTCTCTTGTGCCTTGGCCCAAGTGTGGGACTTGTACACTGGGTCTTCCTTTCTCAAGGAAGTAATCAAACTCCTTGGAGCCAGTGTATGCTGGGAGTATATAGTATTAGTAGTTACATCTTGTCCATCAAGCCAATTTATTTTTCAGTTCAAAAAACCCTCATAGTTTGTTTGAAACTCTCTCTCAAACAAACGCCTGTGCAAACACACAAATCTACATCTTTTGCACTACTAGTAGGTCACCCATCCCCTTATTATTGAAAATTGTGGTAGAACTTGTCACATATAACAAGTATTGAAATGCTTTTGGTGAATTGTTCATATCGTTATTTTTTTCTTTTTTTTCTTTTCATATGTTTACTTCCTCGAAGCTTTCAGCATTTTTCCTTGCTAATATTAAAATATGGACAGGAGGGCAGCAGGTTCAGTACGTGTTAACCATAGTAGTGATTTCAGGTCAGAAATGAATTTGAATCCTTCATCATGGGCATTAAATGGCCACTTCACTTCCACTCAATCAGAGATGTTGGGAACCAATGCAGTGGCAGATAGTTTAGTACCGATTTCATGTCAGAGATGGATTGGAGTCCTGCATTATGGGCATCCAATGCCCACTTCACTCCCGTGTTAAGAATGAACGTAGCAGCAGATGGTTAAATACCAGTTAATCCTAGTAACGATTTCATGTCAGAAATGGATTTGACTCCTGCATCATGGGCAACCAATGGCCACTTCACTTCCACTCAATCAGAGATTTTGGGAATGAATGCAGCAGCAGAAGTATCACAATGTTTTGCTCCTGGTTCAGATATTTTGTGTTGGGTTTTCCCTCCTTGTAGGCCCAACAATTGGAAAGAGTTTTTTTAATGGCTCTTGGCTTCTCAAGGAAGCAGTACTCACCTTCAGCAAAGGTCTCACGCGCAGTGGCTGACCCTTCATCTCCTTTTTATTTATTTCCATTTTTCCTGCTTGCTGCCATTGGACTCTCTGTTTTTCAATACTAGCTCCCAACGCCTGCAGCAGCCAACACCTGCAGCCAGCACTTGCAGCACGCCCATGCCTGCGCCGGTCATCTTCTCCAGTGCAGCAACCTGCTGCTACCTTTATCTCTTCGGCTGTATATTATTAACAGCATTTTGAGATATTCTGAGTTGTACTCTGGTTGGTTCTTTTGGGAGCTTTGTCCATAATATTGGTGAGATCATTTCATCTTACTATATTTGTTTATACACTCTTGTGTATTTGTAAGACTTATGTCTTTTGTATCCACTTTATACAACAAATTTGGTGATAGTGGATTTGGACCGCCGTACCCTATGGACGTACCTCAACATTTGAGGAAACCACGTTAAATTTTATGCGTCTCATTTTATTTATTTATTTTGCATTACTCCATTGATTTACTTGTGGGAATTAGTTCATATATAATTTTTTCCTAACAAGTGGTATCAGAGCCGTGTTATTTGTACACATTAAATTTGTGTAAATCATGGATGGTAATGTTGGCCGTATGATTAGCTTCAATGGAAGCAATTGGATAACTTGGAAAAAAAAAATGCAAGATCTTTTATTTTGCAAAGATTTGGATGGGCCTATTGAGGGTGATAACCAAAAGCCTAAAGACATGAATGATGATGAGTGGAATAGGCTTAATAGGAAAACCGTTGGTGTTATCCGGTAATGGATTGATGATAGTGTTTTTCATCATATTTCTACCAAAATTTCGGCACGTGAATTGTGGAAAAAACTGGAGGGTCTTTATGATAGAAAGTTGGCTACAAATAAAACTTCTCTTTTCTGAAAATTGGTGAATTTGAAATATAAAGATGGTGGTCTTATTATTGAGCATTTGAATGAGATGAAAAATATTATCAATCAGCTTGCTACTATGAAAATAGTTTTTGATGATGAATTGCGGGCCTTAATGCTTCTTAACTCTTTGTCGGAAAGTTGGGAGACTTTGGTTGTGACTATTAGTAATTCGGCTCCCGATGGAATTGTTACTATGAATCAAGTAACTAGCAGCTTGTTGAATGAAGAAATTAGAAGAAAATCAGTTGGCTCTTCTCATTCGGAGGCACTTGTGACAGAAAATCGGGGGAGAGGCAGAAGTAAAAGCAGATATTCTCACCGCAATGATAAATCAAGAGGTCGGTCCAGCTCAATTTTGAAAAAAGATATTGAGTGCCACTTGTCATAAAAAGGAGCATATGAAGCAGAAGTGTAGAAAATTGAAATTTAAGAAGCAAAACAAAGAGAAAATTTTTGAGAAAAAATATGAAGACACAACTTCAGTTGTATTTGATGGTGATCTCATGGTTGTTTGTGATGAAAATTGCATTAATTTGACAAGTCAAGAGACTGTTATTGATTCCGGTGCGTCATTCCATGTCACTTCTCAAGGAGATTTCTTTACTTCTTATTTCAAAGGAAATTATGGAGTTGTTCGGATGGGAAATGAAGGTTTGTCAAAAATTGTTGGCATGGAAAATGTTTGTTTGGAAACAAATCTTGGATGTAAGTTAGTGCTCAAATATGTGAGACATGTACCCGATATTCGACTAAATTTGATATCTACCGGAAAGCTTGATGATGAAGGGTTTGACAACCGTTTTGGTAATGGAAAATGGAAGCTCACAAAGGGTAATTTGGTGGTGGCTAAAGGCAAGAAAATCGGTACACTTTATATGATGCAAGGTAAAATTGGTAATGGTGTTGTGAATGCAATTGAAAATCACTCTTCCACCGATTTGTGGCATAAGCGGCTTGGGCACATGAGTGAAAAAGGAATGCAGTTTTTGTTCAAAAAGAAGCTCCAACTCGGGATGAAAGGTACCTCTTTTAGAGCTTATGTTCATTGTTTGGCCGGTAAGCAACACAGAGCTCCTTTTCGTACAAAGTTTGTTACTAAAAAATCTAATGTTTTAGATTTGATACATTTAGATGTATGTGGTCCTTTGAAAGTTAAATCTCATGGTGGTGCACTTATTTTGTTACCTTTATTGATGATTGTTCAAGAAGAGTTTGGGCTTACACTTTGAAGACTAAAGATCAAGTCTTAGATGTGTTTAAGCATTTTCAGGTTAAAGTTGAAAGGGAGACTGGAAAGAAGATGAAATGTGTGCGCTCAGATAATGGTGGAGAGTACATTGGCCCATTTGATGCATATTGTTACAGCTAAGGAATTAGACATCAAAAGACTGTCAAGAAAACCCCTCAACAAAATGGTATTGCTGAAAGGATGAACCGCACTATACTGGAGAGAATGAGATGTATGCTCTCTCATGCGAAGTTGCCAAAATCATTTTGGGGTGAAGCAATGAGGACGGCGGTGGACTTGATTAATTTGTCTCCTTCAACTCCTTTACTTGGTGAAGTTCCTAAAAAAATTTGGAAAGGTAAGGATGTCACTTATGATCACTAGAAAGTGTTTGGTTGTCGTGCATTTGTTCATATTCCAAAAGATGAAAGATCCAAACTTGATGACAAGACAATGCAACGTATTTTTTTTGGCTATGGGCATGATGAATTTGGATACAGATTGTGGGATTCGGTTGACAAGAAAATTGTTGGAAGCCGAGATGTTGTATTTTTTTGAAGATCAAATAATTGAAGATTTTGGCACGGTTGAGCAACCACAATCTAATGGGAATGATTTTGTTGACTTAGACTTACCTTCTCCACCTTTGGCACATGATGAAAATATGGAATATGTTCTTCCACCTCTTGAAGATGTTGGAAATGATGAAATTCCTAATGATGTTGAAGATGAAAATGAAGGGGAGCAACAAGTTCAAGAGCAAGCTCAATTGAGAAGGTCTTCAAGAGAGCCAAGACCTTCATCTAAATATTCATCAAGTGACTATGTTACTCTAACGGATCAAGGGGAACCCGAAAGCTATCAAGAAGCCATGAACCATGAAAATAAAGTTGAATGGATGGAGGCTATGCAAGAGGAAATGAATTCCATAGTTGACAATCACACTTATGATTTGGTTAAACTTCCTCTTGGAAAGAAAGCCTTGAAAAATAAATGGATGTTTAGGCTGAAAAATGATGGAAAGAATTTTCAGTACAAGGCTAGGCTTGTGGTAAAATGCTTTGGTCAAAAAAGGGAATTGACTTTGACGAAATATTCTCACCGGATGTAAAGATGTCATCTATTGGGGTTGTTCTTGGCATGGCAGCATATTTGAATTTAGAAGTTGAGCAACTAGATGTGAAAACTGCTTTCTTACATGGTAACTTGGAAAATGAAATTTACATGGAACAACCGGAAGGCTTCAAACAAAAAGGGAAAGAGAATTTAGTGTGCAAATTAAAGAAAAGTTTGTATGGGTTGAAGCAAGCACCACGGAGATGGTACAAGAAATTTGATTCTTTCATGATTGATCATGGTTACTCAAAAACCTCTTCGGATGATTGTGTGTTTGTGAAAAAATTTTCGGATGGTACTTATATTATTCTCTTACTCTATGTTGATGATATGCTCATTTTAGGACATGACTTCTCCAAGATTGACAAATTCAAGTTAGAGTTGAGCAAGTCTTTTGCTATGAAAGACGTGGGACCAGCAAAACAAATTCTTGGCAGGAGAATTGTTCGTGATCGTGAAAAAGGGCAAATTTGGTTGTCTCAAGAAAGTTACATTGAAAAAGTGCTTGAGAAGTTCAATATGGATAAAGCAAAACCCATTGGTTGCCCACTTGCTAGTCACTTCAAGCTTAGTTCAAAACAAAGTCCTACAAGTGAAAAAGACAAGGAAGAGATGAAGAAAATTCCTTATGCTTCAGTCGTTGGTTCCTTAATGTATGCAATGGTTTGCACAAGACCGGATTTAACTTATGCTGTTGGAGTTGTTAGTCGGTTTCTCTCTAATCCAAGAAAGGAGCATTGATTAGCGGTAAAATGGATTCTCCGATACCTTAGAGGCACTTCAAAGGCGTGTTTGTGTTTTGGAAATGATAAATCTACGCTCCATGGATTCACGGATGCCGACATGGCCAGTGATGTTGATTCTAGAAAATCCACTTCGGGTTATTTAATGACTTTTGTAGGGGGAGCTGTGGCATGACAATCTAAATTACAGAAATGTGTTACTCTATCTACTACGGAAGCCGAGTTTATTGCCTTTATGGAAGCTTGCAAAGAATTGCTTTGGTTGAAGAGATTCTTAAAAGAGTTGGGCATGGAACAAAAAAGGTATGTTTTTTATTGTGATAGCCAAAGTGCAATTCATTTGAGTAAGAATTTTATCTTCCATTCAAAGTCAAAACATATTGATGTTAGATATCATTGGATTCGGGATGTGTTGGATAAGAAAGTGTTGCAGCATGAAAAAATTCACACTGATGATAATGGTTCAGATATAATGACAAAAGCATTGTCTAGAGACAAGCATGCGAAGTGTCAAATTTTGGCCAGATTGGTGGAGTTGTCCCCATAAGTCGGGAGGGGGAGATTTGTTGGGTTTTCCCTCCTTGTGGGGCCCAACAATTGGAAAGAGTTTTTTTTTAATGGCTGTTGGCTTCTCAAGGAAGCAGTACTCACCTTCAGCAAAAGGTCTCACGCGCAGTGGTTGACCCTTCATCTCCTTTTTCTTTATTTCCATTTTTCCTGCTTGCTGCCATTGGACTCTTTGTTTTTCAATACTAGCTCCCAATGCCTGCAGCAGCCAACACCTGCAGCCAGCACTTGCAGCACGCCCATGCCTGCGCCGGTCATCTTCTCCAGTGCAACAACCTGCTGCTACCTTTATCTCTCCGGCTTTATATTATTAACAGCATTTTGAGATATTCTGAGTTGTACTCTAGTTGGTTCTTTTGGGAGCTTTGTTCATAATATTGGTGAGATCATTTCATCTTTCTATATTTGTTTATACACTCTCGTGTATTTGTAAGGCTTATGCCTTTTGTATCCATTTTGAACAACAAATTTGGTGATAGTGGATTTGGACCGCCGTGCCCCGTGGACGTTCCTCAACATTTGAGGGAACCACGTTAAATTTTGTGTCTCATTTTATTTATTCATTTTGCATTAATCCATTGATTTACTTGTGGGAATTAGTTCATATATAATTTTTCCCTAACATTTTGCTCAATCCTCTATGGCAGCAGCCCATCGGTTAGACTTCACTAACAGTTAAATCTTCAATTTAATTTATTTAACTGTAAGATAATAACATCTGGCATGTCGAATTTTCTTTGTAGATTGATCTGTATCTGTTTCTGGTAGTGAACCAATGAAATTAAAAATCTAGGAGCAGTTTGCTAAATGAAGCATTGTTTTTTTTTTTTTTAAATGTTTCATAGAAAATTGGTTTATCAATCCAAGCACATTCTGGTGCTATGGTTCCTGGAGTAGAATGAAATCATCAGTCCAATATACATCATCTAGAAAATAAATAACAAATTTTGATTCCATAGTAAACTATAAATCACATGCAAATTTCTGGTGCTATCGGGCTTTCACACATTGATTCAAAAATCAAAATATATGCGCCCAATGCATATAATGGGCAGAAAGACCATATTTGTGATTCCGTGATTAACTTTTTCGTTTAACATCATCAACTTTTTCTCCTTGTAGATAACATATTTGCTGATTATATGGATCCCGTTCCACCCACTGAATTAACAGGAGGAAGTTTCTACTAAAATCTGCGTCCGATGGTTCATTTTTACTTCCACAGAGAGTGTAGATAGCTTGCTGCAGTGCGCCTTCTGTCCTTACAGTTACTAGGATTTTTGGTGCATGGTATGGTTTCTTGTTGACGATAATGCTGTATTATATTCTCTGTCTGATATGGAAAATAAAACGCTTCTTTGTTCTAATAGCAACTCTGAAATAACAGTAACATCTATACAAATTGGCATGTTCACTTTGGATTTTTTCAAGAAATTATTTTTCATCATTGTATTGTATGCTGCAGTGAGACCCTTGATTCAATGTGTACTGATGACTAATCCCATGGACATGGAATCCTCTCTTTGAATTTATTTTACACAGCCCATCCATTTGGACCGAAGCAAAAGAGCACAAGCGCTCTTGAATGTTGATTAATAATCAAATATGAGAAATTGGATTCCTTTATATTTCCTTCCCTTTCTCTCATATTTTTCAAGTTCTAAATAGGATATAAAAGTCCATTTGAATTAAAGATTTTACTTGAAAAAAGAAAAGAAAAGATAAGGGAAATGAGATGGAAACTTCAATCTTCATTTCAATAGAAATTTAAATTTCCAATCAATTGACATTCTCCCGATTTGCATATTTTTAGTTGTTGTGAACTCTAATCGCAACGCATACTACACTTCGGATCCATTTGGGGCTGTAAGTGTTATAGTATGTGGCTTATATTGACTGGAACACGTGTACAGAGAAAGCAGCCCTTGTAGTACAATACAGGGGTATTTGAGGAATTTTCCTAATGCCTATGTATGGCAAGGGTTAGTATAAATAAATATGATGTAACCCTTGTAGTAACTTGGGAAAAAAAATTAAATTAAATTAAATTAATTATTTAATTAAAGTAATTAAATAAATGATATGATGGAAATATAAGTATACATATAAAAATATGGATTAAGTAATGTATATATATACTAAATCTTTGTAGAGAGGCGCCCAACAATCTCACTCTCTCTCCTCACGCCCTCTCTCTCTCTCTCTCTCTCTCTCTCTCTCTCTCTCTCTCTCTCTCTCTCTCTCTCTCTCTCTCTCAATTTCCTCGGCCAAACGTGCGTCGATCAAAGAACGAAAAAAACCCGTGGGTTCTATTCTCGACCACCAACATTTTAACCGGAGTAGATTCGTGATTAGGACGTCGGTGGCACTACTCCTAGGATAAGGTAAACTCTCTTTCTCTCTCTCTCTCTCTCTGTCTCTCTCTCTCTCTCTCTCTCTCTCCTCAATTTCTCTCAAATCTTCAGCCAAATTGACGATCAAACACCACCGCATGATCCTAACTTCAATTCTTGTCATTTTAATCGGAACAGATTCGTGATTTGGGGATCCTAGGCATCACTCCTGGGGCGAGGTAAGGGGAATAAATTATGTCAGAAATTTTGATATATTAACCGATTAAATTGTAGTGTGAGATTATAGGAACTATATACACGCTTTTCTGAATATTCTGTCATATGGAAATTGGATTTTTGGATTATTATTATTACTATTAGCTAATGAAATTGGTGTTTGCGAGCTTAGGGATTTTATAATAATTATTATTTCCAAAATTAACCGATTAAATTTGGGTATAATGTTACAAGGTTAAAGTAATAGATTTTCTGAAAGATTTGGCCGGTTGAAATTATTAGTTTGAATTGTTAAACATTTTAAGGTAAAAGATCAAAGTGAGTATGGTTAACCATCTCAGTTTAGTAAATTATGGTTTAATGTTTAAATCGTGTGGCATGAGAATAACATTTTATAATTAAACTGATTGTAATTGGTATGGGTTATGAACATATATGTGCGTGTGAGGTTTACTTGTGAAAGCTCTGTGTGATGTGAAAGTCCCTTTATGGGCCACATACTAAGAATGATGGGGAGGGATGCTCAATACACAACAAGAAGGCCGGAAAGTAAAGGTGTGATGTAGAGATGTGCATTTAAATTATGGATGTGTGTGCATGAATGTGAATTGAATGTATGGTAATTGTGATGTGATGTGGTAGACATGTATACAGATTCTGTGGTATGATTGATATTGGATGTGTGTGGGTTATAGTTGGCAAATGAAAGTTAATTATAGTAAAGTATTAAATGTAATTTTATACTTTGACATTATGTATGATTGAAACGAGGTAACTCTCTGCCTGAGGGCTTACTGAGTAAGACGAGTACTCTGATAGGTATCAGTTATAGCTACACCTAGGCTAAATGGGTAAAGTTACATAAGGTATCATAGCAAAGGCACGTTACATGTATGGGCGTGTAATCTCCCCAATCCTCGAGAAACATTCGTTATAAATAATAGTGTATGAATTGAATGCATCGTGATTGTAGATATATTATGGTGTGATCTGTGATTGTGGATGTACTATGGTAATACGTGTGATATATGTGTATGCGGATTTCTGTGTTATGGATGATGATATATGTGTGAGTAATGTCTGTAAGTGTTTGTTCAGTTATTGTTGAATAATTAAATTGTTATATTTTTACTACACTAAAACCCATCGACCACACACTAATAATAATTTATTCCATCTATATAGAGAGGTATCTCACCCTATCAATATCTAACATTTTTCAGATACCATGTGGAGTATGACGGCAATCAGAGTGTGCAGTGGAAGCGTGGGTGGGATAGAAGGTCTTTGGTTAGAATTGTTAATATTTTATTTATGTTTTTTATGACCTCAGAACCTTATTATTGTATTGGGATTTTTATTCTAATAAAAGATGTTTTTTAATACTCTGATACTTGTTATGGAAATCTTCCCTTGTTTTATATTATGGTATTAGAGATTTATTTTAAATAATACTCCGGACCCCAGTTTCGGGTTCGGGGCGTTACAACCCTACTTTCTATATAGTAAAATTCAGCTGTTACTCGCTCTTGTAGATGTAGGCATATTGTCAAACCATGTTAAATTTGTATTTTTTTGTTGTTTTATCTATCTCTTTGTTTTTTGTACTATTTATCATAATTGTCGCACATTTCATAACAGTAAGGATTGGACTAGACCTGTACCTTTGCCTGTTTCTTTTTAGGTGGTTGATTTTTTGAACTTTTCCTCCAGCGCGTAAGATCGATGTTCATAGATTCCTACATTGTTCAATCAAAAGCCTTAGCAGTGACTACTGATAGGGATACAACCTTCCCATTAGACACAACTTCTACTCGATTAGGCTCAGAAGTAGGTTCCCTATGATTCCTTTCTTGTTGTAGGATCATAGTAAACATGTCCTCCACTCTTTTCTAGAAAGCCAGGAATTCGATCAGTTATATATATATAATTTTATTATTTACTGTGTATTGTTTAGGGTGGAAGTGGGAAAGGGCTTTCTAACAAAACACCATCTTATTATACATATATATACTATATTATATTATCTTACTCAACTCATGTATATATATTTTTGGGGTAATTACAATATATATATAACTATCTTTATTATATATAAGAGAATGTTTTGAGATAATTATTAATAGTTATAGGAGTAAATTTGGGATTTTATAAGAAAGATACAGGGAGGAATTCTCTTAATGTCTCATACATTTTTCAAGAGACCTTACATTTTAAATTTGTATTGAATTTGGATAAAATTTAATATAAAATTTTATTAAATTTTGTTTAAATCCATCCAAATTTAAATTCAAGGTTCGAGACCTATATATGCTTCCAAACACAACGTCCAAACTAAACGTTGGAATACGTGCTACCAAATATTATCAATACCAAATTAAAATAAAATTTCTTAATCCCTAGTGTCCATTTAGGACTAGGAAAATATTTGGAAAATGAAAGAAAAATAAGAAGGATTCCACTTTTTCATGTTTGGTTATCAAGAAAAGTGAGAAAAAAAATAAAAAACATACCAAATCAATAAATAAAATTTAATTTTACACATCCTTAACATTTGGTTATTCTTAATTTTTAATCATATTAGAATAATTTTTTAGTTTAAATGTTATTTGATATAGAGAGAAAATATATATAGTAAAAAATAAATTTCCTTTTTATTTTCCTTTCCTTTCCCTTTTTCAAGCAAAATCGTTAATCCAAACTAGTCATAAAATTTCTTAGTTTAAAGTTTTAATTCCCTCCATCGAGCACCTATGTCTTTTTTTCATCAGGGTGAGTTGTTTGTCAATTGATAGGGATTTAGAATGATCGGTGATATACCCAAAATTAATACTCATTCATAAGGAAAAACAGTTACAAAACCACCGTTAACACCTCTGCATAATCGATATGCTAAATTTAATATATACTCATTTATGAGAGGAAACGGTTACAAGACTGCAATTAAAACCTTAACATAAATACCCTCAAATATTTATAATCCTCATAGACCCAATAATGTGCTCATTAATGGCAAATTGAAACAAGATCAACTTCTATTGGAATTGGTGTATTCCCAAGAGGACGGTGAATTGAATATTTAAAAAATTTCTCCTAAGTCAATTCAAATTCCACAAACAGTATTATACAAACCTAGGGTCTTTCTAAGCATATACCAGATAAACATAATATAGAGAAATTAAGTCATGCGTCAAATATAACATATATGTGCAGAAATATAAAGTGCAAGAAATTAAAAGCAAACACACAATATTTTATTGGGGTTCAGCCAAACTTGCCTACGTCCCCGCCTTGAGTCGCAGCTTAAGGATTCCACTAATTGCTCGTTTAACGGGTGGAGCGACACCAATTACAACACCTTATAGGATGGTACACCTAGTTCTCCTAATTGGGTCTGAACCAGTTTGAGACTTTCTTAACCGGGTCTAAGCCTATCTGGTGCTCTCCTAACTGAGTCTAAGCAATTCGGGACTTTTCACAGGCCAAGTCTCCCTCTTCTAACCACACGTCGAGAATACAACAATGATAATATAGTTTGTGTATAAACAAAATGCTTCTACAACAAGCAAATGATGCACAACATGAAACAAAAATGCACTCACAGATGATATGAACTAAAGCTCAATTTGAGTATGTAATTTTCTCAAAATAACTTTTGCAATCTTTGAGTATGGTATATATAATGAGCACTTCAAAGATTTAAACCCAAGTTAATGTTTCTCCAAAAATTTATTTCAATAAAAATAGGGGAACCTAGGGTTTTGCTTCAAAACGATTTATGTAAAAATAAAGAATTATCTATGGAAACACATATGCAGGTAGACTTTTTCAAGCACAAAGATATATGAAAAGTATGTGCTCAAGTCTTTCAAAGATGATCAATAAAAATTTTCTCCCAATAATATTTATCAACAAAAAATATATGGGAGAACCAAAAAGCTTACTCTCAAAACAAATGATTTTCAAAGTATGAAGATTTGAGAGTAAAATGCTTTGAATGAAAATGCATAAATAAAAATTATGTACTTTCTTTCAAAATGGAATGAGAAAAGAGAGTGTTGTAATTTTTGCTATGAAGAATGAATGTTCAAAGTGAACGCTCTCTTGAAAAGATTTATGAAAAGATGATATGTCACGCCCCGAACTTAGAAATGGGACCCAGGGGTGAATTTAATAACCTAACCTGTCTCTGTATTAATTAAAACATTCATGATACCACATACAAAGAGGGTCCGACCTCGTAGGGTGAACAGATGCCCTATATACATACATACTACATGTCCATACTCATCAATATACACAGCGGAATACAGTCTTTTTTATACATATATTGTACCATACCAGAGTCTATACCATACGAGGTTATATATTCCTACAATACCATACATACTACGGGGTCTACAAAATCCATCACGACAACCCGATTACAAAACTCGTACCTATCAGGTACTAGTGGTAGCTAAACACACCCCTCGTTTTTGGATGCTAGAATACTAGTTTCGGCTACCCGAAGGACCTGAAAAATATTTTTATATATTCGGGGTGAGACACCTCTCAGTAAGGGAGAAAACAGGTTATATCAGTGTGTGGCATACCAGTTTTATTTTCATACTTCATAACACATACATACGATACAGTTTGAAACAATACGTACAATTGCAAAACAATTTCCATACAGTTCCAGTATTCCATACATTTCCATACAGTTCCAGTATTTTCACAAAACTATTCCAGTTCATACGATTCCCAAATACATACATACATACAAACGGTCAGTGTCGTCACACTATACGCAACTACACAAGGTCACCTAGTCTCACAACAGTTACGTTCCAACACATGAAACTACGAAGATTTCCGAATCAGGCCCAATAGTGAATCTATTTCTACATACGCAACTACACAAGGTCACCTGGTCTAATCCCGATTACACTACCACGTGCAAACTACGCTGTGTCAACCTAGGCCCACTGTGGTCCGTTGCTACAAATGGTGTAGATCACACCTTCGGTGACCAGCCGAACATACTGGTGATATTTCACACCCCGGATATAGAGCCGGCCACTCTCACCCACGGTAGTTAACCGATACATGGCGCAGCGTACGGTAGTTAGCCGCCCCTAGCTGTTACGGCGTATGGTAGTTAGCCGCCTCTAGCCGTTTCGGTGTATGGTAGTTAGCCGCCCCTAGACGATTTTCACAAAACCTGGAGTCACTTTGGAACTCACGTCTCTATACATTTCAGCGTACGGTAATAAGCCGCCACATAGCTGTTTTCACAAATATATGGAACAAAATACATACATACACACATACCACGCCTATTTGGTTTACAGAAAATCATATTGTTTACAATTTCAAATATACAGTTTATGCAAATATGGATTACGGTCACCTTAATAATACAGTTTAAACAACATAAACGGTTTTCCAATCAAACAAGAGATGATACCTGAAATCCTCAATTTTCCCAAAAACTATAACCCGAAAATCCCATGTTTTTACCCAACAGATTTCCCAAAATAAGTAGCCAAAACGTATATACGATCGTAGCCTAGAGGCTTACCGATCCTGATTTCAAAAATGAACTGATATAAACAGAATGTCTTTACCTCAACCCAAACCAAACCACGAACTTTACGGTCCTCAAAACTATGAACCTAGACTCCGAAATCTGCAAACCAAAGTACATAACATACTTACGATCCATATGACTACACATATACCGAATCGAAAATGAAAATCGAGCCTTACCTCGATTTTAGCCCGAAACCTGAAAACGCTCGAACCGAGATTCCGATCCACCAAAAATGTAGAGAATCCTGCACTGATCCTCGCTATTACTTTGGATTTGTGAATTCGGGCGACGATCGGCAAACAAAGCTAGAGAGAGAGGGTGGAGGGAGAGTTCTATAGAGAGAGAGAGAGAGAGAGAGAGAGAGAGAGAGAGAGAGAGAGAGAGAGAGAGAGAATATCCATAACTTAACAATGAAGAAAGCCAAAATGTCACTTAATAGACCTTTGACCCAATGGGCTTCGTCGACGAAAAGGTGTCTTCGTCGACGAAAAACCTGGCTTTTCGTCGAGCTGTCGGCGACCTCGTCCACGAAGTCTGATATTTCCAGTTTCTCCGCCTCTCGGCATTTTCTCATCGACGAGTCCCTGAATTTCGTTGACGAGAAACCTTCTGCCTTTGTCGACGAATTGTTCCCTTGTTGACGAAGTCTGCAAAATTTCCATTTTGCCCCTCTCTTTTACATACAAACCCCATCGTACGGTTCGGGTTCTTCTAATCTCCCCTCCTTACAAAAATTTCGTTCTCGAAATTTGCAATCTCTCATTACAACACATTGATACCAAACTATCACGATAGACACATACGTACTCTAGAGGATACCAAGCTGTCACAATAAACACATACGTACTCTAGAGGATACGGCGACCATTTATACGCAGCACCATTACAATACATACATACTAATACCAAGCGGTCACCATCCATACATACATTCTCTAGAGAACACGGCGGCATTTATACGCAGCCCCATTACAATACGTACATACACACTCTAGAGAAGCGGCCATTTATATGCAACCCTGTTACAATACATACATACATTCCCTTACTTATGGCGAAGGAAAAATACCATGGTTACATACGTAAAAAGTCTCGGGAGTTCACAATACAACAAGACCCACCCAAAGACTAACCACTAGATACAATACGATAACAGAGGATTACATACATACATATTTCTACAAGCCTATTATCCAAATACTACTCAAAACAACTGCAGATACTTCTGGCGTGTTTCTGTTTCTAATTCCCAAGAAGCCTCCTTTACCTCGTGGTTTTGCCACAATACCTTTACTAACAGTATCTCTTTGGTACGAAGCTTCTGAACTTTACGGTCCAAAACCTGAACAGGTATCTTCTCATATGCTAAAGTATCCTCAAGCCCCAAGGGCTCGTAACTGATAACATGAGACGAATCCAACACGTACCTTCTGAGCATGGATACGTGAAACACATCATGGACCCTCGAAAGTGCTGGAGGTAATGCAACTCTGTAGGCTACCGGACCCACTCGCTCAAGTACCTCGAATCGTCTGATATACCTTGGGCTCAACTTGCCCTTCCTACCGAATCTCATCACCCCTTTCATCGGAGCGATACACAGAAATACCTTACCTCTCGCTTCAAACTCTAACTCATGTCGGTGAACATCTGCGTAACTCTTCTGCCTACTCTAAGCTGTTCTAATCCTCTCCTGGATCAAACCTACCTTCTCAGATGCCTGCTACACAAGTTCAGGTCCTAAAACCTAACGTTCATCGACCTCATCCCAATACAAAGGAGATCGACACCTCTGACCATACAAAGCCTCGAACGGTGCCATCCCTATACTAGCCTGGAAGTTGTTGTTATAGGCAAACTCCACTAGTGGAAAAAATTGAATCCAACTACCACAAAAGTCCAATACACAAGCCCATAACATATCCTCCAAGATCTGTATCGTCCTCTCTGACTGTCTATCAGTCTAGGAGTGGAATGCTGTACTAAAAGTAAGCTTCGTCCCCAATGCCTCCTGCAAGCTCTTCCAAAATCGAGAAGTAAACCTCGCATCCCGATCTGAAACGATGGACACCGGTACCCCGTGCATTCTCACAATCTCATGCACGTACATATCAGCTAGCCTACTCAAAGGATAGCTAACCTTCATCGGTATGAAATGAGTAGATTTCGTCAACCTGTCCACAACTACCCAAATTGCATTCTACCCATGAAGCACTAGTGGCAAACCGGTCACAAAATCCATGAAAATATGCTCCCATTTCCACACCGGAATAGGCAAAGGCTGCAATGGCCCTGCCGACCTCTGATGTTCAACTTTCACCTACTAACACGTCAAACACTGCTCCACAAACCGGGCAATATCCCTTTTTATACCACTCCACCAGAAGGACTCGTGCAAATCTCGATACATCTTCGTACTACCCGGATGTACCGTATACAGAGAACGATGCGCTTCCTCCAGAATCGTCCTTCTGGTCTCATCGTCATTTGGAACACACAGTCTGGTCCCAAATCTTAACACACCTCTCTCAGAGATGTTAAAATCTATAGCCAAACTCTGCTACACTTTTCCCACAATCTCAACTAATTCTGCATCATTAGCCTGCGTGGCTTTAATACGCTCAAACAAAGTCGGCTAAATCACCAAGCTAGCAATAAAAGCCTGATGATCACCGAACACCATTTCCACGCCAAGACTTTCCTGATCCCGTCTGACATGATGCTGAGCTACAATTGTAGATACTATTACATGTTCTGATTTCCAACTCAACGCATCAGCTACCACGTTAGCCTTCCCCGCATGGTAACTAATCATGCAATCGTAGTCCTTGATCAATTCTAGCCACCGTCTTTGCCTCATATTCAGCTCCTTCTGCATGAAAAAGTACCTGAGACTCTTATGGTCCGTGAAGATCTCACACTGCACCTCGTACAGATAGTGTTGTCAGATCTTCAGTACATATACCACGACAGCTAACTCTTAATCATGCGTAGGGTAATTTTTCTCATACTCTTTCAATTGTTAAGAAGCATACGCCACCACCTTACCCTGTTGCATCAGTACACATCCCAAACCTTTCAGGGACGCATCACTATAGATCACAAAACTCTCATCCCTCGAAGGGATGGTCAACATTAGAGCAGTAACCAGCCGGTGCTTCAACTCCTGAAAGCACTGCTAGCAATCACTAGTCCACTCAAACTGAACTCCTTTCCTGGTTAATTGTGTCAGAGGTCCAGATAGTTTAAAGAAACCCTCTACGAACCGACGATAATAACCCGCCGGTCCTAGAAAACTCCAAACCTCCTACACACTCTTCAGTCTAACCCAATCAACCATAGCTTCGATCTTACTAAGATCTACTGATATACCATTCCCAGTAACCACATAGCCTAAGAATGCAATCTGACTCAACCAGAACTCACACTTCTTCAACTTAGCATACAACCTCTTCTCTTGCAGAATTTGTAGTACTAACCTCAAATGACCCACATGCTCTTCCGTATTCCTTGAGTATACCAAAATGTCATCAATGAACACCACCACGAACCGATCCAAGTACTTATGGAACACTCTGTTCATCAGATCCATGAACACTGTCAGCGCATTCGTTAACCTAAAAGGCATGACTAAGAACTCCTAGTGGCCATATCTGGTTCGGAAATCAGTTTTCGCTACATCCTCTACTCTAACCCTCACCTGATGATATCCTGACCACAAGTCAATCTTCGAAAAGTCCTGCGTTCCCTGCAGCTGGTCAAAAAGATCATCAATACGAGGCAAAGGATAACGGTTCTTTACCGTCACTTTGTTGATCTCACGGTAATCAATGCACATCCGCATCGATTCATCCTTCTTCTTCACAAACAGTACTAGAACTCCCCAGGGCGAAACACTAGGTCGAACAAATCCCCTATCCAGTAATTCCGGCAACTGCTCCTTCAACTCCCGTAGTTCTGCTGGAGCCATCCAGTACAGAGCTTTAGAGATCGGTGCCTTACCAGACAGCAACTCAATCGTAAACTCCACCTCACAATCCAGAGGTAAGCCGAGTAAATCATCTGGAAAGACATCCGAAAACTCGTTGACCACCCAAATGTCCTCGAGTCTCAACTCATTCCACGGCGGTTCCTACACACAAGCTAAGTACCCCTAACATCCGTCCAAGAGTAACCTCCTCGCCTGTAGTGCCGATAAGATCTATGGTGCCGGACGCACACACGATCCCACGAACTCGTACTCCTGCTTCCTAGGAGGTCTGAACACTACTACATTCTTCCGACAATCTATCACCGCATGACATCAAAACCAATCTATTCCCAATATGACATCAAAACCTGACATGTCATATACTATGAGATTTGCCGGTAACAGTCTACCCTGAATCTCAATTGGGCAGTTTCCCAACATCTTACTACAAACCGTTATACTCCTAGTCGGTGTAATCACAGACAACATCTCATTCATCACACAAGTTTTTGCCCCACACAATTTCACAAAACTAGCAGATATGACCGAATGGGTTGCCCCCGAATCAAAGAAAATAACAGCTATATTCGAAAGCAATAACATGGTACTTGTCACCACGTTCCCAGTGTGTTCCACGTCTGCTGGAGTAAGTGAATATACTCTCGTTGGAGCCGTGGCTGCCTGGTAATTCCCCCGAGGCACCTGATTACTCCCACGGTTCTAACTCTGTGCAAGCATAATCCTCCTCTATTCCGGACAGTACTTCGCCATATGGCCTGACTGACCACAGTTGAAGCAAACACCCCTGAATGGCTGACACTCACCATCGTGTCATTTACGGCATTTAGCGCACGGTGTGGAGGATGGATCCCCTTGAGAACTCAGCCGCTCGATGTTTTGCCGATACCGAAGCTGTAGCTCTTCTTCTTTTTCCACGGTCCCTGCTGAGGACCACTATAAGGACCAGAAGATACTGGCCTCTTCTCCTGTACCTGTACTATCTCAACTCCTCGAAGGTCGGTCTCAACTATGGTGGCTTTATCCACCAGAACAAGAAACTCACGAATCTACAGCATCCCTACAAGACAGCGAATATCTTTCCTCAAACCTTTCTTGAACCTCCGAGCCTTCTCATGCTCATTCAGAACTAAGTATGGTGCAAATCGAGATAACTCGATATATCTGGAAGCATATCACTGCACCGAAAAAGTCCCCTGCATCAGGCTTGAAAACTCATCAGCCTTCGCATCCCGAGTGGATACTGGAAAGTATTTTTCGAAGAATACCTCCTTGAAGCAGCCCTACGTCATATCAGATGGACCAGCTCTCTGCCTTTCAAGCAAACTCACCGCCGTCCACCATCGCCCTACCTCCCCAGTGAGCTGGAAGGTAGCATACAAGACCTTCTGCTTCTCAGTGCAATGGAGGACTCCCAAAATCCTCTCGGTCTTCTCAATCCAGTCTTCTGCCACAATCTGATCCGGTCTTCCCGTAAATGTCGGAGGGTGCATACGTGTGAACCTCTCGATGGTACACCCCGCATCAGTAGGAGAACTTTCGCATCTCCTAACACTCCGCCCAATTTCTCGGATCACCTGTCTCGCCAAACCACGAGACACAAAAGGAGACTAATCACTTGTCGTCTCTTCGGAGCCACTTTCCAAGTTATTATCCTTGGGCTCCATGCTGAAAACAGAATAGGAATCAATTAAAATCCCTTCAACTCATACAGTTAACACAATGATCTACACTAATCGTGTTAACTACTCCCTGCCAGGTCTAGGTCTGTCCTATCACACCGACACGAAAGTCATCAATGATCTGCCCTGCTTTTACTGGAATCGTCATCCCAGGAAAAACACGGAATACCATCGACAATTCCCAGTCTAGCAACCGAACAACCCTCAACCAACTCTACCCATATCCACATCCTATACTCTAATATGTACACATCAATACTCCTAACCAAGTCTACAAAACCTAAAACCTGGTTAGCTCTGATACTAAGTTGTCACGCCCCGAACCCGGAAATGGGACCCAGGGGTGAATTTAGTAACCTAACATGTCTCTGTATCAATTAAAACATTCATGATACCACATATAAAGAGGGTCCGACCCCATGGGGTGAACGGATGCCCTATATACATACATACCACATGTCCATACTCATCCATACACGCAGCAAAATACGGTCTTTCTTATACATATATTGTACCATACCAGAGTCTATACCATACAAGGTTATATATTCCTACAATACCATACATACTACGGGCGTCTACAAAATCCATCATGACAACCCGATTACAAAACTCGTACCTATCAGGTACTAGTGGTAGCTAAACACACCCCCCGCTTCTGGATGCTAGGATGATAGTTTCGGCTACCCGAAGGACCTGAAAAATATTTGTATATATTCGGGGTGAGACACCTCTCAGTAAGGGAGAAAACAGGTTATATCAGTGTGTTGCATACTAGTGTCATTTTCATACTTCATAACACATACATACGATACAGTTTGAAACAATACGTATAGTTTCAAAACAATTTCCATACAGTTCGAGTATTCCATACATTACCATGTAGTTCCATACATTTCCAGTATTTTCACAAAACTATTCTAGTATACGATACCCAAATTCATACATACATATATACGGTCAGTGTCGTCACACTATATGCAACTACATAAGGTCACCTGGTCTCATAGTCGTTACGTTCCAACACATGAAACTGCGAAGATTTCCGACTCAGGCCCAATAGTGAATCCATTGCTACATACGCAACTACATAAGGTCACCTGGTCTAATCCCGATTACATTACCACGTGCAAACTACGCTGCGTCAACCTAGGCCCACTGTGGTCCGTTGCTACAAATGGTGTAGATCACACCTTCGGTGACCAGCCAAACATACTAGTGATATTTCACACCCCAGATATAGAGCCGGCCACTCTCGCCCACGGTAGTTAACTGATACATGGCGTAGGGTACGATAGTTAGCCACCCCTAGCTAATATAGCGTACGGTAGTTAGCCGCTCCTAGCTGTTACAGCGTACGGTAGTTAGCCGCCCCTAGCCATTTCGGCGTATGGTAGTTAGCCGCCCCTAGCCAATTTTCACAAAACCTGGAATCACTTTGGAACTCATGTCCTTATACATTTCAGCGTATGGTAATAAGCCGCCATATAGCTGTTTTCACAAATATCTGGAACAAAATACATACATACACACATACCACACTTATTTGGTTTACGGCAAATCATATCGTTTATAATTTCAAGTATACAGTTTATGCAAATATGGATTACGGTCACCTCAATAATACAGTTTAAACAACATAAACGATTTTCCAATCAAACAAAAGATAATACCCAAAATCCTCAATTTTCTCGAAAACTGTAACCCGAAAATCCCATGTTTTTACCCAACAGATTTTCCAAAATAAGTAGCCAAAATGTACATACGATCGTAGCCTACAGGCTTACCAATCCTGATTTCAAAAATGAACTGATATAAACAGAATCCCCTTACCTTAACCCAAACCAAACCACGAACTTTACGGTCCTTAAAACTACAAACCAAGACTCTGAAATCTACAAACCACAGTACATAACATACGATCCATACAACTACACATATACCGAATTGAAAATGAAAACCGAGCATTACCTCGATTTTAGCCCGAAACCCGAAAACGCTCAAACCGAGATTCCGATCCACCAAAAACGTAGAGAATCCTGCACTGATCCTCGCTATTACTTTGGATTTGTGAATCCAGGTGACAATCGGCAAACAAAGCTAGAGAGAGAGGGTGGAGGGAGAGTTCTAGAGAGAGAGAGAGAGAGAGAGAGAGAGAGAGAGAGAATGTCCATAACTTAACAATGAAGAAAGCCAAAATGTCACTTTATAGACCTTTGACCCGACCGGCTTCGTTGACGAAAAGGTGTCTTTGTTGATGAAAAACCTGGTTTTTCATCAAGCTGTCGGCGACCTCGTCGACGAAGTCTGATATTTCCAATTTCTCCGCCTCTCAGCATTTTCTCGTCGACGAGCCCCTGAATTTCATCGACAAGAAACCTTCTGCCTTTGTCGACAAATTGTTGCCTCGTCGACAAAGTCTGCAAAATTTCCATTTTGCCCCTCTCTTTTACATACCAACCCCATCGTACGGTTCGGGTTCTTACATGATAAGTATAAAAGAGTGGAAAATTTTAAAGCATAAAAATTTGGGAGGATTTTCTAATCTAATCTCATGTTTAAAAATGAGTAATTGAGGGGTATATATAGACATTTCAAAATCGGACCGTTTAAGGGATACGAAGGTCATTTTTTATTTTTTTTAACCAAAAGTTAATTGCATTTAGGCGCTGAAAAAATTGTCAACCCGAGAGGTTCGGTCGACCAAAACAAGGGGTCGGTCGACTGAGCCAAGGCGATTTCCCGAACCTTCATAGGTTCATTTGGCTGAGTAGTAGGCCGGTTTGCTGTGCTTTGAATTTCGGTCGACCAAGCTCATTTTGAACTACAAGTTCGGTCAGCCGGGGAAGGTAAAAAAAGGTACTTTTGAAGTTCGGTCGACCGAGGAAGCTCAATTCAAAAATGGGTCAGTCAACTAAGCCAAGTTCAATGTTTGACTTCTACCCGTTTGATCGACCAAAGCGTTATAACGCAAATTGGTCAGTCAACTGAAGCTTAGTCAAATTGTTGATTTTCTGGCCTACGGTCTATTCGACTGATTGAGCTAATTAAAACTGGAAGGGTTCGGTCAACCGAGCTTTTAAATTAAGCCTAAAAATTCGATGTCAGTCGATCATTTGCTTTTGCCCCGATTTTGACCCTAACCAATTTAAACCTTTTTGTATGAATATAGTTGATAAGAAAAAGGTTCTCTGTGAAGTATGTTGGTCCCTAGGGTCTGTCTACGGTCATATGAGCTTATCATCCATACCATACATGTAATGCACTATATTACAGATCAATTATAAACTAAATGCAATACAATGAAATTAAATGTCTTCTTCTTGATCTTTTGCTCTTCATTTCATGGAGTACGCCAGGTGTATGTGCATTAAGATCCATCTTGGCCTCCAAATCCCTTAATCCTTATATGTGTGCTTAAATATGAACCTGTTCACAAACAAAATATACACATAAGATACGGATGCTTTGTCAGCATCAAAACAGGGATCAAATTCAAAAAGTTAACAACTTTCACCACTATAAAAAAAGGGACTCTGAGAGTAGGTAAGCATCTCATTCATATCTACTTCTTTATATTGTTGCAATTTAAAGCCTCCTACGAGTCTCCAACTTAAGCATTGAAGTGATCCCCCGGAGTACACCCTGGGTCTTCCAAGCCATTCACGCTTGTTTCTTTTCAGGTGGTCGCAGTCGAAGGACGATTCACAAAGACCGTTTCATTTTTTGGTAGCAACAGTTGGCTCCATATGTAGGAAACTCTTGGAAGGTTTTTTCTATTATTGACCAAGGTCGTATCACATAACTTAAAGTCAGAACTTACCCTTGGCAACTAGTCACCCCAGTCAATCCATTCTGTACCAAAAGACAACCCCAGTGTACCACTGAACAAATTCCTAACTTTCCAGAGAAGAGCGAAGGACATGTTCACTATGATCCTACAACAAGAAAGGGACCATAGGGAACTTGTTCATGAGCCTAATCGAGTAGAAGTTGTGTTTGATGGGAAGGTCGTAGCCCTATCAGGAGTTGTTGCTAAGGCTTTTGATCCAACAAAAAAGGTAGAAGATGCAAACAACGTAGGAATCTATGAGTAGCAATCTTACGAGTTGGAGGAAAAGTTCAAAAAAATTGACCACCTAAAAAGAAACGGGTGGAGGTACTGGTCTAGTCTAATCCTTATTGTTATGAAATGTACTACAACTATGATGAATAGTACGAAAAAAAAAAAAAGACATAGATAAAACAACAAAAAAAATACACAGATTTAATGTGGCTCTGTAGTATGCCGACATCCTCAAGAGTGAGCAGCTGTTGAATTTCACCATATAGAAAGTAAGGTTACATCATATATATTTATACTAACCCTAGCCCTACATAAGTATTAGAAAATTTTCTCAAATACCCCTATACCGCACTACAGGAGCTACTTTCTCTGTACATGTGTTCCACTCAATATGAGTTATATACTACAACACTTACAGCCCCAAATGGAACCAAAGTGTAGTATGCGTTGCGGTTAGAGATCACAACAACTAATAACGATGCAGAGTATGAAGCACTATTGGCAAGATTGTAGCTTTCCATGTCTCTTAAGGTAAGAAAGCTCCAAGTCTTAAGCAACTCCCAGCTGGTGGTTTAACAAGTGAAAGGTGATTTTGAAGCCTAAGAGCCAAAAGTGAAAAGATATCTGGCAAAGGTGCTGAAATATGTCAAAACATTTTCCGAATTCAAAATTGAACACATTCCTCGAGCAGCGAGTGCTAAAGCTAATGCACTAGCAAAGCTGGTTTCAGCTTCAAAGCCAAATTGGGAGAATGCCAATTGATTGGAAATTTAAATTTCTATTGAAATGAAGATTGAAGTTTCCTTCTCATTTTTCTCATCTTTTCTTTTTTTTTTTTTTTCTCAAGTAAAATTTTTAATTCAAATGGACCTTTAGATCCTATTTAAAACTTAAAAAATATGAGAGAAATGAAAGGAAACATAAAGGAATCCAATTTCTCATATTTGATTATCAATAAAATTGAAAATAAAAAATAAAAAAAAATTAAATCAATGAACAAAAATTTAGTTATATACACCATTCATATTTATTTTTTCTTAATTTGTAATCATATTAGAATAAATTTTTATTTTTAGTAGTATTTGATATAAAGAGAAAAATATAATGAAAAATAAGTTTCCTAATCATTTTTTTTCCTTTTCTTTTCTTTTGCTAACGTATAAAAATTCTTAATCCAAATGTACCCTTTAAGAATGGAGTTTAAGATTTTTAACATGAAAGTGTTAAAACTCCCAATTGTTGGAAAATGGGTGCCTATGATTAGGAGATGTAACGCCCCGGCACGTTATACAGCCCTAGAGTGCTATTACACCTGTTTAATACACTTGTCCCTGATAACATACATATACAACCCGCCATGAATAGAGACATATGGGTATTTCATACTGACCTGCAATCTCATGCACAACGGAAAACATAAACATCCATATGGGAATCTAAAAGACGTATCAAAGTTTTCTAACTATATTCTCAAATACATACATCCATGCTTAAAACATAATATTTTCTCAAAATCTCCAAAAGATATTCTAGACTGAGTCTATTACATATACATAACGCTTACGAAAGCCAAAAATCAAAACAACCCTCCAAGTCCCTCTAGCAACTAGGATCTACATCCTGTAGAATTTGAAATAAAGGTTGTATATTGGGGTGAAACACTTTTCAGTAAGGTGGAAGATAGCACATCAGTGTGTAACCACATGCGTTTATTTTAATTGAAAATAGATACATATAACGAATATTCTCAATATTGTAATATAGGAGATATACATAGACATAAATCCTATGATAGATGGTTTAGCATCATAACAAGCGAGAGTTCCCGAGGTTAAAGTAGGGTACAGGGTCATACACTGTACGATCTCTCCGCCCGATACTCAAACCTATGACTTTACCCATTTTAGTTTTCAAATCATAAATATGCATATTTAAAACACTATCCAGCTTAGATACAATAATAACAACTACCAACACATTACCCCTTGGCCTACGGGTTATGCAATTTACTATAGTCCGACTGGTACCACCTGGTCCATTAATCCACCAGTGGCCACTTCAATATCCAGCCAACTATCTCGATACCCACACTGAAAATCATATGTGTGGTTGCACTGTATCCAATATATATATATATAGCAACGGAACCACGCTTAACGTTGAAATTTTTAGGGCTCTCATATAACGGTGAGCTTTTTAAGGCTCTAATAGTAACAAGCTACGGGTTCAAATATCATATATAAAATTTACATTAAAACTAATTAATTTGTTTCACATTCACAAAATCACCTATACAGTTCTAGTATTTTCACAAACTCATTCAATCGTACTGTGGTATAAACTAGCACACACCCTCTCGGTTTAACCCTTTTTACATATATAGCTCGGTATATAACCGACACCTGTTTTCTATATTTCTCACATAGTAAAATGGAACTCCGGTTTCCATAGTTCATATAAGTATTAAAACAGATTCACATATTCCATTTCATATCATATGTCACACTCGTTTGATCAAAAATCCGCTATATAGTATATAACTTGATGAATATCATTTAAATGAAAAACAAGGGATTCAAGCATTTCCTACGTTAAGATTAATCCAAATAAAGAAGTTTTAAAAAGTTTGGAGATTATACGCCAAAACCCTTATTTTTACCAAAATTGTAAAATTGTAAAACCGACATTTTTATCCGGTAAAACTTTGCAAAGAAGCAGTCAATACGTACATATAAACATAAGCTAACCTTTTAGCGGTTTAGTTTTCTAAAAATGACTGATGTAAATAAATCCTCTTACCTATTTTCGAATTTCTAAACACGAACGGATCAATCCAAAACAATGACTCGGGATCCTCGAAACCTAAAAACCGAAGAACAGTACTTTACTATAATCTCGACTACTACATAACTACTGAATCAAAAACGAAATCAGATCCTTACCTCGATTTTAGGGACAATCCCGAAAATCTTCAAAATGACGATATGATCCGCTATAACTGTAGAGTTTCCTCCCCTGATCCAAGCAAAAACTTTCGATTATAGAAACAAACGATGAACGGCGAAAAATAGTAGAGAGAGAGAGAGAGAGAGAGAGAGAGAGCTTTTTGGGTTTTCTTAACCCTTAATCAACCAAAAAGGATATTTATAGAGCCTTTGACCGAATCAAATTCATCGACGAAGCGGCGCCTTCGTTGATGAGCCAGCCACTTAGTTCGTAGACAAGGCTCTACCTTCGTCGACGAACCCTATCCGAATATTTCCTTTGGTTCCACTAGGTATCTCTTCGTCGATGACTCTTTGAATTTTGGCGACGAAGAGCTGAAGGGACTTTGTCGACAAACATACTACCTTCATCGACGAACCCTGCTGTAATTCCCTTTTTACCCCTTTCTTATCTATTTTCCTTATTTAAGCCAATTATGCTTCATTTGAACTTCTTTTTCTGTTTTTCCTTTTTGACCATTTGCACATGGGTGCATAGAGGCCTTATACCCTTTCCTTAGAACTAACTATTGATCATGCATACACGGTGGAACGGTGGTTCGAACCCTACCTGCCGAGTGCATATCCTTGATTTACTCCTGCATATGTGGAGGACACAATGTGTGCAGGCATGAGAATAGTCTGAAGAAGGGGTTGGCACCCGATGATCCCAGGATACTCAACATAATAAAAAAAAACACTATTGATCACGCATAAATGTAGGCACTATTAATGGGGGTAAGAAAAATCAAGTCAAACGGTTAAACCAAATCTAATTAAAAAACTAGTTAATTATTTTTCGATTTGATTTGATTCAGTTTAAAATTTTTAACTTTTTAGTTATTGATTTGATTTCAATTTGGTCCATTCAACAATCAAAGAAAATATTTTTTCTTTTAATTTTTTTTAAATAAAATTTTTGATCCAAACAAGACCTCACAGTAGCACAAGTTATTAGGAGTCAAATTTCTTTTGAAGCTTGAAAATAACTTATGTACTTGAGTCAGTCAAAAACTTCATCGCAATTATATTTAGGCTTTGTTTTGAACTTGGAAAACACTAAGCAAAAGAAAATATGAAAAAATTAGTATTTTTATGTTTGGTTACCAAGAAAAGTGAAAAAGAAAATAAAAAATATACCAAATCTATGAACAAAACTTTGATTCTGCTCATCATTAATATATATATATATATATATATATATATATTCAACATTAAAATAAACTTTCATTTTCAATAGTATTTAACATAGATGAAAAACGAGTTTCCTCCACCTTTTCCTTTTCTTTCCTTTTTTCAAGTAAAATTCTTGATCCAAAAGGACCCTTAAAAACCAAGTTTATTTGGTTTAGACAAGTCATAAGCTGCCCTTTGTTTGACTTTGGAGCGTTTTATTATCCCTTTGGGGGATATTTTCTTGTTATTTCTCATTTAGCTGCTAAAGTTGTTGTCCCCTAATTATTAACTTTTTTTAATATATTAGTTTCTAAATTTATGAATTAAGTTAGTGAAATGTCTCCTCATAACAATCACATATATTTCACTAACTTAATTCATAATTTTAGAAACTAATGTATTAAGAAAAGTTAATAATTAGAGGACCACAAATTTAACTGCTAACCGAGAAATAATGAGAAAATAACTCCCACCCAACATAAGGGAAAATAAAAAGCTCCAAAGTTAAACAAAGGGCAGCCTATGGCTTTCCTAAACCAAATAAATTTGGTTGTTAAGGGTCCAAGAATTTTACTTAGAAGAAAGGAAAGGAAAAAAAAAGGAAAATGAGGAGTAAACTCATTTTTCATTGTGTTCCCCTTTTATATTAAACACTATTGAAACCAAAAGTTTATTTTAATGTTGAAAATATTTTTTTAAAAAATCAAATACTACTGATGAGCAGAGTTAAAATTTTGTTCATAAATTTGGTATATTTTTTATTTTCTTTTTCACTTTCCTTGGTAATCAAATATGAAAATGCGAATTTCTTCATATTTTTCTTTCCTTTCCTTAGTGTTTTCTGAGTTCCGAATAGTATAATTGAGATGGAGTTTTTGACGGGCTCATACATGAGTTATTTTTAGGATTCAAAAGAATTGATTTCAAATGATTTATGGGTCAGTTGGTAGTTTCCCAATCTGACCAATTTAAATTGACCAAAAAAATTGATTTCGAATGGTTTATGAGTCAGTTGGTAGTTGCTTCTCAAATATTTGAATGTCATCCCCATCTGAATTAACTTGTTTTCTCTCCTTCAAAGATGAATACCATTGGGTTGCTTACATTTTTCAAACTACTCAAGTTGCCCCCACAAAAAATGTACAAGTGCAGGTAGGTGTCTAGACTTGGGACTTGTACGTTCTTGCACTAAAAGAATTTCTTCACTCACCAACCCTAATATATTTTTGGTTTCTTATTCTATTTAGTTTGGGAGAGATTGGAAAAAGAAAATGCTGAATTTTTCTAGGTCTACAACTTGAAGTTAACTTGATGGAGCAAATTAGTATGTTCAATGAGAACAACTGGTGCTTGATAAACTCACAAAATGTTCCAATGGATCATACGTGGAATATCATTCATTTTAGGTCTAGTAATTGCATGTTTGGTACGTAAAAATAGAGGAAATGGAATGTAGTTTATTACTTGATTTAGTTACTCTTTCCATTCAAATTTTCATTTAATTTCTTTCCCATCCCATTTCATTCCTGCATACCAAACATGCCATAAGATCTTTTCGTGTGACTTGAACCATGTTTGAAACATAAAATGATTGAGAAGTACAATTGGGGCATTTCTTATAATTGTGCAAACATATTGTTTGGTGCCCAACATTTGTGCATATTAATGCAAGAGTAAAGTTGTTGCACACGAAAAACAATTAGTGGGATTAATCCTATTGGCTTCATAAATTTCACTTTCTGAAGTGCTAAAAAAAATTGATTTGGTGACAACCAAGATAGTTAGGATGCTAGCATCTCAATAATTCACCGCATGTCAATATCAGTTTTTGCCCATAGTTTGCAACACAAGATACAAAATCATGATTTTTTTTTTTTTTTTAATGCAATGACATAATAGTTTTCGGATGGTGTCAAATTTTCTATCTGTCTGTATATGGGAATTAAAATGCTTCTTCATTTTAATAGAAACTCTGAAATAGGTATCATTTCTCTCTATATTTGGAGAGGTCTTGAATTTGAATTTGTGTTAGATTTGGATAAGATGTAGTTCAAAATTATGTTGAAGTTTGCCTAAATCCACTGACCAAAGAAAAAGAGCACAAGCACTCTGGAAATCCAGTAAGCTTCACTGCGTTCTAATTTAAATCAAATTTTATTTCTTTTAAGGTCTTTTGCGAATCTATATCTTGTCTAAAAGTTACTTTTTGTGGGGAAAAAAACGACTGTTGAATATATCATAGACTCATAGAGCATCGTTCCATTTGAGGGCTCTGTGCTAAGGACTAAATTTTGGTCTTCTGACATCCACTTTACTCTTGATTATTGAGGTTGTTTCCTTGACTCTTGGTAGTTGACATTTGTTGGTTCCTTCTTGTTAGCTTTTGATTCTTTTTTTTTTTTTTAAATTACGCACTGGCACGTGTCCGTTTTACGGTTCACGTGACTAATCCCGCGCCCCTTAGAGCCGACCCCACAACTCCAAAAGGAGGTAAATTTTAGAAATTCAAGGACGGAAACGAACTTGGGAGGGTTTGAACACTTGACCTCGTGAGAGACACTCCCGCAACCCGCACTCCACTTGAACCACACCCTGGGGGTTGTTAGCTTTTGATTCTTGTTGAAGGTTAAGGCCCCAAAGAATTATAAGGCCGTATTGTTTTCTAATTTTTTCTACAACTTGGTATACAGTAGAAAGATGTTTTCCAATTTTTCCAAGCCATTTTGAAAAACTTAAAGCAAAGTGGCATTTTGTGTGTTTGTGTGTGTGTGTGTGTATCAACACTACTCAATCACCCTACGCACAAGAATAATTTTCAGCTTAACGAATTTTGGCTGTCCTGTTTTTTATATTTTTCTTTTATTATTTTTTTGTTAAGTTTGTTACAGAGAATATTTTTCTCTCTCTCTCCTGTGTATATATATACACACTGTTCTGCATTTACACAGTGTACAATAACAAAAGCAGTAGAATTCTTTTCCTTCTCTGTCTTCCTTTATCGTCTTTTATCTTCTTTACTTTCTTCTTTTCATCATGGTATCAGAGCCCTATTAGGACTTGCGTCCATTCCCTCGTCTACAGCATGGCAGAATCTCCTACTGCATCATCTTCTTACATGCAACCCCCAGTTTTTTCTCTTCCTTCTCCCATCAATATGATTACAGTGAAATTATTTCATGACAACTACTTACTGTGGAAGGCACAACTCATACCCTATTTCAAAGGCTAGAATCTCTTTGGATATATTGATGGGTCCTCAATTCCTCCTCACCCAATCAGCAAGAACAACGAACCGTCCCTCGAATTTCTTGCCTAGCAACAGCAGGATCAAGCCATCATCAGTGTTCTAATCTCCTCCCTCTCTGAAACGCTAATTGCTCATGTCCTCACAGCTACCTCTTCCCGTGAGGTGTGGACAATGCTTGAAGATTTATTTGCTACAAAATCAAATGCGAGCATCATGCAGGTTCAACTCCAGCTCACTACCCTCAAGAAGGGTTCAGAAACCATACCTGAATACTATCGTTGGGCAAAGCTCCTCCAGGACTCCCTTGTCATGGCTGGTAAAATCATTTCTTCATCTGATTTCATTACATATCTCCTGGCTGGTTTAGGCTCCGACTACGATTCCCTTGTTACATCCATCACCACTCCTCTGGAACCACTCACTCTAGCGCAAGTTTACGGTCATCTCCTGATTCATGAAGCACATTTGAACCATCAGAGCACCACACTTACAGCATCTCCTAAATTTTCTGCTAACACTACTCAAACAAAACCTGCTACAAGCTTCTCTCGTGGCCGAGGCTTCTCACACTCCAGGGGCAATTTTAGAGGTGGTGGTCGTGGGGGTCATGGCAGGCATGGTGGTCATCCTCCCTCCTCCAACCCAGTTCCCTTTTCACCTAACTGACCCACCTGTCAGGTCTGCCATAAAAGAGGTCACACCGCCATCTCCTGTTACCACCGCTTCGATTACAGCTATCAATCGCCTCCACCACCTCCCCTCTCAGCCCACCTCACTTTAGGCCCACAATTTCAGCAACCCTTTTCCCCACCTGCAGACTCCAATTGGTACCCCGATTCAGCTGTTACCCACCACTTCACCCATGATCTCTCTAACCTCTCTCTCAACCCTTCTGAATACAAAGGTGATGAGCAAGTTCGTGTTGGTGATGGCTCTTCTCTCCCAATTCACCATGTTGGCAGCTCCACCATACCTTCCTCCAATGGCAGTATTCTCCTCTCCAAACTCTATCATGTTCCCTCAATTTCTAAGAATTTAATTTCAATCCGCAAATTATGTGAGGATAACTCTGTATTTTTTGAATTTCACTCATCTTTTTTTTGTGTGAAGGACTCTCAAACTTAGCAGCTTCTCCTTCGCGGTTCTACTAAGGATGGCATGTACGTGTTCCCATCTCTATCTCCTCAAACTCATGTTGGTGAGCATGTCTCCTCATCTCAGTGGCACTCCCGTCTTGGTCACCCCTCCATGCAATTAGCACATAAACTCATCTCACAGATGTCTCTGCCCACCAAATCCTCTTCCTCTTCGGGTTTATGCTCTTCGTGCTGCAAGGCTAAGCTTCACCAACTCCCTTATGGTCGCTTATCTCATAGTTCACCTGCCCCGCTTCATCTCATTTTCTTCGATGTTTGGGGCCCTGCACCAGTGATCTCCCTTGGTGGTTTTCGTTTTTATGTTTCCTTTGTAGATGGCTACAGTTGATTTACTTGGATTTTCCCTTTAAAATGCAAATCCGATGTAGCCTCTGTTTTTTTGTTTTTCAAATGCCATGTAGAAACTCTCTTTAATACAAAAATGCGGTCATTACAATATGATTGGGGTGGTGAATCTCGATCTCTTAATAATGTATTAAAATCCTTTGGTATTTGTCATCACATCTCTTGTCCTCATGCTCATTCACAAAATGGCTCGGTTGAAAGAAAACATAGGCACATTGTGGAAACTGGCCTTGCTTTTCTTGCTCATTCTGTTTTACCTCATTTCTACTCGTCCAATGCTTTTATTACTGCCACTTTCTTAATTAATCGTTTACCCTCCCCCATTTTAAATAACAAATCCCCATTTGAGATTTTATTTCATTCCAAACCTGATTACTTTTTTTAAAAAACTTTCAGCTGTCAATGTTGGCCTAACCTTGGGCCATATAATCAACACAAAATGGACTTCAGATCCCTTCCTTCTATTTTTCTCGGCTATAGTTCCTCTCACCATGGTTATCTGTGTTTTCATGTTCCTACTGGTCGTATGTACATCTCTCGGGATGTTTTCTTTGACTAAAATGTCTTTCCATTTGTTGATTCCAATTTCAACTCCCTTCATTCTCGTCCAGCTCAGCCCATTCCCAGTCTACCCATTGGTTTATTCCCCACTTCTAGGCCCGGCCCATTATCTCCTCCCTGTAACACTGGGCCCTCAACACATCCTTCCATCCCTCGCTCCCAAACCCAGCTCCCACCTGTCTCACCTGCTCCTGCTTCCTCCTCTCGACAAACCACTAGGGCTTCCCTCGACTCGTCATCATCATCACAATCCCCTTCGCCTTCTTCTCCTTCTACCTCTGCGACTCCTGCCACCTCTCTTCACCCCATGCACACAAGAGCCAGAGCACAGAAAGTTTGCCCTAAAATCCGAACTGACGGAACCATCCCCTGGCCTCTGCCTCGCACCCATACCACTACCATTACCGTCCCAGAGGAGCCCACCTCTGTTACTCAAGCCTCCAAATTTCCTGAACGAAGGCATGCAATGCAGGTTGAGTTTGATGCTTTGATGTCCACAAATACATGGTCTCTTGTTCCTCCTACACCCAATCAACATGTTGTTGGTTGTCGTTGGATTTTCAAGACGAAACATTTGTCTAATGGATCCATTGAGAGATGAAAGGCTCACCTAGTTGCCAAAGGTTATAGCCAACTTGAAGGTTTGGATTACACTAAAACCTTTAGCCCTATGATCAAACCTACTACAATCAGATTAGTTCTCTCCATTGCAGTCTCCTCTGGCTGGCCAATTCATTAATTGGATGTTTAGAATGCCTTTTTACATGGCAATTTAGATAAGCAGGTTTTCATGACTCAACCCCCTGGGTTCATTCATCCACAATTTCCTCATTATGTCTGTAAACTCAATCGTGCTCTCAATGGCCTTAAACAGGCTCCTCGAGCCTGGTATGCTAGGCTCAGCTCTCGGCTGCTAGAACTTGGATTTACTGTTTCCAAATCAGATACATCCATATTCATTTATCAGCATCAATCCGTAATAGTTTACTTTCTTGTATATGTTGATGACATTGTTATTACAGGCTCCAGTTCAAGTGTTATATCTCACTTCATTTCTGCCCTAACCTCTGACTTTCCTATCAAGGATCTGGGATCTTTACACTACTTCTTGGGTGTTGAATGTCATCATACCTCTGCTGGGCTCATGCTTTGTCAACGGAAATATATCTTGGATCTACTCAGCAAGACAAATATGATGAACTGCAAGCTAATCACCAGTCCTATGTCCTCCTCCACTAAATTGTCTGCGTTTGACTCCACTCCTGTTCTAGATCCTACACTATACCGAAGTGTAGTAGGCAACTTATAGTACCTACTCTTCACTAGACCGGATCTAGCCTTCTTCGTCAATCGTGTCTGTCGATTCATGCATGCCGCATGTCTATCTCACTGGTAGAGTGTTAAGCACATCCTACGCTATCTAAAACATACTCTGCATTTTGGTTTACTGCTACAACCCTCACATAACTTATCTCTGGCTGCCTACACAGGTGCAGACTAGGCAGGATGTCCCGATGACAAAAAATCAACTGGAGGTTACTGCGTCTTCTTTGGTGGCAACTTAGTTTCATGGAGCTCAAAGAAGCAACCCACTATTGTCAGATCCAGCACAGAGGCTGAGTACAAAACTCTAGCTCATGCCACCTGTGAATTACTGTGGTTACAATCCCTTCTATCTGAACTGGGTGTTTTCCTATCCACATCTCCAACTCTCTTTTGTGATAACTTGGGAGCAACTTACTTGTCTATGAATCCAGTTATGCACTCTCGAACTAAACATGTTGATGTTGACTACCATTTTGTCCATGATCGCATTCAGGCAGGAGCTCTTCAAGTCTCGTTTCTTTCAAGCAAATATCAACTCGCTGATATATTCACAAAGCCCTTATCTGCTTCTCGTTTTGCATCTCTTCGTTCGAGCCTCACTGTTCTTCCGCACACGTTTGGCTCGCAGGGGCATATCAATACTACTCAACCACCCTGCGCACAAGAATAATTTTCAGCTTAACAAATTTTGGCTGTTCTATTTTTTATATTTTTCTTTTATTATTTTTTTGTTAAGTTTATTACAGAGAATATTTTTCTCTCCTATGTATATATATACACACTGTTCTGCATTTACACAATGTACAATAACAAAAGCAGTAGAATTCTTTTTCTTCTCTGTCTTCCTTTATCGTTTTTATCTTCTTTGCTTTCTTCTTTTCATCATGTGTGTGTGTGTGTGCGTGTGTTATTTTTAAGATAACAAAACATTACAATAGAAACTAGAATGAACATAGAAAGAGGAGAATAAGAAATCCTCTTCACAAAAAGAAAAATATAAAAATAAAAATAAAAAACAGCCATCATGCATACAGCTAACCAATTCCATTACAACCAAAAAACAAACAAGCCTTAAATCCCACCAGTGACATCAACTATTTAAATCCTTTTTCACCAATATGCACGATAAAGCTAATCAATCCCATTGAATATATGAAAACCTCACTCCTTTTGGAAAACCAAAAACGGTAAATGGTCTGTGCTCTATTTATGTTTTTAACAGTATAAATTCAACAATTTTATCAACAATAATACAAATTCAAATCGAAGACCTATGTTATATCCTCCAAACCCTATTCACAATAATTGTTTTCATAAATATATCTATAACCTAACCGTCAAAGGGAAAAAACATACTTCATTATTAGAATTAGAATACGACAAAGGAAATACCGTGCCAGTACGCATATATGGGCAAAATACCAGAAACATACAACAGGAGAAAGCAGAGAGCAAATCAGGGAACAAACCAACGAATTAACAAATTGCCTTCTTTTTGCCTAAAATTAATTTTTAGGTATTTTACACGAGCAAGCAATATTTCTAATCATGCTGGACACTGGCCGGATCTGCTCTCTCACGGTAGAACCTCACCACAATGCAGGTGATATTGTCAGCGCTGCCACGCGTAAAAGCAGTTTCCGTTAATTTTCGAGCTGCTGCCTCAGGCTCTTCTTCTGTGTGGGCAAGCGAAACAGCATCCTGGCAATACATTATAATGGATAAGAACACGACACACACATGCACAGAGAGAGAGAGAGAGACAGAGAGAGAGAGAGAGAGAGAGAGGTTCACCTCGTTAGGTACTACATCCCAGAGCCCATCACTGGCAAGCACGAGCAATTCAACGTCTTCATCAAGTTCTTGATCCTGAAAAATATATTGAACATTAAAAGAAACATTTAATCCATGGTATAAGTCTCAACAACGGCTTATCCCATAATGAGCTTCACCATGACCATGGGCGAGGGAATATCTGTTTATCATACATTCAGAACTGCTTCCCTTCACTAACCTATATTAAGATAGGGCAATAGAAGAAAAAATTTTAATTTGAAACAGAACAGTATGGAAGTATGCGTTAATCATTTTATGTAATCTCCTCAACAGGGTTCTTCCAATCCAGTCCAGAGATGTGGATAAACAGCCAAGCTCAATTTTTTGCACATTGGATAAATCGATTTTAAGAAGAAAGAGAGATAGAACAGTAAATTGAAGTCGCCTTGTCCATCCAGGATGAAGTACGGATTAGGATGGATAGCTATACACAATCATGTACATCTTTTATAGAAAAAGTCCTAAAGGTTAAACAAGCACTCAATATCGGAAACTCAGCATAGTATATTCAGTTTAATGGACATAATAATGTAAGGTATGGAATCTATGGATAGTTGAGTGATTTGGGCAGGATGACTTTCCAGAGGTTTGACAGGAGAAGTAGGAGATAGGTATAATTTTTTTTTCCCCTCAAATAGCATCATTAATAATACTAGGTACTGGAAGGACAAAAATAGCTTATGTCAAAAAACAATATACATAAGCTGGTAAAATAAAATAATACTTGTCCAGGCTCGATAAAAAATTACCTGAATCTCTGGTTCCGCAACAACATACTGCTTCAACAAGCGATTCCCAAAAGCACGGGACATGGCTAAGACACCTCCCACCCTCCAAGTGCCTGAGAGACAAGATTAACATATGAAATTTAACTTCAGCAGACCCATTAACCATTTCCAGATAACATAAGGCACTTTATTTGGTAAAACCCTCCCTCCAAAGCACGTTTGGTACACTCCTAAATGAGGTTGGGCTTGAAATCTCCCAATTGTCTTCATATTTATACATACACGAAACAACAGTTTGCAACTGCAACTGTTGAATCAAATTATGAGCACCCACAGCCCAAGATTTGACCCTCACCTATAACGAAGGTTGGAATGGGTTTTAATGGAATTTTAAAATCTGATGCTGATACTAAGGTGGGTCCAATTAACCCTAAATGAGGTTGGGCTTGAAATCTCCCAATTGTCTTCATATTTATACATACACGAAACAACAGTTTGCAACTGCAACTGTTGAATCAAATTATGAGCACCCATAGCCCAAGATTTGACCCTCACACCTATAATGAAGGTTGGAAGGGTTTTAATGGAATTTTAAAATCTGATGCTGATACTAAGGTGGGTCCAATTAACCCTGATCAGCAGAGTTGGATGCTGCACAATCCCAAGCACACTCTAAACTGCCCCCAAAGGTCCAGTTATCCTTATAAGCCTTTTTCTTTACCCCAGAAGAGAATCTGAGGTAAGTGCATATATCATTAATTCCTCAAAATAAGTTCCTCTAGACAGTAAAATCTATCTGATAATCAGCATATTGCTTAAATAAAACTACTTATGTGCAGAGTGAAGCCTTACCAGCCCACATCACAACACCTCCAGCACTTTCAATTCTCTTCCGCTCATCACTTCTGTTTGGTTTATGATCTTCAGAAAGAGGAATTGCTAGCCAGCAGGAAAAAGAAACCCATTTTAGGAATTTAATTCATAACTCAAAAATTTATATCTATGTTTTTCAATTTGCAGCATGGAAGAACAAAAAAATAAAATAAAATCAATCACACATGTGTCATAGTTAAAATATTAATAGTGGAAATGCCAAAAATGACTGTATAGTGGTAATACAACTATGAAATTTCTTGGAAAATAAGATCCCATAAAAAATGCATATACATTTGTGTTATTGGTTTAGTAACATTTACAATGTACCATAACATCCATATCATAACAAAATACACATGAAAAAATGTATGGACATAATACTTAATTTACTCATGTCTATTTGTAATCATAAATGAATGATCATTAGCAAATAACAATTATGTCATAAACATAATGAAATAAAGAAACAAATAGGCAAAAAAAAACAGTCACCATTTACCATTCATTCTTTTAAAACATAAGTTGCATGACCAAAATAAGTAAAGCAGATATGTTACATGCATGCCCAAAGTGAATACCAGTCATTTATCTGGATTGATATTTAAAGCCACGAAATCTTGAATCTCAGAAAATAATAATAATAATAATTTGAAAAAATCCAATAAAAGCCTTGATATGCAGGACACTTCTTCCCCTTTATACAGTTGGCATGCTGGACACCTGTGGGCAACATGCCTGCATCCGTGTAACCAACAAAAATGTATAAGAGTCCACCTTTATTTATTTAAGAACATAAGTGAGAAATTTTATATGCTTTTTTTATTGTAAGCATTATTACAAATCGATAACTTTCTTCACTAATATTTAGTACATGAATATTACTGCTCTGGGCACATGCCATTCTGTTTATGATTTTGTATTATAGCCAGGTCATGCATAGTAAAGCATAGAAACAACTTAATTGAGTTATTACAGGCAAGATATAGTCATAAAAACAACTAAAATGGTTTATCAAAAATAAAATAAATAAACACAAAACTAACCATGTTCACGTCTGAAAAGTTTGTATCCAAATGCAATACTCATGTTCATAACCAGAGAAAACCATCCAAAGCACTCTTCTAAGGCCTCAAGAATAAGGGAACTCACTTTAAAAAACATATTGAAGAGCATAGTCAGAGCAAATGTCACAATGTTCAACCAATTAATGCATTCCTAAAATGTTTTCCCTTTTCACTATCTAACATTTAATTTACATGCAGAAGCTACCCTACGGCACCATTTTCTATGAAGGGATGAGTAGGAGAAGATGATATCCCTCCTCATCCCAAACTTGGTAACATTTTTATACACAAGAAATTATATCCCAGACCCATTCCTCATCCCATATACATGGGATAAAATTATCATGTGCAGAGGTAGTATATGGTATCCCAAGAATGGAGGGCGGGATGAGCACGTATATAACAAGGGATAAGGCATCATGGGCATAAATTTTATTTCCCAGTCACGTCAAGTGTAGAACAAGATGCTACATGGAATCTCTCAGTGATATACAAATCAAACAAGTTATAAAACCTAAAATGTCAACCTATCCCCTTTTCATCCCCCCCCCCTTCAAAAATAAATAAATAAATAAAAACAACAAAATCCATTAAAAAAATTGGATCTTAATGCCAACCAATGATGATATGCAACTCTGTCAATCCAGTAGATGCAAGCATATGCACACACATATGTATGTACATTATTGCTCATGTTATGAGATCACTGTTCATGTAAGTACCTTTTCCAGCCTTCGATATTACAGCCCGTGAATCTCCCACATTGGCTACATAAAGATGGTTGCCAACCAGCACAGCTGTTGATGCAGTTGAACCATCATCCCGGTAAGCATCTTTTTCAGCATCCAAGAAATCTGCATCAGTCTGTTTATACGTTTCACCTGCAAGTTATCCAAGTTACCCGATGGTATCGTACCAATGTATGTTATGGATAGACTAATGTTCTATGCAGGATCCCATGCCCTGTGAGCAGAATAGACAAGGGTGTGGGTGCCATTTCATCTGTCTCAGCCTGTCAATTACATTTTTTCAAAGACTTCCATGCTGATGGGACCCTTCATCAGGACTTGGGCACCACAGGACATAACAGAAACATAATCCTGCTGTGCCATAATTTAGTAGTCCATAGAAATGAAGCATCAGTAAACTTGGACTCACTTATAGCCATTTTGGTGTCAGTGATAAACTGTGGATGCTTCATGAGATTTTCAAAAAGATGTTCCTTCAGAAACTCAGCAGCACGAGAACCACCATGTCCTGGAATGACACGTCGTATTGTCAAATTATTGTATCTATTCATTGAAAATGAAATAAGCGAAATGTGGATTCAACCTGCATCTATCAGGGCACATGGCTGGAATAAACACATTCAAAACTCAATCACAACCTTGCTTAGAGCTTAGAGTTCAAATACTGGATTTGAACTTCTTGGACTTGGATGGAATGCAATACAAATTTGTAATTGAGTTTCATCCAAATCCAAGCAAATCAAATCCAAGGCCTGAAAAGTGAAATCCACGCTCCCAAACATAATGTTTATTGACTAGCATCTCTGGGATCCACAATGAAACATCAGCCTGGCCTGATATTTGCAACCATTATCACCACTTTTCTAATACAATCTTAAAAAGATTTTTAAACATAATTGTATGTGGTAGGTCAAAAAACAAAAGATTGATCCACTTTTAACATAGACAATATCTTTAAACGAAAAAAGGGCAGCACAGTGCACAAAGCACCTACGTATGCAAGGTGCAAGTAAGGGGTGGACCACAATGGGTCTATATTACATAGCCTTACCTTGCATTTTTGCAAGAGGCATGTTTGGTATTGTTGCTGTTTTCCAGGTAAAAATAACTAAATAGAAGTAACCATCTCCCGAAACTCTAAGGGCATGTTTGGTATTATTGTTGTTTTCTATTTTCTGTTTTTGTTTCTGCATAGCAAAGAAACACATTATAAAAATGTGTTTGTTTATAATGTTGTCAGTTTTCTATTTCTGTTGTCGATTTTCAACTATTTGCAAAAAAACTGAAAACTAGATTTTATGGTTTTCAGTTATTTTGACAACATGTTACCAAAAATTTTAATATCTAGAAAAAGTTGTTTCGGATGAAATCATTTATTTTATAAATTTTTAAATTAAAATTAAAATAAAATGATCATATGAATTTAAAAATAATTAAAATAAAATTTTAACCCAATTACACTATAATGTTACTATCTTTCAATCATCATGTCCAATAAAACTTTTATTGTGAAATAAATTTGAAAGTATAACAATTAATAAAATAATTTTTACTTTTAATATAGTGTTTTTTAAAAGTGTATCATTTTTCAATTTTATTATTTTAATCATATTCTTATAATATTATTTGATTTAAAGACAAAAATGAGCATTTTTTAACTAGGTTTTTATTAATACTAACCAAACAAGTTGTTGGTTGCTGATTTTTGTTTTTGTTTCTAGCTTTTAGTTTTCGTTACTACAATTTTTTACAGTGATCCCAAATGAACCCTAAGAAGCTTGTTTTGCATGTCCATGTATCCTGCTCATGAAACATAATTATCACCCATATTGTCAAGCCTGAAACTCACAAGAAATGTGCATGCTGAAAACTATTTCACACACCCATACACATGCAGGCTGCATAGTTCATAATCTTAAGCGATCAGCATGTCAAAAATGCTGAAAATCTATACCACCATGTCAAGCACTGTCAATCAATGAATCAAATTTGTACTTTTACAATATAGCACAAAATTGGTTTTATGTAGTTTTACAATAAAGATATTCATTGTGGAATCCTAACAATGGAAAGCCAACACAGGTGCATGGTGCCCACCACGTAACTCAGTTTGGAAGCCATCACAGGTGCATGGTGTCCATCGCGTAACCCAGTTTGGATGATTTCAGAAGAAAGGGATAAAAAAAGATAGTGTCACATCACTATGTCACCAATGATGAGTTCCTGTAATAAGGAGCCCATGATGAATAGCATTTTCATAGTTTTACATCATTAATCAAAGTAGAAAATGAGGGATGAAATCTCACCGTCAAATATTCCAAACAGGCACACAGTTTTCCCATCAATCTTGGATGTTTTAATATCATAGAAATCCTCCATGCTAACTCTCTTCCCCCTGAAACTTGAATATCCGCAGCTCAGTTTTCCATCCTCACTGTAAATTGGGAAAAAAATTCAAAGGTAAGGGCAGCCAACTGTTTCTTGAAGGAATACAAATCCACCCTTGTTGTCTATAAAATTCATAATGCATTCAAGAACCTACGGCATTAAAATAAGAAATTAAAGTCAAAGCCTACTCCTTACACAGAAAATTTTGATTATGAATTTATGATTATTCAGCTCAGAATGCTCAAGAGACAATCAGACTTCACTCTACTCAACCAAGTGTTTGTTCCAACTGTTAGGGGTCAGATAAGCGCAACGATTGGTTTCCATTCAATTTTTGTTGTCTCAAAATGTTGGCCATCATGAAATGTCAATGTATAGAGCTTTGTCAATTACCCAGGTTACCTAATTCTCCTAATTTTTAAGAAGTCTCTAAGCCATCTCAATTGGGTGCCATTCATTATTTCTTAAAATGTGGGCTCTTTCAATAGGAGAAAAACATCAGAGGACAAAAAGAACTATAATTAAGTGCACAACCAAACATAAAAGTCAACTACTCTACACAAGTCTAATGCCAACAACCTGGCCAATCATACATATAAGTTCTCCATGAGATGAAATGACAAAAAAAATGATTCAAGTACAGCCCTATTCAAGACTCGATGCTATCAAATAGATTCAGAAACTCTACATACGAAAAATTCAAATATTAATAAATAAGAAAAACTCATGATCACCTTCTCCACCCGCCACTCAAATAGCCACCATCATCATCTTTCTCTGGCAGTACATCAATAATGGGACCCTGTTTGTCCATCGAGCCTGTATCAACCATCATCCTTACTCCTGTCCAAAACTTATGATTCCACAGATCTTTCAACCCAAGAATTGCATGTGAACTTCTCTTGACAACGCCCAATGGCAAGACTCCCTCAGCTAATCTCCCAATATTCCCAGCTCGCAGTATTACACTCCTTATGCAACTGCCGCATAACATCTAAATCTCCCACTCTGGCCTTAAAAGCCAGCTTAGCTTAATAAAGCTGCAAAATATGGTCAACAAAACCACTTAATAAAACCAAAAATTACCAATAAATCCAAGCAAAAGAGCACATGACTGGATCTGTATATTGTCCAGTGGAGGAAAGGCACCCACCGTGATTTGAAAATTCTCGTTTGTGTTTGTGTAGGAAGCTTTATAAATTTCAAAATTTGCGTCCATTTAAATTGAAAGTGCATGGGTAAAACTACGATGATGAATGCTTTCAAAAATTTTAATATAACAATAAAAAAATTCTGAAATACAAGTGATTGCACCCACTGGAAAAAGATCACGCCACTGAATTAGCGCTAAGATTCACGAAAAACTCCTTTCAAGAAACTGAGAAAAATGTACTCAAAATACACGCACGCATGCACAAACACAAATAAAACACAAATGGAATCTCCAGATTTTATACTTTCACGCTAGTGAAACATGTTTCTTGCCCAATTGAGCATATATGCAGATCAAAACAACGTTGGACACAAAAGATTCAAAAATTTATTCATTTCTACGTTATTTTCCTCAGTTTCAAACAAAGCAAATGAGACGAACCAAATCTTACTCTTATCAGTCTACTCGACTCGTCAAACTGCGAAGAAAATACTCGAACGCGGATCCGTGACCATCGCGAACGAAAATCAATCTTAATAGCACCAATCAAATGCTAAACTAGATCAATTTAAGAGCAAATCTTCGAACAATCACAGATCTCTCGTCGAAAACTCCGACTTTCAAATACGAACTAAACTGGATCAAATCAGTTAACCCAAATTCAAAGACCCCAATCAAAGATACTCAAACAAAGCAGAATCAAACTTCAAACTCCAATTCAAGAACTTCAGAGAATCGAACCTCTATCTCTCTGACAGAATCTGAAACCCTAGATACAAGGAGAGAGAGAGAGAGAGAGAAGGTCCTCGTATGTACAAATCTCTTAGTGAGATTGAGAAATTGAAGAACAGCAAAGAGCAGGAGAGATTTCACAGGCGAGAGGAGTGCCCAAGTCACCAAGTGGCATGTGGCTTGGGCACCGGACAGAGCTGCACATCCACTCCGGAAAATATTATCTGCTTCCGCGTCGTCAGTAGGATCCAAATCTATGCTGCGAGATCATGACACGTGGAGTGATTGTGGCTTTCTGCTTGGTTACTATATGTGGCAAGTTGTGGTTGTGTGATGTACCATTTATCTATGTTCTTTCGTTTTAGGCGAGAATATGCCCTAATAATTGGATTTAAGACCATGAGGAGTTGTGTTTAAAATACGTAGGGGCATTGGGACAGTGGAAAGCAGAGCAATCCAGTAGAAGTATCAGGCATTGATTGATGCACTCACTTATAAACTCCCAATTAACGCGGTGCAGTTATGTCATAAGTGCCCTAAGATGGGTCCCGGTCCTGGGAAGCGAATTAGCTGAATGTCTAATCCAGCGGTGAATAAGTTGGGTCATTGTTGGATTAATACGGATAATGAACCAGGGGGAAGGCCGCCACCCTGTGAATTTGGTGCCTCATAGGAAGGTTTGAAAGGTTCGTCGGTCGCAAGAGTTCTTACATAAAATTAAAAAAAAAAATACCTATTACATGTGGTGAGACCTATTCTCAAGCTTGGGGTATAGTTCATTTTTAAGTTGCGAATTTGAATTCATGAATTTTGTGCTACGGTTTCAAAAGCATGAATTTGAAATCTTAAATTAAATTTAGATAAATCTTGTTGCTGCCAAAAATGTCGATCCGACCTCCTGCAAGCTTTCCGATCTCAATCACCTAAAAAAAAAAAGAAAACAAACGCCGCTTGGAGGACCCGAGGAGTACTTCGGAGGATCACTCTGATGCCTAAATAAGGGAACGCTTCGAAGAGGTTGAAAGCAACAATAAGATTGGATTAAGAGTGAGTTACCTTGGCCTCTCGCGTAAGTCCCTATTTATAGTGGTTGAAGTTGACCCGAGGGTGTATGGCTATTTATTAGCGAGTAATGGCGCAGGTGTGAATCGCTCTAGCCGAAATGGGGTTGACCCCTTCAGAGCAGCTGTCCTAGAGCGATCATGATCTTGATTGTTGCTGCGCCTTAATGCTCCTTTATGGCAAATGGATTGTTTTGACCATGATATATATTTAGGGTATATCAGTTGTCCCTCCTTAGTTTTGAATTTTCAGAACTTGTTCTTGAAAGTTCGAAAGTTGTCCTATCTTTTTTTTGGGGGGGGGGGGGTTACTGAGCCAGAGTGGAGGGAGACGGCTGATCCGAGTCGTTATTAAGGCGCATTCGGCTTTGCCGAGCTAGATTGGAGGAGTACTGTCACGACCTGCTCATTTTTCCACATTTTTTTTTATATAATAATATCAACATCAATCAATACCACACATCACACATTCTAGCTTAGCAGGTCACAATCCACCTGAACCTATGGGTACTAGGGATATATCAGAGTATTTATATATATAGCAGAAGTCTAAGCACCAGAAAGCATATAACCATATACAGCTCATCACAACATGCATTACAACACCATAGTTACTATAATCACTGTATCTCATATATACATATCAAAAATCATATTTAGGGACAATCCCCACAAAAACCTAACTGTCCCTACAAAAACTTACCCTTCGTAGAGGGCAGATAAATAACTTTAGATCAGCGGGGCTTTTCCCGCTCTCCTATCAGGAGCTCCTGAAAAATTTGTATGATTAAAGGGTGAGACATCTCTCAGTAAGGGAAATAAACTAATATCAGTGTGTGACAACATGAGTATTCTGTGTTCTACATATATCATATATAACATATTCAGTACTGTTTATCAAATCTGGGAAAACATATGTATATCAAAACATGGCAGAACATACTGCATTTCGTAAGCATATCTCATCTCATATCATAATAATAACATAAAAACAATCCTGGTAGGTTAGCTAGCTGTTGTCATATATTACCCCCACATGACTAGGTTGTGTGGCCTAAAGGCGGGACCTGACATTGGTTGGCCAACCACTGCCAAGTCAAATATCCAGTCTGTAGGTCCGATGGGTCTGCCAAACCTGGTCCGTACACCAGGGGCGATCACAGCACACTTCTTAAATAACCACATCAACCATCCAATCCCACACCACTCCGTACAGCGGCGTTAACACAGATATCATGATCACGAAAACCATGGACACATAGCAACGGTACCGTGCAAGTGCTAGCCTAAACCAAGCCAACCAAGTTCTAATATCATATACATATACTAAAATTGTGATACATAAATATCTCATATCATTAATTACCAAACCAATCATATCAATTTGTACATACACGTATATTATGAAAATCATCGGCCTATACGCCGATATTACACATTTTATCATAGCTCGGCCTGTACACTGGCAAATCATAGCACAGCCCGTACGCTGGAAAATCACACACATAGCTCGGCCCGTACGCCGGCAAACCATAGCACAGCCCGTGCGCTGGCAATCACACACATAGCTCAGCCCATACGCCGGCAAACCATAGCACAGCCCGTACGCTGGTAATTACACACATAGTTCGGCCCGTACGCCGGCAACCCATATCATAAAAATCTCAGCCCGTACGCCGGTTTTCCCATCATAAAAATCCATATCATCCACATTCCCAAAAAATAGTATTTCACAACATTTTATACTCATACCACACAAGCGGATTTTCACATATTCAATCATACAATCATTTTCACAGTATTTTACAAATATAAAACATATATATATATATATATATATATATATATATACATTTTCCGCAAATCAGGTGTTAAATATATATACATACATTTTCTCAAAACAAGCTAGCTTAAGTTATCCCTTTACCTAATTCCTGCAAAGCCCTTAAGAAAATCTTCCTTGCACCTGCAGGGTTCCTAACTCAACAACATTGGAAACAAAAACTCCCAATATTAAAGTTTAATATTTTTACGTGCATAACATTTCTTATAACTACCGTTAAGTCAAATTCGGCTTAAAAGTCTTACCTCAACTTAGGGATGATTCCCAACGTTCCCAATTCAACACCCCTGGAAATGAAAATTCCCAATATTAAATTTCGATATTTCTACGTGTATAACACTTTTCTCAACTGTCAAAAGTCCAAATAATGAGTAAAAAGTCTTACCCTGGATTTGGGATGGTTTCCAACTTACTTTCACCAATGATCCGCTCCAGCAAATTTGGAGAGAACTTTCCCAGGAGCGTCATGGTGACTTCGGATTGTCGATCCGGCAAAAATTTGGCCCAAAATCGACGAAAGAAAGGGAGAGGATCAAAGGGAAGAGAGAGAGAAGAAGAATTTTTTAATTAGGAAGTTAAATCCGGATTTCCCATATTTATAGAACAGGAAATTTCATTGACGAGCCCGTCATTCGTCGACGAGTCCTTCACAAATTTCGTCGACGAAATCTACTCCTCGTCGACGAAATTCAGTCGGCTCAAAAACCCCTCTCGGTATTTTCTTGTCGACGAGCCCCTTGTGTTCATCAACGAATTCTCAAGCCTTCGTCGATGAAACCCTGTGTTCGTCGACGAAGTCCTGTTGATCCCTTTTTTCCGTTTTTCCTCCCAAAGTTCAATGTTGTCGACGAAGTCGACGGTCTCCTTCTATTTCCAGTCTCCATTTCTCTCTCTTTATTATTTAAATACCATTCTAAATTCGGGTCGTTACAAATACGGCTAATCCGGATTCGACGTATTTCGAGCTGAGATTAGGAGGCATGCGACTTCGCTGAGTTGGAATGGAAGGAGACATCTTATTCGAGTCGATGTCGAGCCGAATTTGGCTTATCCGAGCTGATACTAGAACACGTTCAACATCATCAAGCCGAATTGGAGGGATACGGCTTATCCAAGTCGATGTTGAGCCAATTTCGGCTGATTTGAGCCGATTTTGAGACGCGTTGGCTTTGCGGAACTGATCACTTCGAGCTAGCTCTCGCAAGCATTTATCCCGAGCAGCTTTCCTCATGGACTTATTTTGAGTAGCTCCTCAACTCTTCTCGAGGTAAATCTCCAAGCAGCTCCTCTTGGGGAACTTTGTTCCGACCAGCTCTTCTCGAGAAATTTTGCCGAGCAGCTCCTCTTATGGAACTTTGTTCCGACTAGCTCTTCTCGAGGAATTTTTCCGAGTAGCTCCTCTTGGGGAACTTTGTTCTGAACAGCATTTTTTGAGGAATTTTGCCGAGCAGCTCCTCTTTGGGCACTTTTGTTCCAACCAGCTCTTGTCGAGAAATTCTGCCGAGCGGCTCCTCTTAGGAAACATTGTTTCCGAACAGTTCTTCTCGAGGAATTCTACCGAGTAGCTCTCAGTCTTCATTGCCTAATGAGTTATGTTCATATTTTAGGCAATCTATAGGTCTCACGAGCGTTGCTTGTCAGTTGGGTTAATTCTTCTTTGCCTAATGAGTTGTGCTTATTTTTTGGGCAATCTTTGGGCCACACGAGCGTTACTCGTCAGTTGGGTTGGTTCTTCTTTGCTTAATGAGTTGTGCTCATTTTGTGAGTAATCTTTAGGTCTCACGAGTGTTGCTCGTCAGTTGGTTTGGTTCTTTTTTGTCTAATAAGTTGTGCTCATCTTTTGGGCAGTCTTCGGGCCTCACGAGCATTGCTCGTCAGTTGGGTCAGTTCTTCTTTGCCTAGTGAGTTGTGCTCATCTTTTGGGTAGTCTTCGGGCCTCATGAGCGTTGCTCGTCAGTTGGGCCAGTTCTTCTTTGCCTAATGAGTTATGCTCATTTTTTAGGCAATCTTCGGGCCTCACAAGCATTGCTCGTTAGTTGGGCTGATTCTTCTTGACCTAATGAGTTGTGCTCATCTTTTGGGTAGTCTTCGGGCCTCACGAGCCTTGCTCGTCAGTTGGGCCGGTTCTTCTTTCCCTAATGAGTTGTGCTCATTTTTTGGGCAATCTTTGGGCCTTACGAGCATTATTCATCAGTTGGGTTGGTTCTTCTTCAGTAATATTTTGATAAATTATCTACTAGAGAACCTCACTGTGATTTTAAAATGGTAGGATAAGGTACTCCTATTATTCATTATTTAATCAAAATAAAAGTTGACACCAAGCGGCCAGTTATGGGTTCCACGGTGTCATTTTCTTCTTTTCATGGAAATTATAATATTTGTTTCATCATAACTTTAACTGTATGCAAGTCGAGCATAAAAAATTAGATTCTTGCTAAAAGAAAAAGCTTGCAGGAGAAAAGTCCATACCTTGAGAAACAGGCTAGGATGACTAGCCCAGCTTTTCAGTATACCTGTGCACGCTAGCTTAACGGGCTATGCAAGGCTTTATTTGAGCGAAAACCGCAATGCCACGGCCGCCAAATGGTAGCATCCATATTGAAAAACGACACGCTTTCGGATCTACATGGCTGAGCACCCTCTCATAGCATATACGTCAAAGCAGCAAGAACATATGGAATAAGTTGTGTGGTCAAAACACCACTGTGTCAATGTTGCCGTCTAGATGGCAATGTGCCACGTTCATGCCCATAGCCCCATATTATTCTAAAAAAATGTTTCTGTAACATGAAATTCAACTAAGTTCCACTTGCGCACTTCATCGAGCAATTTATGGGCTAAATCTGTGGCTTTTCAATCCTGACGAGGGAGGTATTCTCTGCCTTATGATGATCTTGAGGATTCTCAATTGCACTCATTGATCGTCGCGATGCACTTGAGTTCGGTGATAGATAACTTTCGCACTTCAATATTCAAGATCATGGATCTCATGTGAATTCTTTGTTGTACATGCACACATACGCAGATATACTCCTTCATTTAGACTCTTAAGGAGTCAGTCGTAGATCGAATTGATGTACAATGCCGAGATCACGTAGAGCTCTCGGAGAACTTTGGCGATCAGTATAAGAAATTGCTTGTATAAGGTTTTTCGTTTTGTGGGGACTTGTCTTCCTCGTTTGAAAGAGTGTCAACTCCCTTATACTCTTCGGAAGATGACAAATCGTCAGTGAACTCCCAGAGTTTCAAGGCGTTCGCATCGATTTTTGGTGATTGAAGCAAATTCCCAAAATCTTCTTCTTCATGGAGTCCAACCTCCTGAGAAGACACAAGAGATTGTAGATCCAAGTGTCATTGTCATGGGCATTGTTTTGGCTACTGGTGATGACGAATCCATCGCAGACGCCGATCTCCTCATTGTCCGGTAGCTCTCCACACATGACGCGGTGCACGTACCAAGCTTCCCCTTGCAGCACCCCACTTGGCGAGACAAGCACCAAGAAATGGCCTTGTTTGCCTTAGCATGAAGCATGGTAGTAGTGGTACACAAGTACTTAAATGGCACATGCCATAGATACAATGGTTAAACGGAATAAGTAAAAAGTGAAGTGGAAAAATTACAGCATACATTACTTGTTCCCGAAGTTCTTTTATTGTCATGTGATTAATAGGAGAATCGTCACAGCCTTCATCCCTTCATAAAATAGCCAACTATCATATTTTTTTCGTGTCTTACTCAAGGGTAGCAGGAAACATTCGGCAATATTTAAAACTGCACCTGGAAGCCAAGTTCCCCTATGTTCTGAAAGAGACTAAAGCACATAATAGGATCCTTGTATGATGTCCCTAAAAGCTTGGAGCCATAAGTTTCCATAACTCTCCCCGGGTTTGTATATTTGGTTTCGTGTAGAGAAGGGCACCAATAAGGAGAAGGAACCCTAGCGGAGGCGTCCCAATCGGCGTAGATGGTGTAGTAGAGCAATTGGTGGAGCGTGTGGGGGTGTGATGAAAGAGAATGAGCAGTTGTAGCGAGATTCCCATAAGAAGTTCTTCAGGATAAAAAAACAGACTGTCATTTAGGACTTTAATCAAACACGTGACATGCTATCCTGATTCCCAGATGCGTTATCAACTTATCGCCAGCATTGTGAAAATGGGTTTCACTTTCTAATCTCAAAATAACACAGTAGACATTGTCTTCAATGTTGGTTAAAGGATGGCGGGTGGCTTCCTCCGAAGCACCGCAGAAGAAGTGAGAACGGTCTCCGACTCAGTAACCCACCATCTACATATTGGTGACGTTTATGGCCATCGTTACCGACTCCTCTGCCATGTTGGTAAGTTGCACAAGAAAGAAATGTTGGTTGTTCGGCACCATGCCAGGCTGACGCAGTACTAGAATTCCGTGTCGCATGTCATCCGGATTAGTGACTCTGTTTCGAAGAAATTTCACAAAGTCGTTGTAATCTCTTCTGTTAAGGCCGCGGGTGCTGAATCTCACTGTGCGATAGTTAAGTAAGAGTACTGGAGATGCGTAGATTGGGATCGCATCAATTCTACTTGGAGGTTAATGTGGTAATGGTGTTTGAAATTTGTTATAACGCCCCAACCTGGGTCTGCTAGGGAGCACTAGGTCTCTTCTCCTCTACCTGGGCCAGATAACAGGGGGGCGAGCCTTATCGGACTAATGACTGGCCCCACAAACCAACACATGTCCTTTTCAGTGTGTTTTTTCCTCACTCACACACTTCCTGAGAAAACTTCCCAAGTGGTCACCCATCCCAAGATTGCTCCAAGTCAAGCACGCTTAACTATGAAGTTCTTATGAGAAAGCTCCCAAAAAGAAATGTGCACTTTGTTCATATGGGTAGTGACATCTAATCCTTTTAAGTCTTTCATCCATGGGGTATCACATTCTCCCCCACTTATAGAACGCAACGTCCTCGTTGCGAACCCACATTTCCAAACTCAGGCGATGTGAATCTCATGACACTTTAGGCTGGGTGTTGGCTCTGATACCATTTGTAACGTCCCATCCTAGGTCTGCCAGGGAGCTCTGCATCTCTCCTCTTCCACCTGGACCAGACCACCAAGGAGTTTGAGGTTTTACCGGACTGATGACTGGCCCCACAGACCAACACGTATCCTTTTCAGTGTGTTTTGTCCTCACTCACACATTTCCTGAGAAAACTTCTCAGGTGGTCACCCATCTCAAGATTGCTCCAAGCCAAGCACGCTTAACTATGGAGTTCTTATGAGAAAGCTCTCGAAAAGAAAGGTGAACCTTATTGATATGGGTAATAACATCTAATCATTTTAAGTCTTTCATCCATGGGGTATCACATTTATGTTCATGTTCATCATCACCAATGAAATTTTTATTACCAAGGAAGTCCAGAGAATCATTTTCTGCCACCCAGCTGTGCTCACAGTATGGGTTTCATGGCCCCTTGTGAGTTGTGCTCACACTAAGGGTGAATTCTTAGACTGGCGCTGCAACATGTCGGATATGTTTCTTCTAAGAGGTCATTGATGGATCAGAACAACCATCAATCATTCGGGTCCTTTCAATATTTATTATTTTAGAAAAAATAATTTGCCTGCTTCTTGGAAAACTACTGGAATGGAAACTCTACCAAGCCAAACGACTGCGGATGGCAAAGGAGACATGCCTAGGGCAAGCACGATGATTCTTTAGATGAGGATTCTCAGTTTATTGAATAAACCTGTGGTAGATAGAAGATTGAGATGGGGGTCTATGAAACGACTTCTGATGACGATGCTGAATTTGATGGCAGCAATGATTTTTTTGCCTTGGAATCTTTGGGTTCAGAAGTTGAGCTGGATGATTCGAACAAAGTTGTTGTTGTTTTTCCTAGTTATGGTGTGGATGTTGAAATCATTGTGCTCCAGGCGCTCAACAAAATGACACTATGGAGCTGGGTTATGTTGTTGCCATGATTGGGCGTAGTTATGATTCATAGATCAAAGATCGAAAAACCTCTCAAAAGCAGTTCCCACAGATGGAGCCAACTGTTGCTACCAAAAATGTCGATCTGATCTCTAGCAAGCTTTTCAATCCCAATCACCTCAAAAGGACGAAAACAAACGCGGCTTGGAGGACCTAGGGTGTACTCCGAGGGATCACTCAGATGCCTAAGTAAGGGAACGCTTCAAAGAGGTTGAATGCAACAGTAAGATTGGGTTAAGAGTGAGTTACCTTGGGCTCTCACCCGAGTCCCTATTTATAATGGTCGAAGTTGACCTGAGGGTGTATGACTATATATTGGTGAGTTATGGCGCGAGCGTGGATCGCTCTAGCTTGCATGGGGTTGACCCCTTCAGAGCAGCTATCGTAGAGTACTGATCGTGACCCTAATTGTTGATGCACCTTAATGCTCATTTATGGCAAATGGACTGTTGTGGCCCTGAAATATATATATAAGGTATATCAAATTTAAATAAATTTTAATATAATTTTATATTACATTATATTCAAATCTAATATTTGTACAAATTTAAAATGTCTCAAAATATAAGGTTAATCATTAATCATTATATTCCAGTTGGGTCAGATTGGTCAAATTGATTTGTTTGCACCTTAGAAGTCATCCAAATTACATTTTCAATTTGCATGAAATTATAATTAATTAGCAACCATTTTATGAAGAAGATTTCTAAGTAACCGTTGATTCATGTAAGATTAAAAATCCATCAATTATTTCATTAGTATTTGGATCATTACAAGTAAAAAATATAATTTGTTGTAAGTTTGTCTCACATCACTTGGTGAGTCTAAATATTAATATAATATTATATAATTGATAGGTTCCAAATATTAGGTAAAAGAACAGTTTCTTTAAATACAAAAATTATTGTCTCAAATCATGCACCTAATTTGGTATTTATTTGGTTTAGCAAGAGCATATCACTCGTTTCCTTGTAGTATGGAAAATAAATTAGAAAGTCGAGAGACAAATAAGCAGATGCAATAAATCTTCTAAGTTTCTTTTTTAACAAAAAATTCTTTCCACCATAAATTGCATCTATTTTGATGTGGCTTTATTACTTGTACATACCTAGTTTGGCAAGGCCCCTTCATGCATGGTCCACACTTCATTATTGGGGAAATAGATGCATGTCCTCCCCACTTTCACTATAGGGAAAATAGATTAAATAATTCAATGGGATAATGATGTTAACCTAAAAGAAGAATAAGTATAATTAAAGTAGGTGGATAACATTAAAATATAATGGAATAAAACATATCTACTTCTAAATACCTTATTTGAGCTTTTGTATTGATAATTTACCTCAAAAGAGTGATTGTTAAGTACTTTTATTTATAATTTATTCGATTGTTGCTTAAAGTGAACAAGAATACAACTTAACTAAAGAATAACAGTCAATTAAAATAAGGTTTATTTTTATTATTTTACTTTTATTAAAAATAGGGTTATTTATAATTAACTTTCTGGGAGTTGTTTGAAAGGTGTAAATCATATTTGTCGCTCAATTCTTTTACCTATTTATTTGCAAGAAGGTGAAAAATTAAATAAATAAATAAATAAAAACATCCATCTCATGGATAATTTGGTCCCAAAAAATATTTCAATACTATCAGTTACTTAATAATTAAAAAAAAAAAAAAACACACACACACAAGTAACTATAAGAGTATTTTAAGAGTTTAAAAGATTATATCAAAAGTAAATTGATAATTTCCTTTCAATTAACAAGTGATATCACTTTGTGAGTAACATGATAAATGTTACTGGGTAGGAGAATGAAGGAGAATAGATCATTGAGAGTTTCAATCCCAAAATCCCTATTTTTATTGTTACTCTTTTTTCTTTTTCTTTTTCTCTCTTGTCAATATTAATAATTCAAAAAAAAAATTATAGCATCCATAAAATTTCTTTTATTTTTTGAAAGGTGAATCCCTCCTATAATCCCATTCTTAATTCTTGCAAGTTCAAATGAACATCTTACAACCACATGCTACATGCAACACACACACACACAAAATTTTGGAAGGGTTTAGACCTCAATATCAAGGGTTTGAGTGATAGTTTCATACAATTCCTATTATCACGTGTAGATATATGAATTGTTATTTTCAAAAAATTGTTATATTAAAGTATTTAATCACATCCCATTGTAAATATTAAAAAAATCTCTAAGTTTGTCCCACATTAAAAAAATAAAATGAAGAATGAGCACTTATATACATGATTAGACCAAGACTTAATAGACTCAAACTTTTAAATCAAGTTGGTGCTCACCCGTGCATACTAAGCTCTCATAAATATTCTTCTTGCACTAACATGGGAGGTAGGATTGGTTTGAAAGTATATGAAATGCAATCTAAAATACGTAAGGAGTGGGGATAATGTCTACTTAAGCAACTGTTGGAGAATTGAATTCACCCATGAGGGAGATAGTTTCCACTCAAGTGGAAACGATTGGAACTCACAAATGAGGAAGATTGTTGAAAATTCTACTTGTAAGTTTGTTTCACATTAGAAAAATAGAGTGAAACATGAATGCTTATAGTTGGTCCCAAAATCCAATAGGTTTAAACCATTTTGGTTAAGTTTGTGTTCACCTATGTGTACAAGTGTATCTATAGACTCGCTCAAGTCTAACAAGTGGTATCAGAGCTGACAGCTCATAATTCTAGGCAAGCGGCATCATAAAAGTTAAACTATGAAGCTAATTCTCCTAACGTGTTAATACTTAGAGGATCAAGTGTGTGACCAAAACCAATAAAGATAATTTAGATTTGGTCAATATGGGTCTAAATAGAGTCAAGATGTGGAAGTTAAGATTGATTCAAAGACATGTAAAAGGCAATCCGAAGCATGTAAGGCGCAAGGGTAAGATCCACTTGAGCAACTATTAGAGAATTGACCTTACACCCACAAGAGGAGATAGTTTCATCTCAAAGGGGGAGGTCAAATTAGATACACATAAATGATTAAGAATGCTCCCGTTCAAGGGGGAATGGTTGAAACAAGTAAGGAGAAGATTGTTAAAAAGTCCACTTGGAGTTTGTCCCACCTAAAAAAAAATAGAGTGAAGGATGGGTGCTTATAACCAAAATCGAATAAGTTTAAACTTTTGAGTCAAGTTGGTACCTAAACATGTATATCAAGTCTACCTATCAACTCCTCAGTGCTTACAATAAACAACAAATCAAATCTTAAATTTTTGAATGAGTTTCACCTGATATTTATTTATTTTGAGTCGATTTTTTCACAACAATCCAAGATCTAATAGTTAAATTACTTGTTTAAAATATAACTTGGTTGGGTAATTTAATTTGATTTTTTACTCAAATGTTTTTATATTTTGATAAAAAAATGGTAAAAATTAAAATGTTAAGCAAATATGGAAACGAAGATTAAATGGAAACAGAAAATTTAATGGTCTTGATGATTATAAGCTACAGATGAGAATGAGAGTTGCGGAGGAGCCAGCTTTCATGCGCTGTGACTCATTCTAAAAATGAGCAACGCGAAGGCTATCCCAAATATAGGAGTTCAGTCATGTAATAATTAGCCCAAGGGTCAGATCGTCTCTTCAAAGAATGTAGTTTAATTCCAAACCTTGTGTAAATCCAAAGAAAATAAGAAAAGAAAAGTTTACTGAACACATTTCAAATTCGGTTCCTGAGATTTTTGAGATTTTGTGACGAAATTAAAACAATGTGAAAATTAAATTATGAACCTAACACGCACTAATTAACTGTAGACACCCCATTTTTTCCCAGGACCAATATAACAAAATTTTCATTATTATTGATATTACCATTATGTTTATTATTTTATTATTATTACTATTATCACTATTTATTACTTTATTATTATTATTATTATTATTATTATTATTATTATTATTATTACTATTTTACTATGATTATTTTCATTATTATTCTTATTATTGCCACCATTATTATTATTATTATTGCCAGTATTATTTTTAGTATTTTCATTATCGTTATTGTTATTGTTATTTTATTATTGTTACTTTATTATTACTACTTTCATTATTTTTATCATTCTTATTATTACCTTACTATGATTATTGTTATTTCCATCTTTATTAGATTATTATTATTACACTATTATTATTATTAATATTAATATATTATTATTACCATATTAGTATTATTATTATTCCCATATATTTTGTTACCATAAAGGTATAAAAAAAAATAGAAAAATAAAAAAAGAAAAAGGAGAGCAGGGTTTTCCAAAATTTTTTATAAAAGGCCGAGGGCGCAGCACAGCACAGAGGGGGGAGCTACAGCCAAAACGAAAAAGAAAAAAAAAAAAAAAAAAACCCTACTGTTCACCTTCGTCTCTTTCTCTCCATCATCCTTTTTCCAGCTACACGATCTGCATCCTTCTCACCCTCACTCTCCATCGCAGCTCCTCCTCACCTATTGCAGCAAATCACACCAGAAACAACCTCTATAGCCGCCCTGTTCCAGCCACAGCAGCACCCACGTAGAAGCCGCAGCAGCCACCTCTACTCTTGGGCCACCTGAGCACCACAACGACTATACAGCAGCCGCCACGCCCAGCCAGCTACTCCGGCCAACTCCACAAACAGAGCATCTCCAGCCGTAGCCTCCTGCAGTTTCTGTCGTTTCTGGGCGTGGCGGCTGCTGTATAGTCGTTGTGGTGCTCAGGTGGCCCGAGTGCGGAGGTGGCTGCTGCGGCTTCTACATGGGTGCTACTGTGGCTGGAATAGAGCGGCTATGGAGGTTGTTTCCGGTGTGATTTGCTGCAATAGGTGAGGAGGAGCTGCGATGGAGAGTGAGGGTGAGAAGGATGCAGATCTTGCGGCTGGAAAAAGGATGATGGAGAGAAAGAGACGAGGGTGAACAATAGGGTTTCTTTTTCTTTTTCTTTTTCATTTTGGCTGTAGCTCCCCCCCCACCCCCCCGCGCGCGCGCGCGCGCTCTGCTGCTCCTCCGGCCTTTTATAAAAAATTTTGGAAAACCCTAGCTCCTCTCCTTTTTTTTTTTCCATTTTTTTATACCTTTATGGTAACAAAATATATGGGAATAATAATAATAATAATAATAATAATAATAATAATAATAATAATAATGCCGAGTATAAGCAAGCTTAATTAAACTCCATAATGCACTTGGATAAGCCAAAATTATATTCATAAATTATATTTAAAATCTAATTAATTAGTAATTCGGTTAATCGGTTAACCGAAATTTTTTTTACCCTTAACCGAACCAAAATCGATTAACCAGAATTTTGTAGAATTATAACCGAACCAACCGAACCGGGATTTTTACCCGAACCGAACCGGCCAATTTCGGCCAGTTAATTCGGTTAATGCAGTTTTCATCAAATTATGCTCACCCATAATAGTAAGGTAATAATAAGAATGATAAAAATAATGAAAGTAGTAATAATAAAGTAACAATAATAAAATAACAATAACGATAACGATAATGAAAATACTAAAAATAATACTGGCAATAATAATAAAATAATAATAATAATAATGGTGGGAATAATAAGAATAATAATGAAAATAATCATAGTAAAATAGTAATAATAATAATAATAATAATAATAACAATAGTAAAGTAATAAATAGTGATAATAGTAATAATAATAAAATAATAAACATAATGGTAATATCAATAATAATGAAAATTTTGTTATATTGGGCTTGGGAAAAAATGGGGTGTCTACAGCTGCCCCTCTTTGTAGGCTTCGTTATTCAAAGTAAAAGTAGGAACTCTCCTACATTATTTGTAGTAACAAACCTACAAAGATAAAAGACACCGATTTTGGACTGGACCGAATGTAACAAAAGAGACCAAAATGATTTGTGAAAACCGATTTGAACTGGGCTTGAGAGCACATGAGGATGACTTGCGCTGAGTGTAGGAACCCGAGCTATAGTTCATGGAGGGTGACTCGCACCGGGTGTAGGAACTCGTGCTATAGTTCACGGATGGTGACTCGCGTCGGTTGTAGGAACCCGAGCTATAGTTCACGGAGGGTGACTCGCATTGGGTGTAGGAATCCGAGCTATAGTTCATGGATGGTGACTCGCACCAGGTGTAGGAACCCGAGCTATAGTTCACAGAGGGTGACTCGCACTGGGTCTAGGAACCCGAGCTATAGTTCACGGAGGGTGACTCGCATCGGGTGTAGGAACCCGAGTTATAATTCAAAGAGGGTGACTTGCACCGGGTGTAGGAACCTAAGCTATAATTCACGGAGGGTGACTCGCACCGGGTGTAGGAACCCGAGCTATAGTTCACAGAGGGTGACTCGCATCAGGTGTAGGAAGCCGAGCTATAGTTCACGGAGGGTGACTCACACCGGGTGTAGGAACTCGTGCTATAGTTCATGGAGGGTGACTCACACCGGGTGTAGGAACCCGAGCTATAGTTCACGGAGGGTAACTCGCACCAGGTGTAGGAACCCGAGCTATAGTTCACGGAGGGTGACTCGCACCGAGTGTAGGAACCCGAGCTATAGTTCACGGAGGGTGACTCGCACCGGGTGTAGGAACTCAAGGACTGCCCAGATGTAGGATTCTGAGAGTTTGATGGTTGCTTGAGTATAGGATCTCGAGGGCTTCTCAGATATAGGATTCTGAGAATCTGTTGATTGTTCGAGTGTAGGATCTCGAGGACTTCTCAAATGTAGGATTCTGAGAGTCTATTGATTGCTTGAGTGTAGGATCTCGAGGTCTTCTCAGATGTAGGATTCCGAGAGTCTGCTGATTGCTCGAGTGTAGGATCTCGAGGACTTCTCAGATGTAGGATTCTGAGAGTTTGTTGATATGTCTAATTAAAGATAAATGCTCGGGTATAGGATCCCAAGAGCCAAATGAATTGTTGAATTGATGATGAATGCTCGAGTATAGGATCCCGAGAGCCAGATGCATTTTCAAATCGATGATGAATGCTTGAGTATAGGATCCCGAGAGCCAGATGAATTGTCGATTTGATGATGAATGCTCGGGTATAGGATCCCGAGAGCCAAATGAATTGATGATTGCTCGGGTATAGGATCCTAAGAGCCATACAACCTAATTCAGTGTTAAAGGCTGGCACCCCAGCTTCAAGTGGATGCTAAAATTTAGACTAGGGCCGATTGCCCTAGTTTCGGAGCAAAAGACTTGACTAAGACTTGGGCCAATTGCCCCAGTTGCAGGGTAGATGGATCGATTTGTACTTGGGCCAGTTGCCCTAACCCCTTCCTCTTTTTTTTTTTTTTTTTTAGACAAAACATGGATTGCTTAACAAGGATGACATGACAAATGTGAACGAATGATGCTATGCGATGTATGTATGTTGCTACTTATGATGCTAGAGTGCAAGGGTATGTTGCTATATGTATGCATTTTTTATTTTTTACTATTTTATTATTTTTTGTGCACTGCATGCAATGCATGATGATGCATGAAAAGTATGATAATGCCTGAAATGTGAGGTAACGCATGAAATGCATGACAATACATGAAATGTATGGTAATGCATGAAATGTATGATAAGGCATGAAATGCATGACAATGCATGAAACGTAGGGTAATGCATGAAATGCATGGCAATGCATAAAATGTCGGGTATGGAATGTATGGTAATGCATGGTAATGCATGAATCTTTTCTCCTTCCAATGTGCTTGTAATCGACAACCTAATCTCTGATCTTAGGTATGTTGCCTCTGACTTGGTTCCCTTGAAACTCAACTCGACACCTGCCCCAGCTGAATGAATTTATAACTGATCTTGGCCCAATTTTCTTAATGGAGGCGGTCAACTTGGCTCAAATGAAACTCTATCACAAAATCTGCCTCAGTTGAATGGATCTATAACTGATCTTGACCTTGTTTTCAAATTCCAATATGATATGAAAGCGCTTGACTAGGTCCAACTGAAACTCAATTCTTCTTGAATAAGCAAATCTTTGAAACTTGACATGACTTTTGCCCCAGTTAGACTACTCTTTCTCCATAGGGATCTTCTTTATAGAAACTACTGGTGATTCTGAAACCCTTTGACTATCCATCCTCCTTTAAAGCTTTGAAGAGTAAGAAGGGGTTTTTTTTTTTTTTTGATATGATGACGCACCAATTTCCCAATGAGCCCATAATGAACCAAATTCTAATCTTGGCCATATTTTCGAATTTCCATCTGACATAGACGTCCCTAAATATGTTCCTCTGAAACTCGGCATGACACCTATCCTAGTAGATGCATTTGTAGCTGATCATGTCCATCTTACATTTTCTCCACAATGACGTTCTTTGGGTTGCATCCTTAATGTTTTAAAATCTCTTTGAAATTTAAATAAATAAGCATGCAATCAGATAACTCAATCTCAATGGAAATATGGGTGAGATGCACAAACTTGCTTATTTTACTTGATTTTCTGTGTTGGTTAAATAGGAGACAAATTTTACCAGTACTTTGACGTTAATGTAACTTTGCTAGCTTAGAGAATCATATCAATGGGCAAAACCCTTTTTTTTTTTTTTTAGCCTCATAACCACAACTTCTCCATTGTATCACCACTTAGAGATTCCTTCTTGCTTATTTCAAGCTTAGTTCAAACTCCCTGCCTTGAATTATAACTAGTGCCTCATTAAGTAAGTCTGATCAATATTCCAATCTCAGGGTGGACTTTAAGACACGGGATAAAATGTAGGCTTAGTATTTAGGCTTCACCAAGAACAAGAAAACCAAGGCTCAAAAATCCCATCCCCTAATAAAAATTTCTATCCTAGTGGTGCAGTATTCGTAAAGTATTGACCGAACTTGTCATTTGAACAAGTTGCCTATGTACCTTTGCAGGATCAGATCATTACGTAGTTCAAACTCAACATTGAGTCTGACAAATCATTTTGAGACAACAATGTATACCAATCTGGTCAGAACTTTCATTTGGACCGTAATGTAGGCTAGGTGTATGGGTTAAAGAAAAAAAGAGTTAAATAAGGCTCAAAATCATTGATTTCATCAAGGGTAATTTGGTCAAAGATCACATATGTAGCATGTCCCTTATTTTTCTTTCTTCTTCCTTTTCCTCTTCTTTCTCTTTCCCCTTTTTTTTATCTTCTTCTTCTTCTTCTTTTACCTCAACTTTTGATTTTCCTTTTATAAAGGATATCTTAACTTCATTTTCATTTGAACATCATTTAGGACTGATCTTTTAAAACTGCTCCAGTGTGGGGTGTGATCCTTTGACGGGTTAATCAAGAATTGAATTTTTCAGGCTCAAAAAGGTTCACAAGGGATTTCTTCTTTAACTTTCTTTTGGGTAGCAGAAAAATGGCCTACCATCCTTTTGGTAATAATTATTGCCTCAAATGACTTGTCAAACACTATAAGACCCAAACCCAGGTTGAATTTTTGATGAACTGACTTTTAAGAAAATATTTGTTTAACATTCAGGCTCGAATGGATTAGCAAGTGTTAAATCATTATTTGGTTCTTTTTAGGAATATTGGTCGATCAAAGATAGTCACCCTTCATTTGATCAGAATATAATCATCATACCTTTAAGACAATCAATCATAACTTAGATAACAAAGACAAAAGACTTTTTGTCAATTTCATCAAACAAACATAGGACAAAGTTTGATAAGTCATTTCTACATATTTTTCCTACGACTCTTCTTCATTTTGAAATCCACATCCCACAAAGCTCCTTGACAACCTCTTGAAGTGGCGTTCTTTACTAAGCTTCATCTTGGAGGCGTTTTCTTCATCCCTTTTTGTTTTTTTTTTTTACCCCATTGAATCGACTCCCAAAACTAGCTAATGGCTCCAAGTCCTTTGTACTGACAAAACTATTCCCTATGTCAAAATACAAGCAAAAATAGACAAAATTTGGCACAAAGTGATGATTCAAGGAGGATGCAATGAGATGAAACTGAAAAACATTCTTATTTCATTCAATTTCAAAATGATTTAAATAAAAAGCATGGATGCATTCCTCTTGTTATCACCCTTAGGTGATTAAACATATCATTTCTGTATCATGTGAACTCACTTCTAAAGTTGAATACCAATCAATCTTCTAACTCGATGGCGTTTATTACATTCCTACTGTGATCACACAATGAGTCCCCATGATCATAACCTTTCTCTGTAGAGTGATCATCTTGCCATGCTCAATACTGGAATCCTGGATCTCAATTCTATCACCTTGGACCATGGTTTTAAAGATAATTTGAATGTGATTATTGACCCATTAGAGATGACTATGCATACATGGTTATGAAATTGAGCATGGAATGCATGATTATGTTATGCAATAGGTGTATATGCATTGGTGTAACTAGTGCACAAATACACACAAACAGGGATATGAACATGCATCAGCCTATCATGCATGGCTATGCATGAAATTATGCGTGAATGCATGAATGCAATGTAACCTAAATGACTACTTTGCCAGAATTCTAAAAACATCCCGCTAATGAAAGATTTCAAGATTAAGACGACCATTGATGGGCCTAAATTTCAGTTCAAATCTTCCCTCAACCATTCCTTTCCTTGTTGATGGTCCATGTACCTTAGATTCTATGAAGGGTCAGATTATGATATGAGGTTGGGGTTGACCCAAGGTAGTCAACCCATTGGTTTTTTTCAATGTGGACTTGTGAACTTTAGTGTGCACTTGGGCGTCGAGTCTTTTAACATATAGGCTTCAAACTATTTTAAGATGGGATCCGGCCCTAGTTTAAAAGGAGTTAGGCTTGGATCACTTTGAAAATGTTGGCCAGGATTTTTAAGTAATAGGGTCGAAGCCCCCTTTTGAAATACGGGTTTGGCCCTTTTTGAAAATTAGGCCTGGGCTGAGTTTTTTGTTTAGAAAAAGGTTGGGCCTAGATTTGTTTTAAGGGAAAAAAATTAGGCCCTAGTCATTTGAAAATGGTTGGGTCGACCCGTATTTTAAAATGCTTGGGCCAAGTGCTTTGTTTTTTGAAATGATGGGTCATGGTCTCATTATTGAGCTTTTTCAAAATACTGGTTAAGTAGTATGTATGTATAAAATGGATGCAAAATGCATGATATAGTACAAAGTATCTCACAACCTAAATACAACATACTATACATGGAGAAGGATGTGGCTCCTGTCCCGACCCAGGGTAGGTACACCTATTTTATAGGGTTTCTTCATGGCTCTATCCTAGTTAAGGGAAAACTATGGACAAGTACGTGTGGGTAGGCTCTAATCCCTATTGACAAAAAGGTCTCCAATTTGAAATTTCATCCTCCCCCATAGGGGTCCGGACAAAACTTGCACTGAGCAGGGTGGTTTGCGGGTCCCATCAACCTTAAGTTATGAAGGGACAAACACTATTACACCCCTATCTAATCTTAGCAGTTGAAGCTCAGGTATAGAGCGTGAAAGTGTGTGAATTTAATTTTAACCTAATCCCGCTACCCCCACATTTATTCACATACTATTAAAAATATGGAAATAAGATATCTACAATCAATATATTTATTCAAAAGGTATGGAAACACAATATCTGCAATTAATATGTTTATTCAAAAAATTTGGAAACAAAATATTTTTAGTTAATATGCTTGCTTAAATATATATATATATATATATATGTATATGGAAACAAAATATTTACGATTAGTATACAAAATATCTATAATTAATATGCGTATTCAAAATATCTACAATTAATATGATTATTCAGAATATTTGGAAATAAAATATCTACAATTAATATTCAAAAAATTAGGAAACAAAATATTTTTAATTAGTTAAGGTTGTTTGGAAATTATGGAAATAAAATATTTACAATTAATCAAGGTTATTTACAAATAACAATATTCACAAAATAAGGAGTAATTAAAAGATTTATTAAATTTGAACTTGGGATAATTTCTAATTAATTACTGACTCAACTCTCTAATGTCCCTAGAGGAGTCACCAAGTTGTCGCGACGTCCCGGAGCACGTGTGCCCCGGGCGACGAAATTAAAAATATTTTTATATTTTCAGGGAAAAACAATGAATGTCGGAGTCGCCACTAACCTTTTAGTGTGGTTAGAACACATGATTACTACCCTGTTAAGGGTAGAATGAGTCTATGTTACTAGAGTTGCGCTCGAGAGTTCGGTTACGCGAGGGGAAGGTATGAGCACCCCCTGCGCGCCCGTTCTTATGAACAATACTTAATTAATTCGGAATTATCCCTAAGTTAATCTAATAGGTCTTTCAAATTACCCCTTTATTAGTAGATTTACAAATATACACATAGTATAAATAAATAAATAAATAATACAAAAATATATATATATTCCCTCAGAACTAAGGGTACGTGAAGTCCGAAAGCTCATACCCTAGCATTAAAATCATAGAGATAAAATTAAGAAAATATGTTCATAAAAATAAATACTCTAGTACATATAAGACCAAATAACAAAAAATATTAACAATAGTAATAATAATACTAATAATGATAATGATGATAATATTAATGAATAATAATAGTAATAATGATTAATACCATAATGATAACAATACCAAAAATGATAATAATAATAATAATAATAATAATAATAATAATAATAATAAATATTAATAGTAATAATAATGATAATAGTAGTATTAGCAGTAATAATAAGTAATACAATAATAATAATAATAATAATAATAATAATAATAATAGTAAGAATAATAATATTATTAAAATAGTAATAAAGATAATATGCATATTTTAACTAAAAGACACTTACCTTAATATGAACACACAATCAATGATATACTTAATACATATAGAAACAATATTATCAAAATTAAGGAAACAATCTACTCATCAAATTATGGAAACCAAGTAGCCCTAAGGTTAGCAGGTAATTACACAAGGGTAAGCAGACGGAGAAATTATGGCAACAATTTAAATACTAACATGTAAATATTTAATATGACTACTAAATGGGAAATCATAGAAGTAAATCGAATCGAAAATTGATGTACAATCCTAAATATTAATATGCCAAATATGAAATAAACACTAAATATGTCCAATAATAATAACACTACGCATGAACATTAAGTATGACGTACAATAACAAAAGCCCTAAGTATGTAAATATCAAACAACAATGCCCTTAATTAAATAAGTACAACAATGAAGACTACCCTAAATACACAAACATTAAACATTCAATAATAACAAAAATAACCCTAAATATGAAAATCGAACAGTTAAGATAGCCATAACAATAATAAAAACTCACCATATGAATATAATAACAAAAACCCTAATCATGAATTCTTGGATATACAATAACAATGACTGCTTTAAATATGCACACATATACGTTTACATGCAACACCAATAAATACAAAAACTCAAAGTAATTAAACTTGAACACACATTAATAATGAAAACTCTACAAAAAAATATTAGCCTAAATATTAACAAATATTATATAAAGATATTCCCAAACAATATTATATGTCAAAAACAATTTAAACTTTAAATATTGAGACAAGTTAATAAGACTTCTACAAATAATAATAAAATAAAGTAAAAACATTAAAAATAAAATACGATAAAAATAAGAAAGGTCCTGCACACACATGAACAACAATCGTTAAATACTACAACTTAAAAAAATAATAATAATATTCAGTATTTAAAATATATGGCAAACACAATAAAAATCCAAATTTGAATGAACCTATCTACATATATATATATATATATATATATATATATATATATATGCCTGCAAGAATAAACAATCAATTCAATATCTCAGAATATATTAAAATAAACAAAGATGTATAATAAAAAAAAAAGGTGCATGTGTGTGTTGGCAGTGGGTGCGTGTGTTTGTGTGTGTTTAAACGGCCGGACTGTGTTGCAGTGTGCACGAGCAGAGGGACTTACAGAGGTGTGTGTGAGGCTGTGGTCGTGACGGAGGAACGCCGGAGACGATGGCTGGAGCCGAGGCTGGCCGCGAGGTTGGCGGAGAGCAGCGTGGTGGCTTGCTGCGTGGGAAAACAGGCGGCGGAAGCTGGGTTGTTATCGGAGTTGATGACCGGAGTTGGGATGCCTGTCGGCGCTGATTCAGTCTGGTGTGGCTGGGCGTCGCTGCGAGTGGCCGAGAGGAGCAACAGACAGCTGCTCGGCTTGCTGCGTGAGAGTGGCCGGAGCTGCAGAGGGCTGTGCGTGGCCCGAGGGTCGTCGGAGTGTCTTGGCTGGGCTGGGTTGCAGATGGCCTCGGCTGGAGGTTGCTTGCTTGGCTGTGGGCAGAGAGCGTTGGTGATGGAGAAGGAGGGCTGCCGGATCTGCTGGTTTCGTGGGTGGTCTGCAGGGGGGAGTCTTCGAGTCTGCTAACTGGTGCAGCAGAGAGGGACCGTGGGTGGTTCGGTGGGTGCTAGTGGTCTCCGGGCGTCTGGTGTGGTGCAGTCGTGCTGGAGAAGATGGTCGTGGAGTGGTGGTAGTCGGAGTTCGCGATGGAGATGGGGTGCTTCGGCTGGGGGGCAGGTCCGTGGCTGTGAGCAGGGAGCGGGAGTGGTATCACGACCGAGATGGAGAGCCAGGGTGCACCGAGAGACTGGCTACTGAGGAGGATGGTTGCTGGTGATTGCAGCGCTGGTGTAGTATGGAGACTATGAGGGAGATGGAAGAAGAAGAAAAAGAAGAAGTACAAAAGTTTTTTTTTTATTTTCTTTCCTGGCATGCGCTGCGCGGCGCCCCCGTGTTTGGCCTCTCACCTGTGCATTCCTATTTATAAAACAAAACCCTAAAAATCCTACTTTCCTTTTTCTTTTTCTTCTTATTCTTTTTATACTTTTATGGTAATAATAAATACAGCAATAATAATAATAATAAAAATAATAATAATAATTAGTAAATAAAATAATAATACTAATATTAAAAGCAATAATTAATAATAATAGCAAAATAATAATAATAATAATAATAATAATAATAATAAAGTATAAATAATAATATAGGAAAATAATAACAATAATAATAAAAAAATACTAATAATAATAATAAAATAATAATAATAATAATAATAATAATAATGATAAAAAATAGTGATAATAATAATAATAATAATAGATATATCCAAAATAATAATAGTAAAGTAATAATAATAATACTACTAGTAATAAATAATAATAAATAATGAAAATAATTATAAGAAAGTAATAATAAAATAAATATAATAAAAATACTAATAATAATAATAATAATAATAATAATAAAATAATAAAGACTAAAAATAATAGTGATAATAAAATAATAATAATACTAATAATAATAAAAATAAGGTAATAATAATAATAATAAAAATAAGAATAGACCCCTTGTTCTATCTGGTTAGGGCAAAAATAGGGTGTCTACATTAACGACAAGAAATAAGAGACAGACACAATAAGATATATGATAAAAAATTTAATTGCGGAAAATAATTATACGTTTAACCATTCAAACAAGAAATAAAACCTATGTCAAAAATTTCGGACAAACGCCTAAAAAAATGAAAAATTTATCACGAAAGAAAAGCATTCAACCACAAATTCATCAATTAACTACTAACTTAAATTTAAACTTAACACAATCAAGAAACCAAAATTAATTCCAACAATGATATTGAAAACTGACTTAAAAAATAACCCAAACACAATTTAAGCTTCAACAATGAAAAAGAAAATAATAAAAATTATAACAGAAACTTTAAACAAAACAAAAAGTAATACTAATCATGTAACGACCCCGACTCGCCACATGGACCCGAGGTGCTACTTTAATGACGTCTGTGTACCTGTATATGAAACACACATACGCAGCAGAAATAAAATACAAAATCCTCAAATTACATTACTAGAGTTCTAACTATCTTTATACACAAATATCTCCATTTTCACATAACTACATCTCATGTAACTATACAAAAATAAAATCTCTGTCCATACATATCACCTACATAAATTTAAACCACTAGCCTGACTCCTCTAGCCTACTAGACCTGATCCCTAGGATTTCCTGAAAAGATTGTAAGAACCCGAAATATGAAAAATGGGTTTAAATATTAAGAGAGGGGCAAAATTGAAAATTGCCGGGTCAAAAGGCTATAAAAGGAAATTTCCTTTGCTTTCTCATTAAAAAATCTCAAATATCTCTCTCTCTCTCTCTCTCTCTCTCTAAACCTCTCCCTACTCCTTCTCTATAGAATTCTTCGCCGATTGTTGATGGAATCGGAAAACGAAAGCTACCACGAGGATCGTGAAAGGATTCTCTACAACTTCTACAGATCAGAATCTCGTTTCAGAGATTTTTGGGTTTCGGCATAAAATCGAGGTAAGGCTCGATTTTCAATTCTGATCCGGTAGATTTGTAGGTAACTGTCTTGTGAACATATTTTGTACTGTAATTTGTAGGTTTTGGGACTCGGTTCGCTGTTTAGGGACCTTGGAGTTTGAGATTTACTTATGGGGTTAAGGTAAGGGGAACTATGTTTATATTGGTTATTTTTGAAATTTAACTCGATGGAACTGTGGTCCACGGTCCTGTGTGTGTTTGACTACTCATTTGGGGGGATCTAATGGGAAAAACTATGGGTTTTTCATTATTACAGTTTTGGGAAAAAGGGGGCGACGGGCTAAATCTCGGGTTTTGTTAAAAACCGAGTATATGTGTGATTTATACTGTGATATTGAGATGGTCATGCCTTGACTTTGTTTAAACTGTATTTGTTTGGAAAACCATGATTTAGATTACCAAATGAGTGTGGTTTGTTTGGTTATATGAGCATGCATGTGTGTCTGATATGTTGAAATGCTAGTAGGAATGCGGTTCCGAAATTGTTCTAGGTGCTGAGAGTGTCCGGCTCTATATCCGAGGGCGTGTTATCGCCTGCCATGTAGGCAAGAGTGTTCGGCTCTATATCCGAGGGCGTGAGCCTATTCCGGCAGATCAAGCCGAAGGGTGTGGATCCACCAGTTTAGCGCCGGTACGACGCCATGGGAGTCGGGGACTAGCTATGTGCCGGTGGCGTTGTGTTCCACGGGTTGGCTATGGGCCAACACCGTATGTCGCGGGCCAGCTTGGGGCTGAAGAGTGTGACGACACTGAGGATTACTTGTGACGACCTGCTCCTTTTTCACATATATTTTTTTTTTATAAATAAATTATTATCACATCATACATTCCAACTCAGCAGGTCACAATCCACCTGGGTCCGTGGGCACCAGGGATATAACAAAACATACAGTAGAAGCCTACGCAGCAGAAAGTATAAAATCATATACATCTCATCAGAATGTGCATAACACATACCAGAGTCACTACAATTACTATCTCACAGTATATACATCTCAAAAATGAAATCTAGAGACAATCCCCACAAAACCTAACTGTCCCTACCAAAAACTTACCCTTCCAAAGAGGGCAAACAACTGATCTAGATCAGCGGGGCTTTTCCCGCTCTCCTATTAGGGGCTCCTGAAAAATGTATAAGATTTAGGGGTGAGACACCTCTCAGTAAGGGAAATAAACTAATACCAGTGTGTGGCAACATGAGTATTCTGTGTTCTACATATACCATACATAACATATTTAATACTGTTTATCAAATCTGGGAAAACATATGCATATCAAAACATGGCAGAACATACTGCATTTTCATAAACATTTCTCATCTCATATCATAATAATAATAACATAAAAACAACCCTAGTAGGTTAACTGGTTGTTGTCATGTATTACCCCCACATGACTGGGTTGTGTGGTCCGAAGGCGGGACCTGACAATGGTTGGCCGACCACTGCCAAGTCAAACAGTAGTCTGTAGGTCCGATGGGTCTACCCAGACTGGTCCGTACACCAGGGGCGATAACAGCACACTTCTTGAAAATAACCACATCGACCATCCAATCTCACACCACTCCGTACAGCGGCGTTAACACAGATATCATGATCACGAGGACCATGGACACATAGCAACGGTACCGTGCAAGTGCTAGCCTAGATCAAGCCAACCAGGTTCTGATATCATATACATATACTAAAACCGTGATACATAAATATCTCATATCATTTATTTTCACATCAATCATATCATTTCACTTCTATACGTGTATCATGAAAATCATCGGCCCGTACGCCGGTATTACACATTTTATCATAGCTCAGCCCGTACGCCGGCAAATCACATAACACAGCCTGTACGCTGGCAAACCACATAGCACGGCTCGTACGCCGGAAAATCACATAGCACAGCCTGTACGCTGGCAAATCACATAGCACGACCCGTACGCCTGCAAATCTCATCCACATAGCACGGCCCATACGCCAGCAAATCACATATACATATAAAAATATCTTGCCCCGTACGCCGGTTTTCCATCATAGAAATCCATATCGTCCCCATTCCCAAAAAAAATAGTATTTCACAACATTTTTATACTCATGCCACACTAAACAAATATTCTACGTATTCAACATATCATCATTTAAACAATATTTTTCAAATATAAATCATATATATATATATATATTTTTTTTTATTTTTCCTGAAACCAGATGCTACATATATATACATACATTTTCTCAAAACAAAACTAGCTTAGTTTATCCCCTTACCTGATTCTTGAAAAGTCCCTAAGAAAATCTTCCCCGTACCCACAAGGTTCTCAACTCAATACCCTGAAAATGAAAACTCGCAGAATTAAAGTTTAGTATTTTCGTACGTACAACATTTTCTATAACTACCACTAAGTCAAATTCGACTTAAAAAGTCTTACCTCAACTTAGGGATGATTCCCAACGTTCCCAATCAATACCCTGGAACTGAAAATTTCCAGTATTAAAGTTCAGTATTTTTACGTGTATATTACTTTCTTCAACTGTCAAAAATCCAAATATTGAATATAAAGCCTTACCTTGGATTTGGGATGAAATCCAACTTTGTTTTCCTAACGATCTGTTCCGGCAGACTTGTAGAGAACTTCGCCAGGAGCGTCGTGGTGGTTTCGGTTTGTCGATCCGGCGTAAAACTAGCCCGAAATCGAAGAGAGAAAGTCGTAGGAGAGAGAGAGAGTGAGAGAGAGAGAGGGAGAAGAGAGAGAGTGAGAGAAGAGAGAAAGCACGCCCACCAAAATCCAAAATTTGATTTCCAAAGCTTCTTAAAGAAGCTTGTGCTAGTTTATAAATATATATAATAATAAACCTTAAGTAAAGTAAAGTAAAGTAAAGTAAAGTAAAGTAAAGCTTCTTTAAGAAGCTTTCATACTTTATACACACACACACACACACACACACACACACACATATATATATATATATATATATATATACATGCTTTAATATTTATATATATATATATATATATATTTGTTCCTTATCATACTATTCATTTTACTTGTTAATTTAATTAATTAATTTTATTTTATTATTTTATTATTATTATTATTATTTTAAATTTTTATTTTTTTCCCGGTTACTACATTACTGATCATGTGTATGTATTGTGACGGGGTTGCGTATAAATGGCCGTCGTATGTGTGCGTGTATGCATTGTGTAAATTAGTACTGAAATGCATTTAACTGCGTGTATGTTGTATCATGATAACACCTAAATGTCACACACCGATATAACCTGTGTTCTTCCTTACTGAGAGGTGTCTCACCCTTACTGTACGTACATTTTTACAGGTCTTTCGAGTAACCGGAACTAGCGTCCTGGTGTGGGGAGCGTAGTGGCCAGTGTACTACATTTAGCGCTAGGTAAGTGCTAGGACTGTAATTTTGGTGGGTTGCCATTTTGGGATGTACTGGGCACCCGTTTGTACGTTTTGATAGAGCATTGTGTCTGCTCTTGTATAGACTCTGGTATGGTACTGCATATGTATATAGAAGACCTTTTTTCGCTACATATATGATTATGATTGGATGTGTTTAGGGTGCCTGGGAACCCCACGGAGTCAGACCCTCATCCTTTGTACTGTATCTCTGATGATTTGTATGATACAAATACAGGTTAGATTACAATTTTCACCCTCGGGTCCCATTTTCGGGTTTGGGGCGTGACAGCTTGGTATCAGAGCTAACTAGGTTACTAGATCTTGTAAACTTGGTTAGATATGGGTAGAGTTGGTTGAGAGTTGTTCGGTTGTTAGACCGAGATTTGTCTTTGGTATTCCGTGTTTTTTTTAGGATGACAATTCTAGTAAAAGCAGGGCAGATCATTGATGACTTTCGTATCAGTGTGATAGGACAGGCCTAGACCTGGCAGTTAGTAGTTAACACGATTAGTGTAGATTATTATGTTAACTGTATGTGTTATAGGGATGCTGATTGATTCCTATTGTGTTACAGAATGGACCCCAAGGATAATGACCTGGGAAGTGGCTCCGAGGAGACTGCGAGTGATGAGTCTCCTTCTGTGCCTCGAGGTTTGATGAGGCTGGTGTTACGGGAGATCGAGCGAAGTGTGAGGAGACGCGAGCGCTCTCCTACTGCTGCGGGGTGCACCATTGAGAGGTTCACACACATGCATCCTCTGACGTTCTCTAGAGGGCCAGACCCAACGATAGCAGAGGACTGGATGGAGATGACTGAGAGGATTTTGGGAGTCTTGCACTGCACGAATAGGCAGCGAGTCCACTATGCTACTTTCCAACTGTCTGGGGAGGCAGGTCGATGGTGGACTGCGGTGAGTCTTCTGGAAAGGCAGAGAGTCAGTCCTGAGGAGATGACGTGGAGCAGTTTCAAGGAGGTTTTCTTTGACAGATACTTCCCGACTTTCGTACATGATGCGAAGGCAGATGAGTTTTCTGCGCTGACTCAGGGGAGTTTGACGATGCAGGGGTATGCTGCTCGATACATAGAGTTGTCTCGCTTTGCACCATGTATGATCTCGAGCGAGTATGAGAAGATTCGGAGGTTCGAGAAGGGTTTGAGGAAGGATATCCGCAGACTAGTGGGTATGCTTCAGATCCGCGAGTTCTCGGTGTTAGTGGATAAAGCCACGGTGATCGAGACTAGTATCCAAGAGGACGACGTGGATCAGGAATCGAGGAAGAGGACGGTACCTTCTAGTTCTCAGACAGGATCTCATCAGGGATCGTGGAAGAAGAGAAGCAAAGGCTCGGGTTACCGCTAGAATACTGAGTGCCAGGACTCTCAGATGAGCCAGACTGGTGGTCGTTGTACCAGATGTCACCGGTGGCACGAGGGTGAGTGCCGGTCATTTGGGGGTAGTTGCTACAACTGTGGCCAGCCAGGCCACATGTCTCGCAATTGTCGAGCACCAAGGCGAGACGTGCCTGCAGTTAGTGGGGACCGAGGGAGTAATCAGATACCTTGGGGAACCGCTCAGACAAATATAGCTTTGACCAAAGTATATTGTCTTACTCCAGCGGACATTGAACATGCAGGTAACGTGGTGATAGGTACCTTATTATTGCTTTCAAATAAAGCTTCCGTTTTGTTTGATTTGGATGCAACCCATTCCTTTGTGTCTATGAATTTTGTGGGACGATGTGGGGTTGAGACTTGAGATATAAATGAGGTGTTATCTGTTACTACACCATCTAGGAGTGTATCCTTCTGTAGGAAGATATGGGTATACTGCCCAGTGGAAATTCAGGAGAAGTTGCTACTGGCGAATCTTATGGAATACGATATGTCAGGGTTTGATGTTATTCTGGGGATGGATTGGTTGTTCTCCAGTTATGCCGTGATTGACTGTCGTAGGAAGGTGGTAGTTTTTAGACCTCCTGGAGAGCAGGAGTACGAATTCATGGGATCGTGTGTGCGTTCAGCACCACAGATTTTGTCGGCATTACAGGCGAGGAGGCTACTCTTGGACGGATGTCAGGGATACTTAGCTTGTGTGGAGGAACCGCCGCGGGATGAGTTGAGACTCAAGGATATTCAGGTAGTCAGTGAATTCCCGGATGTGTTCCCAGATGATTTACCCGGTTTACCTCCAGATCGTGAGGTGGAGTTTGCGATAGAGTTGCTGCCTGGTAAGGCGTCAATCTCTAAAGCTCCGTACCGGATGGATCCAGAAGAACTTCGGGAGTTGAAGAAGCAGCTGCAGGAATTATTAAACAAAGGATTCATTCGACCTAGTGTTTCGCCCTGGGGAGGTCCAGTACTGTTTATGAAGAAGAAGGACAGGTCAATGCGGATGTGCATTGACTACCGTGAGATTAACAAGGTAACTGTGAAGAATCGTTATCCTTTACCTCGTATAGATGATCTCTTTGACCAGTTGCAGGGGACACGGGTCTTTTCAAAGATCGATTTGCTGTCAAGATATCATCAGGTGAGGGTTAAAGCGAAGAATGTAGCAAAGACGGCTTTCCGAACCAGATATGGCCACTACGAGTTTTTAGTCATGCCTTTTGGGTTGACGAATGCTCCGGCGGTGTTCATGGATCTGATGAACATGGTTTTCCATGAGTACCTAGATTGGTTCATGGTGGTATTCATTGATGACATTCTGGTATACTCAAGGAGTACGGAAGAACACGTGGAACATTTGAGGTTAGTGTTATAGATTCTGCGAGAGAAGAAGCTGTATGCTAAGTTGAAGAAATGTGAATTCTGGCTGAGTCAGATTGAGTTCTTAGGCCATGTGGTTACTGGGGATGGAATATCAGTTAATCCTAGCAAAATTGAAGCTGTGGTCGACTGGGTAAGGCCGAAGAATATGCAGGAGGTTCGGAGTTTTCTAGGACTGGCGGGTTACTATCGTCAGTTCGTAGAGGGTTTCTTTAAACTGTCTGGACCTCTGACTCGATTAACCAAGAAGGGAGTCCATTTTGAGTGGACCAATGATTACGAGCAGTGCTTTCAGGAGTTGAAGCACCGGCTGGTTACTACTCCAGTGTTGACCATTCCTTCTGGGAATGGTGGATTTGTGATTTATAGTGACGCGTCTTTGAAGGGCTTAGGATGTGTGCTTATGTAGCAGGGTAAGGTTGTGGCGTATGCTTCTCGGCAATTGAAGGAGTATGAGAAGAATTACCCTACGTATGATCTGGAGTTAGCTGCTGTTGTGTATGCACTGAAGATCTAGCAACACTATTTGTACGGGGTGTAGTGTGAGATCTTCACTGACCATAAGAGCCTCAGGTATTTCTTCACGCAGAAGGAGTTGAATATGAGGCAGAGGCGGTGGCTAGAGTTGATTAAGGACTACAATTGCATGATCAGTTATCACCCAGGGAAGGCAAATGTGGTGGCTGATGCGTTGAGTCGGAAGTCAGGACCTACAGTTGTATCTGCGGTTGTAACTCAGTGTCACATCATACGGGATTTGGAGAGCTCAGGTATAGAGTTGGTGGTTGGTGATCATCAGGCTTATTTTACTGGTTTGGTGGTCCAACCGACCCTATTTGAGCATATAAAAGCCGCACAGGCTAGTGATGCAGAGTTGGTAGAGGCTATGGAAAAGGTACAGCAGGGATTGGCTATAGAGTTTAACATCTCTGAAGGAGGTGGTTAAGGTTTGGGAATAGACTGTGTGTTCCGAACGATGATGAGATAAGAAGGACGATTCTAGAGGAGGCGCATCGTTCTATGTATATGGTACATCCTGGTAGTACAAAGATGTATCAGGACTTGCGCGAGACCTTCTGGTGTCTGGTATGAAGAGGCAGATTACTCAGTTCGTTGAGCAGTGTCTGACGTGTCAGTAGGTGAAAGCTGAACATCAGAGGCCGACAGGGCCGTTGCAGCCTTTGCCTATTCCGATGTGGAAATGGGAGCATATTTCCATAGATTTTGTGACCGGATTGCCGCCAACGCTTCACGGGCAGAATTCTATCTGGTTGATCGTGGATAGATTGATGAAATCTGCTCATTTCATACCGATGAAGGTTAGCTATCCTTTAAGTAGGCTTGTAGATTTGTATGTGCATAATATTGTGAGAATGCATGGGGTACTGGTGTCCATTGTGTCAGATTGAGATCCAAGGTTTACTTCTCGATTCTGGACGAGTTTGCAGGAGGCATTGGGGACGAAGCTTACTTTCAGTACAGTGTTCCACCCCCAGACTAATGGACAATCGGAGAGGACGATACAGATATTGGAGGATATGTTGCGAGCTTGTGTGTTAGACTTTGGTGGTAGCTGGATACAGTTTATGCCACTTGTGGAGTTCGCTTATAACAACAGCTTCCAGTCTAGCATTGGAATGGTACCGTTCGAGGCTTTGTATGGTCGAAGGTGTCGATCTCCCTTGTGTTGGGATGAAGTTGGTGAACGTCAGGTGTTAAGACCTGAACTTGTGCAGCAGGCGTTTGAGAAGGTGGGCTTGATCTGGGAGAGGATTAGATCAGCTCAGAGTCGGTAAAAGAGTTATGTAGATGTTCGCTGCCGTGATTTAGAGTTCGAAGTGGGAGGTAAGGTATTTCTGCATATTGCTCCGATGAAAGGAGTGATGAGATTTGGCAGGAAAGGCAAGTTGAGCCCGAGGTATATTGGACCATTTGAGGTACTTGAGCGAGTGGGTCCAGTAGCCTACAAAGTTACATTACCTCCAGCACTTTCGAGGGTCCATGATGTGTTTCATATGTCCATGTTGAGGAGTTATGTGTTGGATCCTTCACATGTTATTAGTTACAATGAGTTGGAATTTGGGGATACTTCAGCGTATGAGGAGATACCTGTTCAGGTTCTGGACCATAAAGTTCAAAAGCTTCATACCAAAGAGATACCGTTAGTGAAGGTATTGAGGCAAAACCACGAGGTTGAGAAAGCTTCTTGGGAACTGGAAACGAAAATACGTTGGAAGTATCCTCAGTTATTTTGAGCACTTGTACATGATCCTACTGTGGGTTGGGATAGGTGGTTAGTCATCGAGAGTGTGAGTATTGTGAACTCCTGAGACTGTTGTATATGTAACCACGGTATTCCTCCGCCATAAGTGAGGGTATGTATGTGTATGTGTATGATGGAACTGCGCTGTGGTGATCGCCAGTTTACTCTTGAGTTGTGTCTATGTGTATGTGTATGATGGGACTGCACTGTGGTGATCGTCAGTTCGCTCTTTAGTTGTGTCTATGTGTATGTGTATGATGGGACTACGCTGTGATGATCACCAGTTCACTCTTAAGTTGTGTTTATGTATTTGATTGTATGTATGAATCTGGGAATGAGAGATGACAAATTTCGAGGATGAAATTTTTGTAAGGAAAGGAGATTGTAAGAACCCGAAATATGAAAAATGGGTTTAAATATTAAGAGAGGGGCAAAATTGGAAATTGCCGGGTCAAAGGGCTATAAAAGGAAATTTCCTTTGCTTCCTCATTAAGAAATCTCAAGTATCTCTCTCTCTCTCTCTCTCTCTCTCTCTAAACCTCTCTCTACTCCTTCTCTTTAGAATTCTTCGCCGATCGTTGACGGAATCGGAAAATGGAAGCTACCACGAGGATCGTGGAAGGATTATCTACAACTTCTACGGATCCGAAACTCATTTCGAAGATTTTTGGGTTTCGGCGTAAAATCGAGGTAAGGCTCGGTTTTCAATTCTGATCCGGTAGATTTGTAGGTAACTGTCTTGTGAACATATTATGTATTGTGATTTGTAGGTTTTGGAACTCGGGTTCGCTATTTAGGGACCTTGGAGTTTGGGATTTACTTACAGGGTTAAGGTAAGGGGAACTATGTTTATATTGATTATTTTTGAAATTCGACTCGGTGGAACTGTGGTCCACGGTCCTACGTGTGTTTTGGTTACTCATTTAGGGGGATCTAACGGGGAAAACTATGGGTTTTTCATTATTACAGTTTTTGAAAAAAGGGGGCGATGGGCTGAATCCCGGGTTTTGTTGAAAACCGAGTATATGTGTGATTTATACTATGATATTGGGATGGTCGTGCCTTGACTTTGTTTAAACTATATTTGTTTGGAAAACCATGATTTAGATTACCAAATGAGTGTGGTTTGTTTGGTTATATAAGCATGCATGTGTGTGTGATATGTTGAAATGCTAGTAGGAACGTGGTTCCGAAATTGTTCCAAGTACTGAGAGTGTCCAACTCTATATCTGAGGGTGTGTTATCGCCTGCCATGTAGGCAAAAGTGTCGTCCAGCTCTATATCCAAGGGCGTGAGCCTATTCCGGCAGATCAGGCCGAAGGGTGTGGATCCACCAGTTTAGCACCAGTACGATACCATGGGAGTCAGGGACTAGCCATGTGCCGGTAGTGTCGTGTTCGCGGGTTGGCTATGGGCCAAAGCCGTATGTCGCGGGCCGGCTTCCAGCCGAAGAGTGTGACGACACTGAGGATTACTGATCATGTGTATGTATTGTGACGGGGCTGCGTATAAATGGCCGCCGTATGTGTGCGTGTATGCACTATGTAAATTAGTACTGAAATGCATTTAACTGCGTGTATGTTGTATCATGATAACACTCAAATGCCACACACCGATATAACTTGTGTTCTTCCTTACTGAGAGGTGTCTCACCCTTGCTGTACGTACATTTTTACAGGTCTTTCAAGTAACCAGAACTAGCATCTTGGTGTGGGGAGCGTAGTGGCCGGTGTACTGCGTTTAGCGCTAGGTAAGTGCTAGGACTGTAATTGTGGTGGGTTGCCATTTTGGGATGTACTGGGCACCCATTTGTAAGTTTTGATAGAGCATTGTGTCTGCTCTTGTATAGACTCTGGTATGGTACTTCATATGTATATAGAAGACCTTTTTCCGCTCCATATATGATTATGATTGGATGCGTTTAGGATGCCTGGGAACCCCACGGGGTCGAACCCTCATCCTTTGTACTGTATCTGTGATGATTTGTATGATATAGGGACAAGTTAGATTACAATTTTCACCCCTGGGTCCCATTTTTGGGTTCGGGGCGTGACAAAGATAGTTTGTAAAGTGGGGGTGAGGCACAACTCAATAAGGGAAAGACTAAGTTATTGTCAATGTGTGACCAACATGCATTTAGTGTACAAAAAATAACCAGTTCACTGAGTAGATAAACATATTTATGAAATCATTCTTATTTTACACTCACACACACAATTGGCCAAGGATAGGGAAGATTACCTGCCCATACAAGTAGATTCCCTTTACTCTAATACCATTACTGCTACTAGGGCACTCACCTTTCTCAGCAAGCCCTTGAAGTTATCTTATTAATTATCTGTATTCAAATAAATTAACAGATATGCATATAAGACAATTCCATAGGACTAATCGCCATGCATAAACCCTCGTGGTTAGAGTTATGCAGCCCAAAGGTTGGACTAATGTCCTAGGAGATCCACCCAAACAATAGTCATCTGTACTCTCTACTAACATACTCCGCAGGTATATGCAACTCCAGCTGCTGGTCCGATTGCCCTTGCCCAGGAGGGTACATTCACCTCATGTAGGCAAATTGGACAAGGCCACCCTACACTTCTCAGCATAGGTATGGGTACACACAGCCACATAACAAATCCCTAGCAACGGTACCGTGCCTACAACTCACTAGTCCTTAGAGTTCTTAGAGCATCTCATGCAATTTAGATAATAGAGATCACCATTTAAAACATCAATTCACATATATTTCTTATTATTCCAAAAACCCTGACCCCGGCCATGAAATACAACCCGGCGTATAGCCGTCAATTAAAACTCGGTCCTCGACCATCAAATAATGGTCCTAGCCCTTAGCTAATCAAACAATACCCAGCCACTGGCCGTTATTTCAAACTCCTGCATCTCATAAATAATTCCAATATTTTCGCAAGTATTTCTAGTATTTCACGAACAATTTAGTATTTTATAATTTCCAACCCATGCAGATCATCTACCACACAATTTCACATTTAAACGCACTCATATATATATATATATATACATTCAACTGTCTACCATTCATTTTATACAAAATTACATATCATATATCCTAATTTTGTAAAATGAATCAATCCAAACGATGGTTTTTGAAAATAACTTCTGAAATCTCAAATCAAGTTATATATATAAACATAACAATTAAATCAATTCAAATTTCATAAAATTACTAACTTAACTTAATCCCCTTACATGGTTTCCTAAATTCAGAAAGGAATTCCTTCAGGATACTTCCTGAAGGAATTATGTATTAGAATAATAATGTTAAATATGTATAAAAGGTTAATCTAATAAGTTATATATATATATATATATATATATATAATCATTTTATTTATTTAATTGTTATTATTATTAATTAATTTATTTAATTAATCAATTAACTAATTAATTATTTTATTTTATTTACTTATTTTTTAATTTATATATATATATATATTTTTTTTTCACATTCCCAAGCCTATCATTTTCTGGGACATTACACGCTGGCAAAGTCTGTTACCTCCAATATCAAGCACATGACAATCACCAAGTCTTTTATGGATGCGCTCTCCAACATATACGAGCAACCAGCAGTCGCTAATAAGGTACACTTAATGAAAAAGTTATTTACCATGAACATATCCGTAAGTGAAAGTTTTAGTAGACATATGAACAATTTCAATGAGCTACTGGATCAACTCGCCTCAGTTGAAATCAAGTTTGATAGTGAGATCCGTGCCTTACTGATTCTTAGTCAGTTGCCTGAGAGTTGGAAATGTATTGTTGCTGTGATCAGTAGCTCCACAGGAAAATAAAAACTAAGTTTTGATGAAGTCATTAGTATGATTTTAACGAAAGAGATCAGGATGCAATCAAAAAGTGCTTCCACTTCAAGTTCAGCCTTGAACCTGGAAAGCCGAGGGAGAGATTCATGGAAAGGAAGCGGGCATGGATGATCAAACAATCGCAACAGATCTAGGTCCAGGCGATCCAGATCCAGAAATCCCAGAGGTTCCCAGGGCACAAAGAACATTGAGTGCTAGAATAATAGAAAGATCGGTTATCACAGAAACTAGTGCAAAGGTCCAAGAAAAGAATCTGAGGTGAAGATAGAGGCAAATATCGCCTCTTCTTCAGGAGAAGGAGATGCACTGATATGCTCTTTAGAGCGCAAGCAAGAGTCTTGGGTCACAGACTCCGGAGCTCATTTCATGCCACTTGCAGCAGAGATTGCCTAGAGGAGTATACACCAGGTAATTTCAGTAAGGTGTACCTTGGCAATGATCAACTTTGCGACATAACCAGCAAGGGAATTGTGAAGATCAAGATGAATAGGTTAGTATGGAAGTTGAAGGATGTCAGATATATTCTAGACTTGAAAAAGAACTTGATATTAGTTGGTCAATGGGCAGATGAGGGATATGCCACAATATTCATTGGCGATGAATGGAAGATATCAAAGGGTACACTGACAATTGCACGAGGTAAGAAAAGTGGAACACTTTATGTGACTTCTAATGTCAGTATGTCTATTTTAGTTGCTATAGGAAATGACAATAGCAACATTTGGCATCAACAACTCGGTCACATAAGTGAGAAGAGACTCATGGTGATGCATTCAAAGGGAAAGTTGAGTGATCTACAATCAATAGAGATTGACATGTGCAAGAATTGCATACTCAGGAAACAAAAGAGGGTAAGTTTCCAGAGATACACCAGTACCCCAAAGAAGGAGAGACTTGAACTAGTCCACTCAGATGTATGGGGACTGACGACCGTCTCATCCATAGGTGGAAGGAATTACTTCATGACATTTATTGACGATCATTCTCGGAAGGTATGTGTTTACTTTCTGAAATTCAAATCAGATGTTTTGATGCTTTCAAGATTTGGAAAGCAATGGTTGAAAATGAAACTGGTTTGAAAATCAAGAAGCTGAGAACTGATAACGGTGATGAGTATGAAGACACCGGGTTCAAGAAATTATGTTATGAGCATGGTATCAGGATGGAAAGAACTGTGCTAGATACGCCTAAGCACAATGGCGTAGTCGAGTAGATGAACCGATTATTGACTGAAAGAACCAGAAGCATGTGTATGCAGTCAGGCTTACCAAAGCAATTCTGGGCAGAAGCAATCAACACAACAACATACTTGATTAATAGGAGTCCATCAGTATCGTTGGACTACTGTCTACCAAAAGAGGTATGGAGTTGAAAAGAGGTAAGACTTTCACATTTGAAAGTTTTTGGTTGTGTAGCATATGTGCATGTTAGTGATCATGTTAGAAACAAGCTTGATCCAAAGTCCCAAAAATGCACCTTTGTCGGTTACGGTGAAGATAAGTATGGGTATCGCATTTGGGACAATGAAAACAAGAAGGTGATCAGAAGCAGAAATGTGATCTTTAATAAAAAGGTGATGTACAAAGATAGACACACAATAGAACCCGCAGAACTAGTTCAAAATGAAACAACTTATGTAGTTGGATGATTTCTTAGAAGATGTCGGGACACAACGCACCGAGAATCCTCAGGCAGAGGAGACACAACATTAAAATGTTGAGATTCCTTTAGCAGAGGAACCAGTGGAGCAGATTGTCGCACCACCGGCTCCTGCTCCTGCTCCAGCTCCAGCTCTGGAACTTAGGAGATCTTCTTGGCAGCATGTACCAAATAAGAGGTATATGAATTACTTACTTCTTATAGATGGAGGAGAACCCGAATGCTATGATAAAGCATGTCAGGTGGGAGATTCGAGCAAGTGGGAGCTTGGAATGAAGGATGAAATGAAGTCCCTCAACTCCAACAAAACGTGGGAACTAGTTGAGTTGCCCAAAGGTAAGAAGAATTTTCACAACAAATGGGTGTACATGATCAAAGAAGAGCATGATGGATCGAGAAGGTATAAAGCCCGATTGGTAATCAAAGGCTTCGAGCAGAAGGAAGGAATTGACTACATTGATATCTTTGCACCATTTGTGAAGTTAACAACCATATGATTAGTCTTGAGCATTGTTGCCTCGGAGGGCCTACATCTCAAGTAGTTGGATGTGAAGACGACATTTCTTCACGGTGGCTACGACCCGCAGGTCACTCAGGGTCTCCTAAAAAATATATTTAGTTTGGGGGTGAGACACTTCTCAGTAAGGGAAAATAAACTAAATACAGCTGTATGGCAACATGAACATTTAAGGCAATTATACATATACAGTACATTTCATATTTTCGTAAACATTCATCATATCATACTAAATAACCACATGCTTTCATATTTTCTAATAAATCATATCGTACATAAAACATCTGTTATAACTAATAATATTGAAAGCATACCCAGGATGAATAGCTAGCTAATGTCATGTATTACCCCCCATGACGGATTGTGCAGCTCGAAGGCGGGACCCGACAATGGCTGGCCAATCCCTGCCGAGTCAAATATGTCTATAAGTACGATGGGCCCGCCACACCCTGGTCCGGACTACCAAGTGGACGTCCACACTCTACTGAAAGCCACATCGACTATCCATCTCCCACCCCCTCGTGGGGTGGTTAGCACTAATCTGAACATAGATATCTGATCTATATAGCTACGGTACTGAGGTCCTGAACTGAACTAAACTAAACTAAACTAAACTAACATCCGTATTCTAATAACATATAGTACATAATTATATAACATCTTTCATAATTACGGCCTCATGCCGAACATTTCATAATTACGGCCTCGTGCCGAACATATCATAATTACGACCTCATGTCGAACATATCATAATTACGGCCTCGTGCTGAACATATCATAATTACAGCCTCGTGCCGAACATATCATACATATCGTTCTGAAATTAAATCAATTACCATGCATTTCAAAATCATCATAATATACTGTACTCTTTCATAATTTCACAAAACATATTTCATTCGTATCATTGTCGTATCATGATATTCTTCCATGGAAAATAATATTCATGCCACACATTTATTGTATAAAACCATACATTATATTCTAAAAATCATAATTTCTGGCATCTCATACATGTATATACGTTTCATCACATTAGCAGTATTTTTCTCAAACGTACGTTTATTCCATAATATTCAAATATCGTAAATACTTTCAGGAAATCAAGTTACTCATAAATAATAATAATTTGCGTGAAAAGTACCTGCTTCAGTTTATTCCCTTACCTGACTACTTAGAAAGCCCCCTAAAATATCATGATCTAATACCCATAGGATTTCCTAATTAATACCCTGAAAATGAAAACTCTCAATATTAAACTTCAGTATTTCTATGTGTACATCATTTCCTATAATTACCGCAAGGCCAAATTTGGCTTAAAAAGCCTTACCTTAACTTAGGGATGATTTCCAACTTGCTTTTGCCAACGATTTGCTTCGGCAGATTTGAAGAGAACTTCCCCAGGAGCGTCGTGGTGACTTTGGATTGTCGACCTGGCATAAATCTGGCCCAAAATCGATGAGAGAGAAAGAGAGAGAGAGAGAACCAAAAGGGAGAGAGAGAAAATGAAAGATGGCTTAATTGTGAAGTAAAGTCCGGATTTTTCCATATTTATAGAACTAGATTCGTCGACGAGCCACGTCATTCGTCGACGAATCCCTTAATAATTTCGTCGATGAAATTCAGTCCTCGTCGACGAAATTTAGTCGGCTCAAAACCTCTCTCGGTATTTCTTCGTCGACGAAATTCAGTCTTCGTCGACAAAATTGACTTCCTCCTTTTATTATTGTTTCCATTTCTATTCGTCTTTATTATTTAAATTTCATTTTTATTCGGGTTGTCACAAGTGAAGTGGATCTTGAGATACTTACATGGTACTATTGATAAATGTCTATGTTTTGGGAAAGAAGACTTGAAAATTTAAGGATATGTTGATGCCAATTTTGCTGGTGAAATTGATCATCGTAGAAGTACCGCCGGATATGTGTTTACTGTTGACACAACAACTGTTAGTCGGATGTCATGGATACAGAAGATTGTTGTCCTATCCACTACAGAAGTTGAGTATGTAGCAGTGACAGAAGCCAGTAAAGAGATGATTTGGCTTCAAGGTTTGTTGATATAGCTCGAAATAATGTAAAAGAGGAATGTTTTGCATAGGGATAGTCAGAGTGAAATACATTTGGCAAAGAACTTTACATTTCATTTTAGAACCAAACACATTAGATTATGTTATCATTTCGTCATATCTCTATTAGAGGATGGAGTGTTGACACTTGAAAAAATCCAAAGTAGTAGGAATCCAACATATATGTTGACAAAGGTGGTGGTTATAGAGAAGCTAAAGTTGTGCTCAATTTCAATTGGTTTCATGCTTGAAGACAGATTTGAGCCTATATACTGGTTGAGATGGTGTCTCTGTCTCTAAGTAAGAGATTGTTAAGCAAATATGGAAACAGAGATTAAATGGAAACGAAAAATTTAATGGTCTTGATGATGATGACCTGCAGATGAGAATGAGAGTCGCGGAGGAGCCAACTTTCATGCGCTGGAATAATAATACCGCGTGCCAAATTCATCCCATTAAATCACAATTAATCCCTTCCTTTTACCATCATCCTATGTATCTATATAATGAGAGCATTTGTATGTGAATATGCAAGCAAGTGAGACTGAATGAGGAGTGTGTGAGTATTGTGTTAAAGGTGAGAAGAGAGTTGAGTAGAGTTGTGTGTCTCCTCCCCTTATTTTTCTCTCAGGTTATAGTAAATTCGGTGTGCTCCGTGGACGTAGGTTAGATTAGACCAAACCACGTAAATATGATGTTCTTATTTTGTGTGCTTATTTTTGCTTGTGTGTGATTATTGTTCATAGATCCCTAACATAAAATACTAACCTTGCTTAAAGTTTGTTTTAAAGACACTCATCTCCTTTAAGAGGTGCAAGTGCCTAAAAAAGTTCCACATACCTCCCCTAAAATTTGAAAAGGATGCACACCAGCCCTTACTTTTTACAAAAAGACAAATCTTTTAAGAGGTGCAAGTGTCTAAAAAATTAAATATCAATAGAAATTTATAAGATTTTTGAAATTTTAAGGGAGGTGTCTAAATTTTTGAAGTTTCAAACAACATAAGTATCATTTTATTAAACTTAAAGTGAGGTTAATATTTTTTTGTCCAAATAAAAAATACATGTGTATTCATGCATGAAAAAAAAAAAAACTCGAACTACTCACTTTGTTGACGTGACGATCCAAGTCCACTGAAATATTTTTTGAGCAAAAGGTTACAAGGGTTGATAAAGGCGAAGAAATTATTGACCCTGGTGACTAAATGTTAGGTCTTTTTTAAAAATTATTGATAGGAGGAAGATTTGGACAATTGAGCGGCCCATTGAACATTAAAAAGTTGAAGTTCTATCTTCACATTAACATTAATTAATATATATTAATAACCAAAACTCCCCACACACCATCATTTTCTACTTGCCATTCTTTTTAATAATTTATGTTCCATTATTATTACAATCCCCAATAGTTAATATTTTAGTGCATTTTTCCCCCTTTATAATTTTTTTTTTCTTTTGATATTCGGGTTACTCCCGGAACTCTTTCGCTTGCAAATTATCGAGAAAAATACTTTTGATATTTTTATTTTACCTTTTAAGTCCAAAGAAAATGAATAGTAATTATTATTATTTTTGTTTAATACCATACATAAACGAGAAAGAGAAAAAAAAATAGTTAACACAAATAACCTTCTTCTAAGCATACAAAACACTTTTCTTAAAAAAAATACATTATTTTTTTCAAATAAATGAATAAATATTTTAAAAATATTTTCCCTAAAAATATTTTTATTTTTCGTTACCATTTTTTTTGAGGCAATATCATTAGTTTAGTCAAAAACCTCCATTTCCTTTTCTTATGACAACATTCACATTTTCATCGATCATACTTTTTGGACAATAGTTTATTACTATTTTGTCATATGAGAAATTTTTATTCACACTTGAGAAATAATAATATGATGGAAACAAATTTATTATTTGAATATTTTATTTTTTTATACACTTTCTATTTTTTTTTTTATTACATAGAAACTCCAACTACCAACGAGCCCTTCGAACCTCCTGGTGCGGCACCAAACCTACAGATCAGCATCCTCCGCCCTCAGGTCTCGTTGATCAGGGTAAAGTCCGGATGCGGATACGGCTTCTGTGCATCAGTTGGACGTTCGGCCAACCCGACTCTCAGGACACATCTCCATTACCATCCACGGTCCCCGCTACCTCATAGAGAACTCTCACCATCCATGGTCCCTGCTAGCTCATAAAGCAAACTCTCATCATCCACAGTCCCCGTTGGCTCACAGAGTAAACTCTCACCATCCATAGGTATCGCTGGCTCCGTGAGTGTATCTACCTGAAATTGAACCCCTGATGCTCCTTCTTCCACGTCATGCCGTGGGGCCACTTTCTATTTATTTTTAGATAGTTTAAGTGTTAATCATGTTACATGACATTTTCTTAATTTTCTTTCTAACCATACATCATTCTATTGTGGAATGACTCAAATACACAATCATGATCCTCTCTCGTTGAATAGTCACACCTTTAATTAGCACTATAAGTATCGCTCTTCTCTCCTTATTTAAGGAACACTTTCAGTTCTCATTTCTTACTAGAAAGTTTCTCTCTCTAACCCAGATCTTCTCTCTCTAAAGCTTTTAACATCGTTATGTCATTCTCCTCCGCTTAATTCTTGAACTTTTAAGGATTATCTGATTCTCTTCTTGATAACCTCTACTACATCCCACTACTAGCATGCAACACTGTCTCCCATTTATATTTAAAAACTCGAATTTGCAATATTAAAATCTGATTTTACTTTCTCAATGGTTGTAGCATAGTATCATTATGGTAATTTACTTAGTTCATACAAGTTTGGGTCAACCAAGTATGTTTGAATTGGAGAGTGTTTTTTTTTATTTATGCAATCATATGTATTTTCTAAGATAGGTTTGGGGTAGGTTCTGATTGGACTGAGTCGATGAGTTTGGATTAATAGGGTTTTTTTTTATCTTATTTGATCAAATATATCATGTACTTTTTAGCTTTAAATTGATCAAACAAGAAGCACATATGCTTTTTCTAGTGTCACATTAATTTTTAGAGGCACACTTGTAACATCCCTCAATAAACTACAACGTAATAAATAAAATGGTCATCCCGAACGCGTGAGTAGCAGGGATGTAATGACCTCAAATTTCTTATAAATTTTTTTATATATAGTAAACATTCCTACGCAGCAGAGACATAAATCATAAACCATTTATATATAAACTGTACAATACCAGATTCTAGAATATATAGACCATACACAAAAATGCCACTCCAATATTATCTATCCCAAAAACATACACATCTCTGCCAAAAACTCACCCTATAACCAGAGTGACCAAACACTCTTTCTATCCGCGAGCCTGATCTGCTCGCCTATCTGGCTCACCTGAAAAATGTGAGAATAAAGGGGTGAGTTGACGCTTAGTAAGTGGAAATATGCTATCACTAGTGTGTGGCAACTAAGTTAAGTATGCTTTTAAAATAATAACTGTTTTGTAATGCAATAAACAATCTATAAATCATATCTTTCAAGCATATCTTTCTTTCTTTATTTAATACGTATTGTATCATCTATTTTCTACTTTTTATACTAGTAATATATCATACTATTTCATCATATGCTATAAAACTGTTTTCATACATATAACTATTCTGTATCCCTGGAACTCTGTACATCATGATTTGACCCCTCATGACAGGGTTGTGCGGCCCGTAGGCGGGACTCTATCTGGTCGGCCCTCCAGATAGGTCATCATACTCTACACTACCTCAGTCCGGCCAAACTGCATCCTCTCCTAAGCTTGGGACTGGCTACTACCTCGTCAATACCGGCCCCCTCAACCCAGTGTACTGGGGAGCTGCATACTCTCCGAGCACGGCATGATGGTACCCACATACTATCTGAGATATGTGGTTGCACTCTATTTGTATTTAGCAACGGTACCGTGCTCTGTAATCTGTATCTGTAACTTCCTTCAGGGATCTGATACTATATACATATATACATATATATACTCTTTTACTGTTTTCAACGTGTTTCCAAAATTACCATAACTCTGTCTTTCTATACTGTAAACACTATATCTGTAGCATCTTGATGCTACCTCTGCATATCTATTTGTGTATTCTGTATATATACTCTGTTTGTGTTCTATATGTTATGGTAATAGGAAAAATATGACATTTTGTAACTCTGTATTATTGTCCTGTATAAAGCTGTAATATAAATACTTGTCTGAGTAACTGTATACATGTATCTGTGTAAAACTGTGATATGAATACTGATCTGAGTAACTGTATACATGTATCTGTATATATGTATATATCTGTTTCATGAACTATTCATATAAAAACTGTATATGCATGTATATTTCTCTGTGAATGTAAATCTATATCTATATAATCTCATATGCTAGAAAACTATAACAAATATATATACTATCTATATCTTTGTACTCAGTATAGTATGATATTTCATAAAAACTGTATAAATTCCTTCTTCACATAAAAGTCTACTTAGGCCACACAAACATTTATGCTCATTTTCTTTTAAACTACATAATAAACTGGCATGAAATTATGTTTATGAAATCTCTATTAACTCTGTAAAAACTCCTAGCATAGCATATTTCCCTTACCTCAACTTTGAAAAGCCCCTATAAAAATTTGGTTGTATACCCGCAGGATTCCTAACCCGACATCCTGAAAACGCAATCCCCCAGAACAAAACATCAGTATTTCCTAGTCTACATCATTTTCTATAACTATCAGGAAGTCAAAAACTCAATAAGAGACCTGACCCAAAATTTGTGATGAAATCCAACTTCGTTTTCTCGACGATCTGCTCCGGCAGATTTGTGGAGAACTCCACCAGGAGCGTTGTGGTAGCTTTGGATCATCGATCCGGTGACTAGTGGGGCCAAAAATGAAGAGAGAAGGGAGAGAAAGTCGTAGGGAGAGAGAGAGAGAGGAGAGAGAGAGAGATTTCATAAAAATGACATTTTTCACTGGATTCCGTATATATAAACAGGGGATTTCGTCGACAAGACCCTGTGTTTGTTGACGAGTCCTTTACAAATTTCGTTGACGAGGCCCTGTATTCGTCAACGAAATTCAGGCTACCTCAGAGTCCCTCTCGGTATTTTCTCGTCGACGAAGCCCTGTGTTCGTTGACGAAATTAATAAAGCCTTCGTCGACGAAACCCTATGTTCGTCAACGAAGCCTGGCAGCTTCCTGCTGTTCTTTTTATTTCTATTTTTCTCTCTCTTAATATTTGAATATGGATATTTTCTGGGTCGTTACAAGGGACGTCTAACAAACACAGCGGAAAACCTAGCAGCAGTAAACATAAAATCTCAAACATTGAATCACAAAACATAATACCAAAGTTTTCTATTAACATCAACATACTGTTTATATGTACAATCTCCAAAAAGCCAAAAACAACACTAGGACCATACAACAAAAACTCCTAGTCCTAGTGCAACGCTTACCCTTTTAGTAGGGAAGCTCCACTCACTCAACGGCGGCCTTGACTCGCCGGTTTCTTTGGGTTTCCTGAAAAATTATTTAATGTTGGGGGTGAGACACTTCTCAGTAAGGGAAAATAAACTAAATACAGTTGTGTGACAATATAAACATTTAAAGTGCTTATACATATACAGTACATTTCATAACTCTGGAAATAATCATAATATCATACTAGATAATCATGTATTTTCATATTCGTTAATAAATCATAACATACATACATAAACCTCTGTTATAACTCGTAATATTGAAAATCAACCCAGGATGAATAGCTAGCTAATGTCATGTATTACCCCCCATGACAGGTTGTGCAGCCCGAAGGCGGGACCCGATAATGGCTAGCCGACCACTGCCAAATCAAATATGTCTGTAAGTACGATTGGCCCGCCACACCTTGGTCCGGACTGCCAGGTGGACGTCCACACTCTACTGAAAGTCACATCGACTATCCATCTCCCATCCCCTCGTGGGACGGTTAGCACTAATCTGAAGTAGATATCTGATCTACAATATAGCTACGGTACCGAGTCCTGAACTGAACTAAACTAACATCCTGGTTATAATAACATATAATACATGAACATACATAACATCATCCTGGCCTCATGCCGAAACATAGATACAGCCTCGCGCCGAAACCATACATATGGCATCGTGCCAAAAATCATAGTAAATATGGCCTCGTGCCAATAACATAAATACGACCTCGTGTCGATAACATAAATACATGGCCTCGTGCCAAAATCATATAAATACGGCCTCGTGTTGATAACATAAATATGGCCTTGCGCCAGATACATTTCAGGTATTTACATTTTGAAAATAACTCATTTGTCATATATTCGTCAACTTAATATAACATAACCCATCTTTCCAAAATACCTGAAAATGTGTTTTACTCGTAAAAGCATTCGTATCATATCTCATTTCACGTAAAATAATATTCATGCCACACATGCTCTGTTAAAAGTCATACTAAAATCATGATTTTCGGGCATCTCATACATACATGTATATTTTAATTATCATAGCAGTATTTTCCCAATCGTACATTTCATTCGTATTACACATTATAACATATGCTTTTCTGAAAATAAATTTACTCGTAATCAATCATAATTTATATGGAAATTAACTGCTTTAGTTTATTCCCTTACCTGACTATTGAGAAAGCCCCCTAAAATCCTAGCCTGACCCCCATAGGATTTCCTACTCAATACCCTGAAACTCAAAACTCCCAATATTAATTATTAGTATTTTTATACGTACATCAATTTCTATAATTACCATAAAGTCTAATTTGACTTAAAAAGTCATACCTCAACTCTGGGATGATTTTCAACTCCGTTTTCCCAACGATCTGCTCCGGCAAAATCGCAGAGAATTTCGTCAAGAGCGTCGTGGTAGCCTCAAATCTTCGATCCGGCATAAAACGAGCCCAAAATCGAAGAGAGAGAGTGAGAGGGCCGAAGAGGAGAGAGTGGGGAAGCTTGTAAATGAATAAAAATCGGATTTTTCATATATATAGACAGCAGGATTCGTCGACGAGCCCGACCTTCGTCGACGAGTCCTTCACAAATTTTGTCGACGAAATCCCCTCCTCGTCGACGAAATTCAGTCAGCTCAGAAACCCCCCTCTCGGCATTTTCTTGTCAACGAAGCCCTGTGTTCGTCGATGAAATCTTTAAAGCCTTCGTCGACGAAACCCTGTGTTCGTTGACGAAGTTTGGCAGTTTCCCTTCTTTTCCCAACTTCCATTCTCCTTTCTTTTATTATTTAAATTCCACTTTTAAAATTCGGGTCATTACAACCCTAGTATGAGACTCCATGCTAATAGAATTTACACCAAAATATAATATCATTTATATGAGTTAAAAAGTTAAAGTGAAAGTTTATGATTCATGAATTTCAAATCTTTGGTGAAAAAATTATTTTGATACGTACTTTTCTTTCAAATTACAATACAACCACTTTATACCCTAAATCTAAAAATGATAATATTTTTTAATATTTTCAAGTATAGAGTTTATCTTTATTTCCGTCCAAGAGACAAAGTAAGACTATACAAGCAAAAATATTTATTTTTTATTTTTAATTTTTTGAATAATTATAAAATTTTCTTTTTTTGTTTTTCAATATTCATATTAAAAAGAGTAGAAAATAAAAAGTTTGTTCTAGTGTGCAAAATAATTTAATATTTTTATTTATAAATTCTAAAATAATTACAAAAAAGATAACTTGTTTTCTAATTTTTCAAAAATCATATAAGTTAATATTATAAATCATGAATTTTGGGTTTGAATTTAGATTTGTATAGATAAAAAACTCTATACATTAAATTAAAGTTCAAAATCCAAATTCAATGCTCTCATATAAAAAGTAAGAGTTATAAAATTAGAAAAATAATAAACAAATACTTGCCTATATAAAATTATAAAATTATAAAATTTTAAAATAATCTAATATTTTTACAATTAATTGAGAAAGTAAAAAAATTGAAAACAAAACTATCGCAAATAAATAGTGTCAAAATTTTTTTTTTAATAATTTATCTTGTATAAATTTTGTAAATAAAAAAATAATTATTTTTGAAATTTTCTAAAAAATTAAAATAAAAAAAAGTATTTTTCATAATTAATCTGATTCTAATTATTTTTCAAATTTAAAAAATCATTAAAATCAAAATCTACCATTTGCGATTTGCCTATAGGCTAGGCAGCCACGTCAGAGCAAAAGTCAAGCAACATAGTTTGGAAAAATCAAGCCGTACAATTTACCCTAAAAAATTTCCTGCTTGGCTGCATTAATTACGAAACTGGAGCCTACGTGAGGTGCAAGTTGTGGGTCAAAGTCAACCCACTTCCGTATCTAACTTAGGTCACCCTTGACTGCTTGGAAAATTTTGGCTTTCTTTTCTAGCCCCCCAAACAGCCTCCCACGATTGAAACTCCAAAAAAAACAAAAAGAAAAAACAAAAGAATAGCAGAGTTTGATTTTGCAACAAGGATTGACTCGTACTCATACAAATTCAAATTTTAAAATTTATGTTTTAAAACATAATATTAATTCATAAATATATAAACAAATTTAAATTGAATATTTAAAATTTATACTCCTAAAAATGCAAATTAAATTTAGAAGGCAGTAAGAGGGTAAAAATGGAAATACGTATCTCAAAGGGCAGCACATGATGACCAACGGCGGCTGCCGGCGATTGCCTGCTTTATACCGCTTACGGCTTTCATCGGTAGCTACGACCAGCTGGCCAATCCTTTTGTATAGTTGTACAGTATGGGGTACTACGGCTACCAGCACCAAACTGGCTGCCAACTTTATCCCACTCAATCGTTCTCTACGGTGTCGAATCCGATCTCACCACGTGTTGGCCGCATGGCTTTGGTGGTATTTTTGCTTATAAAAACTTTTATGCTGCATCTCATAATATAAATTTTAGAACTTAAATTTAAATTTTTTTTAAAAAGTAATATTAGTTTATATTATATATTATTCAAATTCAATATGAATAAAAATTTAAAGTACTCTTTAAACATAAGATTGAATAATTCTCAATCATGACAACTACTTTTATTGAGAATTGTGATTCAAGTGCATTTAATTTTTTTTTTTTTCATAATTTATCATATTTATTTAACAAGTATTTTTATTTATTTTTTAATAATTAATTGATTACTTTCTCAACAACTGAGTTGTAGGCCTGGCAAAACGGGCGGGCGGGCCGGGTTTGGGCGGGTCACTAACGGGCCGGGTCATAAACGGGCCGGGTCATTAACGGGTCGATGTTAAACGGATCACACACATACCAACCCTAACCCGCCCATTTAATAAACGGGCGGGTAACGGGTCACCCGTTTAAAAAATATAATTTTTTTATTTTAAAAAATGACATTTTATTTTTTAAAAAACTACATTTTATTTATTAATTTCTAAATAAAAAGAATGTAAAAAAAAATACAACCCTTTAATGAATACAATTTTTAAAAAATGTAAAATTAAAAAAAAACACACACACACACACCACGGCTCCACCGGACCACCTTTGGTTGGCTGCCGGCTGGTCCTCTGTGTGCGTCTATGGATCGTTCGAAGGAGACGATGACCGGTAGCCTGGCAGATCCGGCGCGTAGCAGCGCACCAGTCACCAGAGGAGAGGAAAGACTGCCAGAGGGAGAGGAGAATCTGAGAGACAGAGAGAGTGAGAGCTGAGAGTTGAGAGCCGAGAGCCGAGAGCCTCTCTCAGAGACGATCCAGACGGCCAGACGAGGAGACTGGAGACTGGAGTGGACTGTGGTCCGTGGAGAGGCGCGGCGCAGCGCAGGTTAGGGTTAGGGGTTTCTTTTTTTCAAGTGTGTGTGATTGTGTTGGTGATGACCGAAGAGTGATTCAGTGAACCGTGACTCACTAGTCACTGACTCCGTGCGGCACTGAGGCGTGAAGGTGAAGACCGTGAAGGGCCGAAGGCATAGCCGCATAGCGAATTAGCGGGTCACCCGCCAGGTGACCCGCCCAGACCCACTTAACCCGTTTATAAACGGGTTGATCCGTGACCCGCCCAATTATTAAATGGGTTAATATTCTTAAACCCGAACCCGTATTAAACGGGCGGGTCCGGGTGACCTGACGGGTTATGACCCGTTTTGCCAGGCCTACTGAGTTGTCATGTTTTTACTAAAAAAAAAAATATAAAATCATGGAAAAAAGTATGATCTTAAATTAGTACAATAATTTCGCAAGTGTTCTTGCACGTGGACATGTGAAATTAGCTTTTTGAATAAGACATGACAAATATCTAAGGTTTTGTTTAGATTAAGTTTTTAGAGGAAAAAAAATAAAAGAAAATAAATAAATAAATAAAATTTTAATGTCTTTCTCCATCTATAAAAAAAATATTTAAAATGGAATTTTGTTATTAAAAATTATGAAAAATCAAATGTTAATGATGTAAAAAATTAAGATTTCACGTTCTCGTGATTTTTTTAGAAATTAAAAATAATACTATTTAAGTTTTTAGCTTGTTAAAAGATAAATTAGACAAGTAAAAATGTTTCTTCGCTCAAAACGTTAAGATAAACTAGAGAAAGATTATGGTGATGTAAGATAAATTTTGAATCAAATCATAATAATTAAGAGAAAACTTTGCAGATTATTTGGGGGAAGGGAATTAATTGAGCTTCAAAATAAATGGCATATTAAATTAACTTACCTTTCATAATTAATTGACTCAATTTATAGGTGCATATCTATACTATCTATACAACATCAAATTTGATGAGCCTTTAAAACTAGTTCTTAGTTTTTGGATTCTTAAAATTTTCCACTTGAAATTCATGCTACAAAAAATAAGGAAATTTTTTTTATTTTTAAATAAAAGAATTAGTAGTGAGGGTTCTCTAAACTGTCACTAATAATGGACTAATAATGACGAATGTACAAAACCATCACTAACACTGTGAAATTTTTTATTTATTAATTAATACAATAATAATAATGACTGCTTATCGACCGTCACTAATAAGTTCCCTTTAGTAACGTATTGAAATCGTCACTAATACCTCAAGAATCGTCACTAATATTTTTCCGAAATAGTTTTCGGACGAAAAGTGGTTTTCCACGTTTGTTTGAGCCGGGGAAATTGATTTTTAGTGACGGAAGTACTAGTGAAAGATGAAATTTTGTTACTAAAACGGATTGAATTTCGTCACTAATACTGAATTTCACTATCTAGAAAGTAAGATTACATCATATATATTTATACTAACTCTAACCGTACAGAGGTATTAGAAAAATTCTTCAAATGCCGCTCCACTTCCGGCATCAATCTGCTTTCTTTATATACGTATTCCACTTAATATGAGTTACATACTACAACTATATGAGTAAAAAATAAATTAATATAAGACTAATTTACGAACGCATCTTCTTGTCCTTACTATTTAATAATAACTATTTTTGTATTTGTATTTTTAGCTCCCTTATCCTTCTTGCATTCTTCGGTCTTACATTTTTTCTCCCACATTGCCTTGGAGTTTCTTCATGGGATATTAGTTATATCATGAAAACATCTAAGTCTCTCATCTTTTCACATTATATTTCGATTTTTCTTCTTAATCCCCTAAATTTTGCATGTATCCCAACCATGAAAACCTATTCCTTGTGATGAATAAATTATAATTGAAGAGTTTCTCAACCATGATGGTCCAATTTCACCACCATAAAATTCTCCACCATTTGTATAAAGGAACAAACTCAACCTCTATTTCTCAAAATTCTCATACCTAAAGCATTCAATTTATCAATTTTCTAACATGTATTTGTCAAAATCTGCTTAAATTCATATTCAAGCGCAAACTCCCAAATGCAACGTGAGAGTATTTTGAGACAATTGTGGATACTTAAAGGGATATGTTAAAATAATTGTTGGTTGTTATGAGAATAAATTTGACATTTTTGAAAGAATATATCAAAGGAGAATTCCATTTTAGTATTAAAGATACCCTTTTGAGCATCTTATATCTACTAATTAATATGATGTTATTAAGTATTCTATCAAATAAAAGCTTTGCTATTAACTATGGGGAAGTGGGATGAGACAAGTAAAGATTCATTGTTTCATGTGAAGTTAAAAATAGGTCGGAGAGAGGTTTGCATCTAACTTCTAATTTTCAGTGAGTTGAAGATTGCAAAAGAAGTTTAATATATAAACTTTTTATTAATTTTATTTTTATCTACGAGATCATGAGTTCGAGTTGTGAACAGGATTGATTCTTCACAATATGAGGCCCTAGACAAATGTTTTAATTAGAACATCTTTATATTTAGTTTAATTTTTATTTTTATTTAAAATTAATTTTTCTAATTTTTTGATATGCAAAATCACAAAAAATCAGAGAATCGAAAACGTTGAAATACAAAGAAAATATCACATTGAGTGAGAGAGACAGAGGGAAAGAGATGAGAGTAATAGTGAAGTAGAGACGAGAATGACCGAGAGAGAGCGCCTAAGACCGTGTGATTGAGGGGTAGTGTAATAGTCAATAGAATATTTAAAGACAAAATAAATGTAGTCAATTTTAGCTTTCAAGAGTTATGCCAAACGGTCATGAGACATTGAGACTTGAAAAAGAAAGAATTAAATTGCATTTACTTTACTTTTCAAAATACAATTTTATTTACTTTTGACATAGTGGGAAAATCCATCGTCAGTGAGAGAAAAGAGTATGAGAAGAAATGACATCATAAATAATGTTAACATTATAAAAATTTGGGGGCCCCAAAATTTTTGGGTCCTAGGCAAAATGCTCAATGGCCTTATGGTCAGGCCCGCCTTAGTTGTGAAAATAACTTCTAATAAAAATATAAGGCAAGATTGTCTACTTTAACACGTCATGCATACGCAATAACTTTGTGCATCGGGCTGCCTCTTAATTTTTTTTTTTTTCAAAAATGCAGTAGTAAGTAGGCATTTCTATCCTTTAGAGGTGATATGCATTGACTAAAATTTTTAATTGCTATAATCCAACAATTAGGATTAGTGATATGAAAAAATGTAAAATTTCATTATTAAGTTATAAAAAAAATGTTTATATTATAGTGTCATGTTTTAATGGATTTGTTAACCATAGAGTCAGGATTCTATGCTTAGAGAAAGTAAGGGAAAATGCAAAATAAAATAAACGAAAGACAATATTTGGAAAAAAATTATAGGTGTTGCCACCCATTTGCCTAGTATGTATAAATGTTAAAAATATTGAGACTTCCACGAGTTATTACAAGTTACCAATATTTATATTTTCAAGAATTTAAGAGAATACCTATATTTATAATTAAATTAATAATTTTTGTAATTTGATTGAATTAATTTATAAAATAATAAGCAAAATAATTACTATTTTAAAACCAAATAGATAATTAATTTAAACCGCCTTATGATTTATAATTTATTTTTTAACCGATAATACAAAATTTGAATTAATAGTTTTTTTGTAATTGCTATTAATAATATAATTAATAATTCAATGACCACAAATAATTAACCTAATATTTTTTGTAACTTAAATTTGTAACTTAGGTAATTATAAAACTGGGATTAATAATAAATTAATAATTTAATCACCCCGCAAATAAACTCATTATCTCTTAAAACCCCTTACACTTCAGCAATTTTATTTTTTTGAAGGCCGAAGTGGTAAAATTTGTAACCAATAATGTTACAATGTCCCAACCCTAGTGGGAACAAAAATTTCGAAATGCTTTGACTAAGTGACAGACTCGATATTATGAGATATGATGTCTGGTGTAATATATAGACTATGAAATGGGTTTCTTTTAAAAAAATAATGAAGCCACCACTAACCTATTTATTTTAGAACACTTTTTATTCTATCATTTATTGGTTGCTTAGTTCAAGGAAACCAACAGCCAATGATCCGTGTCACCGGATTTGAATTCAAGAGTACGGTTATGCAAAGGGAAGGTATTAACACCCTTTCATGCCCGTTCAGCGGATGATACCTAAAGATTACATTCAAAATTGATCGATCATGACTTCTGCAACTTCTTGCACTTTTAAATGATCTTTTCCAGCTTGCCCTAATCTTCTTAATTCCTTTGTTTTCAATCTTTGCTTAAGCTCTGTTTTCCAATTTCCAGCTTTCTGTTTCAAACTCTATCCCTGCAATCTGAATTTCAAACCTCTCCTTCCTCTTTAATTTCTCATCCTCTAATTCCTTTAATAGGCAAGTTGATGGAAATGGGTGAAGGTGACTGGCTGGCCATGTGAATCAACCACTTTGAAAATGATTGCATGGGAAAGAGAGAAAACATGCATGCTTCTCATGGCTGGGAACAACCATGAGAGAGGCTGCTAGGGCGGGGCTCATCACACCCTTAGCCCAAATTGGGATAAATCTTTCAAAAATTGAGCCCACATTATCACCTATATATAAAATTGACCCGAAACGGGTCCCATTGACTTACTTATATGAACGAACATTAACACTCTCTCTTATGCGTGCAGGTGATGAAGAAAGCACAACAGGATAGGCCAAGACTTAAGATTCATTTTCAATTTGTATTTCGTTTTAAAAATGATATATTTGTGCAGCTCATAGATGAATGAACGTAAAAAAAAAAAAAATTTGTGGAAAATTTCTAATTAATGAAAACTCAGTTATGCCCGGTGAGTTTGAAAGAACAAAAAACGAGAGATCCGATTTAGGTGAAGACCTTATATGACACTAAATTAAAAAATATAAAAATTCTTAAATTTGACTATATAATGATCGGACAAAATAGGGTGTCTACAACCATTAGCAATCATCAATTTATGTAATAATAAATAAAAGTAGTAACTATTAAAATATTTCTATTAAAATAATTCGTAAACAAATATTGTTAATATCATTTCACAATTATCTTACAATTATCTTTAAATTTTTAAACATTCAATTTTATACTTACTCTTATATATAACTATATTTTATATATAAATTTTTTAAAATTTGTATATTTTATCAGGGTTTCTCTACAAATTAAATAAATATATAAGTAAAATATAAATTTTTTGAAATTGGCCCTACTTAGTATTTGAGTTGTTTGATTATTTTTTTCTAGAATTATTGTTTTTGACTTTGTTCTTACTCCTACCCACCCATGTTTTTTTTCTTAAATGTATGAAAATTATTATTATTTTTTATGTTCATTTTTAAATACAAGTTTATTGTACTCATCTTTTTTTTTTTTGAATGTTATGACTACTATACTGAATACGGATTTTAAATAATGAAAGGACATAACTTTTTCTAGGCAACCGCATTGAATATATAAATTATTTTTTTAAATGATGCACAACAATATTAAGTAAAAGTTGAAATTCTATTAGTCTAGCTAGCTAACTAGCTAGATCCTTATTGATACATTATTTGATCTATATTTTGTGGGTTTTGTATATGACTTGTGTTTATATTGAAACCTATAAGAAAGAACAGATGTTTTTATCATGTGTATAGCTGTAAACCTTATGTGCACAAAAATTTTCTATTGTGTACTATTACTATTTTGAAGTAGGGCATTTTTTTCAAATATTATATTAATAAGATGGTCTTTAAAATATTTACATCATGATTATTTTCATTTACAATTTTTGAAACCTTAAAACAATTTATTTATAGTGCACTCGTATTTTTGAGAGAGTTAAAACTTAAAATAAACTATTTAACAATATAAAACTTGTTTGGTATTGTTACTGTTTAATGTTTTCTGTGTTTGTTTCTACATGATGAAGAAATAGATTATAAAAACGCATTTATTTATGTTACTGGTTTTCTGTTTCTATTTTTGGCTCCTTGCTGTTTGCGAAAAAACTGAAAATTAAATTTTATGATTTTTAATTGCTTTAACAACCTGCTATCAGAAGTTTTAATATTAAAAATAGCTCTTTTGGATTAAATCATTATTTTTATACGTTTTAAAATTAAAATTAAAGTTAAAATTGAATGATCGTATGAATTTAAATATAATGAAAATAAAAATATTCATAAATTTTAGAAAATAATAATAAGGCCAATTAAAAAATATTTTAAGTCAATTATAAAATATTTTTTACTATTTTTAATTATCATGACCCACAAAATTTTCATTATAAAGTAATTTTTGAAAGTATAAAAATTAAGTAAAATGATCATAATAAATTTTATTTTTAGTATAGTATTTTTTAATGTGTATTATTTTGTAACTTTATTATTTCAATCATATTTTTATAATATTATTTAATTTAAAGATGAAAATAAATAATTTTAATTATTTTTAAATTTATTTCAATTTTATATATGTTAATCAAACAAGTCACTAGTTTCTAACTTTTAGTTTTTGTTTCTACTTATTGATTTTTGCTTCTTGTTTTTTTTTTTTTAATTTTTGATAATGATTTCATGCTCTCCCTAAATAAAATTGTTCTCTCTCTCTCTCTCTCTCTCTCAATTGTGTTTCATTTATTTTCGGTGCAATGTGTGCATATTTGTACATATTTTATCTTTAACTTAACAAATATCTAGATCATTTTAATTGCTTTTATTTTTAGCAAATGCTATATTCATCGCATACTTTTAAGTTAAAGTTCTTGTTACTCTTAAAATTAATAATAATAATAATAATAATAATAATAATAATAATAATAATAAAGACTTCAAAGTTCAAACCCCCAACATCAATCAAGAGAGAAAAAAAAAAAAAGACGAGGAAAATAAAAACTGCATTTCCAATATCTTTAATTAGAAAGTGTATATTTTCAAATAAAGGAAAAAAAAAAAAAAAGAAGGTAATAATGGCACTTGTAAAAAGTTTATTTTATTCAAGTACAATATTGTACTTAACAATTTATTTAATACATGAGATTTGAGATTTTTGTACTTTAATGTTAGTTCTACTTCTTAAATAAACACTTTAATTATGCATGATCCAAAAATAGTTTCTTATTAAATACTCTGACAACTGTTAAAAAAATATGACATGATAATTAATATCAGTCTTTCGACCCCAATCTAAAGAGAGGATTAAATATTTGCAGACTTAATCTCTATTATTAGAAAGGAAATTTTTTCTTTCTTAGTATGACTTTTTGAATTCCTAAAATGTCCTTATAACTACTCATAAATATTACCAAAAATCTATAATTGTCTCAAATTAATATTTTTCTTTGCATATATTTATTTATTATTTTTTTAAAAAATATTATTTATTAATTTATTTTATTATAATTATTACTAAAAAATTAGACCACTGGCCAGTATAATTAAGAATTTACTCATGTAATGTACGATAAACGTGTAATGCATTGTAATCAACATTGAAAGTTTAGAAAAGAAATGCTTAATAGAATAGTATGATTTAATTTAAATAAGAATAGTATAGATACTGGTTTTGATCAACATTTTTTTATACATAAGTTGATACTTACCTTACAATTTATATTTTAATCACAATATAGCACATGGATATATAAGTATTATATTATAATTGTAGATTAAAGTGAAACATAATCCCAACAAAAATTAAAAAATAAATATTTTATCAAGAAATATCCTTTCTTTCTCTCACTTTATTTATACTTTTAAAATAACTTGAATTATTTTCTAAGAAATTTATAACCGATAAAAATATAAGTAATAATTTTTATTTCTATTTTGAAATAGACATTCGATAATAATCCAAATTATCCAATACTGAAAATATCTTTTTATTTTGTATTGGAGGCCAGCTATTCGATACTGTAGGCACTGGTGGATAACAAACGTAGAGAAATGTATAAGGTTATTTCCGGGTCCCACAACCAGACTTTCTTCCCGCCTCGAACTGTGCTCCGTGAACTCACCCGCAGACACTCCAAAGTCTCTCTCTCTCTCTCTCTCTCTCTCTCTCTCTGTAGGCAGTAAGAAAAGTAGAAAGCTGCAACTCTCTTCGAACATTCAAAATCCTCTCGCCCACAAAAGTCACTGCCCTAGAAATCTCCGCGAACTTTCTCACGAACTCGGCCCCACTCTCTCCAAATCACGAGTCTCTCTCTCTCAAGTTAGTTCATGCACTGCGTTGATCAATATCTCCACACCTTTCTCTCGGTACGATTCGTCGTTTCTCCTCATTTAGCATTTTCCACCATAATTTCTATGTGTGATTCTCAGTGTTTCCCTGTTGATTTTCTGTATTGGTGAGGAGAAGGCGTTAAACTATGGTTTTTTTATGAAGTTCGTTTTGGTTTCTGGTTTAGCTGTTCTTTAATCCGATTATTTGGTTTGTTTTGGGGCGATTGATGGTCGTCTGTTAGATGTTCGGCGTATGGAAATCCTTTTGGCATTGATTTTTTGTTGTGCCTCCTTTTTTTTTTTTTTTTCTTTCCTTGCCCTCGTCCTTTGCGCCTCGGTTCTCACCGGTTGCACTTTTCCACCCTTCCCGCCCCTGTCGGGCTTTTGTGGCCTTTCCTCTCTTTTTTTTGAACTCTATTTTTATTATTCATCGTTTATTTTTAAAGAACTCGAAATGGAGGAAGGGACTACCGGTACAAAGTTTCCCAATTCTTAAAGTTTTTTACTTTTTTTTTTAATTTTTGAAAATTTTCTTTTGTTTAACTTCCAGTCTGAGATATTTTTGGTAGTGTACGATGGCACATCTGCAGCCCTGGAGGCTTTTGAAGGAAGCTTTTGAAATAAAGGACTGCACAACGTTATCAATGAGTTAATCTGTTTGTTATGGTATATGATAATTATCATATCAAGTGTACTGTAGCATGTTTTAATATTTAGTCGCTGCACAAAATGTTTGTTTCCCGCAAATTGTCTTGAAGTGATGATTATATGTTTTCATTTTTTTATTCCCTCGAGTGTAAAACCTTTGCAAATCTGTTCTGTTGTTTCTTTCTACTAATATGAGCACAATTACTCTTTCAAATTGTACTGCTTTTACAATTTACTGCCTGTGGCTTTTCCCTTTCCAAATTTTTTCCCGTTTATTGCAATGTGTGCATGGGTTGTGCTTGAAATGGTAGGATAATAGAGATGATCTAATTTGAATTGTTTCCATATTTTCAGGGGTTAATTTGAAACCTTTGGGAAGTTGTCCCAGCAAAGCTTGTGGATGAATAATTACCATTTCTTTTGATTCTTTATACTAAAGCTATGAGTTATCAGCAAGAGAAGTTTGTGAGGTTAGTTTCTTTTAAACGAAACTCAATGCAACAACCACACATACAAGACACGACAACTCTTTGAGTTTAAGTAAAGCCGACAACACATAATATAACAGGACTACATTTAATAATGGTTTTATATCTCTCTTAATGGTATCATTTGTGAATATATTTAGGTTTTCAATAAATGTTAGAGAAGTGTTTTTTTCATTTCGAGAAGCCAAAATGCTGAATGTTCTCATTGGCCTTCAATCTCAACAATCTCAATTATGAAGAAGCCATCATTACTCTTGTTCCCATTACTAGAGTCACTAACCCATTGCTGATAGCAACAACACTACTATATTGTGTTCAAATCATAAGCATTTCTTTTGTTGTATATTTCAATCATCATCTCCACTGTTGAAATTTTGAAACATATTATTCATGAGTCATGATTGTATGCACCAACACAAACACTATTGGTTAGTTTCCATTTATCACTTCTACTTCTCAGGCTGCTGTGAAAAAACTATAAATACTATATTAACACAACAATTAAAACCACCTCCCCTGCTTTTTGGTTTATTATTAACATGGTCAACATTTGGAATGGGCAGCAACAAACATTGTCTAATGTTGTATTCTCAACTATTTATAACAGGAAGGCACAGTTAGGCAGTTTTCAATATTTTTTTTCCCCATATTGTTCCCCCAAGAAAAATCATCCTCCTTTTATAAATTCATAATTAAGATAAAATTTTCAAGTATGGGTCCATAAATTTATAAATTGAAAAATCTACAAATAACTGTACCAATACATGTTTTTGTTTTTACTTCTTCATTTTTGGACACACTTTTCCCTATACGTACCAAAAAATCCTGCCGTGAAGTCTGAACCACTAAAAACTAATCTATCTTGTATGCTGTGGCCAGGGTATTTGAAAGAGTTTTTGTGATTTGGTTTATCAAAATTTACAATTCGTGTTTTTTTTATTTTTGGTTTGGAAAATACTGATATTTTCTTCCCATTTGAGTATAAGCGTAGCATACTTGTTATGTTTTGATTTCATTTAGATTACCATTGTGATGTTTGTATGAACTATGATCTCATCAGACCACTTTGAAGGTGGAATATTGTCCAAGACATTTGAAAGAGCTTCATTTATGTTCTCAATCAAAATTATAATTTTTTTGGTCTTTAAGTTCCAAAATTTACTTCCTGTTTTTGGATGTGATTTTCACACGCTGTCAATTTATTTTATGCTAGTGACTGCCATGGGCTTATTAGATTGTTGATATCTTGTTTTTCTAACCTAATTCTGGATCATTTAAATTGTGATGTGTACTTCATATTTTGTGTAAAACTAGATTTTCTTTGAGGCAGGTGGTATCAATTTGAGTTTTATGCTGTAATTGATGTGTGTGTGTGTATATATAAAAAGGGCAGCCCAGTGTGCAAAGCTCCCGCAGCCTGGCTAAGGATTATTATATTTTGCACAGGTTTCAGGACTGGAGTATGGAGAAAAGCACCGAGGGTCAGTATTCCACGAAAGAAGTATATCCAGGAAAATTCAGAACTGCTATAAATTCAGTTTCAGAAAGGATTCGAAGAAGCTTTTGGCATGGTTCCGAAAGGCTAAAAAATGTTAGAAAATCATTGAAGTTCTGTTCTCTAAGCAGCATTCTAGCATATGCCTCAGGTTCTAGGAAGAAAATTCTTGACCCACAAGGACCATTCCTTCAAAGGTGGAATAAGATATTTGTATTGGCATGTGCAATTGCAGTCTCTTTAGACCCTTTATTTTTTTACATTCCAGTGATTGATAATCAAAATAAGTGCCTTGGGTTGGATCGGAAGTTGGAGATCACAGCTAGTGTGTTGCGTTCTTTCACTGATATCTTTTATATTCTTCATATTATCTTTCAATTTCGTACTGGTTTTATTGCTCCCTCTTCACGAGTATTTGGTAGAGGTGTTTTGGTTGAAGATGCTTGGGCGATAGCAAAGAGATACTTGTCCACCTACTTCCTTATTGACATTCTTGCGGTTCTTCCACTTCCACAGGTAAGGGATTAACCAAAATGTTTTGTTGTTGTTGTTAGATGATCACCCAGGTTATGCATGCATTTGTTGTTGAATGAATATAAGTAATTAATTTTAATAAATAAATGTATATATATACATATATAAATCTACATACACAGTAACTCTTCGGCTACTGTGTACCACTGACTCGACCCGTTCGCACTGACGAGGAGGTGAGGAAGAAATTTTAAAGCAGAACCTATGCACTCTTACCCACAAAAGAAAAGATTTGTGAGCCTATGACAATAAAAGAGAAGGTGAACAATGACACATGACAATCGAATATTGAATGAAAAAGACATGTGGCAAACAAAGGTGAACTACTATTATATTATAGTATTGGTGACATGCGCTTGTTTCCTTCTATTTCCTATATCATGTGGCATGTGCACGCACTCTGCCCATGCATTCCCACATGTTATGAATGGCTATGTATTGGTTTGTGTATTATAATTCTCACCAATTTCTTATGCATAAACTGGGAAAGCAGTCTCCTATTGTTCAAATATAAGCATATCTTTTATTAAATTGACAAGTTTACACACACATTTTATCTTATTTGCGGATTTGTCACTTGTCCAGGTGGTAATTCTAATTATTAAAAACCGCAACATGAAGTTCGGAATCATTGACTACCAAAAGAACGTTGAAATATTTGTTGTTTTCTCCTCTTTCCCAAACGTGTCCCAGGTCCTTCGAGTTTTTATCCTCTGTTAACGATGGTGACAAGAACATCTGGCATACTTACTGAAACAGCATGGGCTGGAGCTGCATTCAATCTATTTCTTTACATGCTTGCAAGTCATGTAAGTTAAAGCATCAGTTGTGCATTTTTATTTTTTGCAGAAAATTATTCAACTGCTGATATGAATTGCTTTAATAGATGATATTTTATCAAATTTATGCTACACATTTGTTAACACAAATTACTTTCTTTGATCTATGTATGTTCAGACTTGTGTGAGTTGCGATTCTGCTTTTCTTGTCATTGCATCTTTAATAATAATTAATTTTCTGTCATAGAATACAAAATGCATCAGCAAGGAGATATAAATAATGTAGAAAGTGAGAATTTATTTTTCACAGATTTTGGTTCATGTGTTGGGTGTCACTACTGTATGGGTCTTGAATCAGATTCATTTAACTCACATAGGTTGGATTTTGGGGATTCTGCCATTCTGGTAATTTTTGATTGTCCACCGAGGTCTGTTTTGTGGGACTTCTTGTTTGTCCCCGATAGAATATGATTTTTGATGCAAGAAAATGAAGATTTTTTAAAATCAATTTCTCCAAATTCCATTACAATTACTAAAAGTCAATATTTAATTGTAAAAGCAATAATGAACTCATAACACTAAAGAGGGAATTGTAAGTGTCACAATATATTGATCATAAACATGAACTCTTTTCAGCCCATTATCTTGTTTTTAATCTAAGAGGTCATTTGGTATCTCTTAAAAATTATGGAAATGACTAGAAATAAAAGCAAAAAATAAAAACCACAAACTAAAAATTGAAACTAGCAACCTGCGTGGTTATTATTTTCCAAAACTAAAACAAATTGAAATTCAAATTGAACTATGTTCATTTTGCACTTGAATCAAATAACAATTAGAAAGTAGTATTAAAATAGTAATAAAAAATAATATAAATTAGAAAATATTATAAGAAAAAAAAAAAAGTACTTATGATAATTTTTTAAATTATTATAATTTTAAACTATCATTTTAGTGCTTGAGAACTATCCTATGGTATATGACAATTAAAAAATTGGTAAAAGTAGTTTTTTGAATGACTTGTTTTTTTTTTTCCCAATTTTTTTTTATAAATTCTGTATATTTTTATTTTAATTATATTTTAAATTCTCATGGATATTTTATTTTACTTTTAATTAAAAAATTTGTATAATATGAATGATTTAATCCACAAGTCAATTATGGATATTAAATCTAAAAGACAAACTACTGAAAACCATAAAATTTGGTTATCAATTTTTACAAAAACTGACAAAACTAGATTTTATGAAAATTGACAAAAGAAACAAGACTAGCAACACAAACAAATGCGTTCTCTTACCCTGTTTCTTACTGCACAACAATGAAAACAAAAAATAGAAAACAGAAATGATACCAAATAGTCCTTAAGTTTGTTTTGCTTCCCATATATTTCTAGATTCTAATAATCTATGATTTTTTTGTCATTTGAGAGCCAATTCCATTTCCATCTTCAATTCTTTCCTATTTCATTTCTTTTCTTTACTTGTTATATCTGGATCAAATTTGGTAGACACATTGCAAGTTATGAACCCAGGCACGTGTGCCCACAGATTGCATATCTTTCTAATCTTCGGTGAACTGCTGGTCATTTAGGTCCTTGGAGCCTTTTGGTACTTGTTTTCAATCGAAAGAGAAACTACTTGCTGGAAAGATGCATGTGGAAATCATCCTGGATGTGATCGTCATACTTTGTATTGTGGTGACAGAATCGTGAACAATACATTCCTAAATGTTTCGTGCCCCATTGAAAATGAGGATCCAAATGTCTTTGATTTTGGAATATTTCTTGATGCCCTTCAGTCTGGTGTTGTGGAATCAAAAGATTTTCCACAGAAGTTCTTTTTCTGTTTTTGGTGGGGCCTGCAGAATTTGAGGTTAGTTCATCTTTTTTTTTTCTTCTTGATTTATTTTGGAGCAGAATTAATTAATGTTTTTTGTCTGTGACTTTGACTACATTATTAATCCTCTTCAGTAGAGTTCCATTGCTAGTCAGTACATATCCACTGCTATGCCCTTCATCAGAGTGATAACAAAGTTGAATGGTTGGCAAATCTGTTTATGGCCTTGATGTGTGGATTTGTGTGTGTGTGTGTGTGTGTGTGTGTTTTGTTGGTTTGTACATGTGTAGTAATGTATATTAGTCCAGCTGCCTGGGTAGCTTGAACTCAACCTAGTTTTGCCTGTAATTAAGCTTGAAAAAGGGTTTTCAAGACATGGGAACGGGTTTATCTCAACCCAACCCTAAGTATGCTGGGTTTGCCCTGAGGCCTCAACAAACTGACCCAACCCAAGCCTGAGGATGTAATCAATGTACATTGTGTGTAATTTAACTAGACATCCCACAGATTGGTTGAAGTACTCGAATGGTGATTTTTTTTTTAATATTTTCTATTTTACATACCACCTTCACACTTCACACTTAATATAAAATAGACTTATTAGTTTGACTGCCCTTACAAAGTTAAAAAATTGGCTTGGTTAGTGTTTGCTTTTAAGTACAAAAATATTTATTGTTTCCAGTTGTCGAGATGGTTTTAGTACTTCTTTACCAAACTTGAGTGACTGACGGTTATCTTAAGGATTTGTTAGATTATCGCTTCTCCTAAAAACTTAAGTTGCTAGGTTGTGGGGCACCAATGTATAACAAGCTTTAGTACTCCATCTCATGTGCAGCCCAATTGATTGTGGAGAGATAAACATGATAAATAAGGTAATAAGATAATCTTTAATCACCACAGAATAAACATGGGCAACAAGAATACAACCTAGGACCTGCTGTGAACCATACTTTGATATTATGATACCATGTTATGTTGCCACTTTATCTAAAAGCTTATGCTGTAAAGTTTTGGGCCAACAATTTATATCAAGCTTTATCAGAATCTATGTTGGAATGCTTAACTGATGGTTAAACATAGGTGATCCTACTAGAACTTATGGAGTCAAGTCAACTTATAGGTAGCAATCTAAGGGCTCGTTTGGTTCGTGGCTTAGAAAAAATTCCCATGGAATTTCATTCCTAGGAATAGGATGCTTGCCTTATGGGAATATTTTTATTTGGTTCACGTTGTAAGATTCTTAGGAATGTACACAAGATTCTCATGTCAATATTTGGTTCAACATGGGAATATTGACAGGTATTTTAAGAAGATGACCATTGTATTTTTGAATGTGTATAACTATTATTTTAAAATTTTATAAGACAATAATAATATTACTTTTATTTAATAAATTGCAAATTTCAATTGAAATGTTAATTGTCATAAATTTTTACACTTTTAATAGACATTTTAAAGATAATTTATAGCTTTAATTAACATTTTTATATTTTTTTTAGTTAAAGATAATTAATATGTATATACTAATTAAAAATTTTTACTTTTATTTTATTAATAATTTATGATTTTAAATATAATTTTAGAGGGTTGTCATATCATATTATAAGGGCATTGTTAAAAATCCAAAACAGTGTGGGCAATTTTGTGCAAAAAGTAGGATTTCCATAGGAATGGGATTCTTATGAAACTTACCCATGGGGGGAGGTGGGAATAAGATGTCCATGTTTCATGGGAATCCTTTAATTCCTAAGAATGTGAATATTCATGCTACATTAGATTTCCATGCTCAAACAAACATGGGTATGAGATGCCCTGCACATGACATTTCCAGGAATCTTGAAAGATGCCATGAACCATATGCCCCTTAGGTAATTTATCCTTATTATTTTTGTGTTGTGTGTGCAGGAGTCTGTGTGCACCTTCAAATATGCCATTGCAGAAATAAACTTTTTTAATCAAAACAATTTGTTGATTTTATCAATTTTTCAATAACCAAAATAATATATAGTAAGAAATCTTAAGAAATCACTTGTACTGTTTTCTTAAGAAACATGCTACTTGGATGACTAATTTCTCTCTTGTTTGGTGTTGGTTGTTGAGCAAGCATATGTTCTGTATCAATGATCAATGAGAGGAAAGAAAAATGCATAATTATGACTGTTAATCTGTTTTTGTGGTATGGCATACTAAATCTTTGTTGTCTTTATTTTTAGCTAAACCGTATAATTTTTCCATCCTATTATGTGGCATCTCTTTATGTTTCTAATGAAACAGCTTTGACAGTTTTTGCATTGTTGTTCCATAACTAGCATGTGATGTAATACTTATTCCATTTTTGCAGTTCGCTTGGTCAAAACCTGAAAACGAGTACCTTTGTCTGGGAAATTTGCTTTGCAGTTTTCATTTCCATTGCTGGTTTAGTATTATTTTCATTTCTTATCGGGAACATGCAGGTTGGTACTGAACAGCTCAACTTTATTTTGATCATGTGTGCGAGCATGAGACATGGTATTTAAATAGTGCATGGAGCATATCTAGCACCTGCTTATTATTGGAACTAAATCTATGGCCATGCTGATGAGACCTTTGAGGCTAATAATAAGCCTCATTTCCATTTGCTGTAACTGGATTTTAGAGAAAATGTTTTCTCAAATATCCCATTAATACTTTACTTGCAATGCAGGAAAATTTGACATGGCTTTGATAACTAATTTTATAATTTTTAAAATTTTTAAAATGAAGGAAAATGGATTGAGGCTGGGCCCTCAGCTCTATGTTAGGGGTGTTGTTCCCAAACTTGAAGGTCATAGGTTCAAGCCATTGAAACAACTCTCTAAATGCATAGGTAAGGCTGCCTAGCCTTCCAGAGGCCCTAATGCAGCATGAGTCATGTGCATTGAATGTGTTTTCCTCTTTTTCTTTTACAGAAAATGCCTTCCTTTAATATTGCTAGTTATTGTCTGTGTACACAATTAAATCTTCTTTTTTTTTTTTCTTTTTTGAAAGGTATTTCTGAAATATGGCAGTTGTTCTGTTGTACGATGTTAGCAAGATTGCATGGTGGTAAAAAAAAATGGGAAGATTTGAATGAATAAAATCATTATGCTCTTCCCTTTTCCCTCTAGAGGAAACAATTTTCCAGGAATTTCTGGAAAAATGGTAATTGGGCAGTTATTGAATTGGGAACAGACATGTTTAGATGCTAAAAGTAGTGGAAGATTTGAATATTTTTACCTATTGTTATTTTTTTGTGGGAGGAACTAAAGGGTACATGTGAAAGGGCTAGAAAAACACGAAGAAAGTTTCCCTTCATTCATTACTAGATATATGTCACACATCAAAGATGTGCATCTTAGGTTTGTGGGTCTTTTTTGTTAGTGGGGAGAAGTTTTGCAATAACTGAGTCAAAGTAGGAATGTGGGAAACATGATTGAGTGGCAAGATTAGTGGAGGCTTTTTAGATGGAGTAAAATTGCTATAGAACCTATTTATTATGGCACGTTCACATGTGGTTGTGAAAAAGGACAACAGTTTTATTTTTCATTTTCAGTTTTTTTATAAAACTTTATAAATGTCTATTGTCTTTCAGTATTCCAACATTTGTATAGGAAAGTTGAAAAACATGTTTTTTAACTGTTTTCCATTTTTCTATACAAAATTTGGAAAACTAAGAAAAAAAAGGATGACATTTTTGTAATTCTTTAAAAACTGAAAATGAAAAATAAGAAACATTATTGTCAGCTGAACATGCCCTTAGCTTTATCATATAGATTATTATTATTATTATTATTATTAGCTGTTGTCAGGATGCGGATTTATCACATAAATAGATTATTATTAGTAGTAGTTAGTAGGAGCAGCAGCAACAGTAGCTGTTGCTGGGATGCTGCTTTGCAAGCATCAGGCTGAATAAGCAACTCTCCAGCATTGGTAATCTTAATGTTTTTTCCTTTCAAACAAATGGATCACATTGATCTGTTGATGGCCAAGAAAAATGATTAGTAGGTCTACTCTGCATCTGTTTCAGATGATAACAGTATCGAGCTGGTGTTGGGGATTAAAATGTTTTGTTAGGCTGAATGATGTGATCAACATTAGGCCTTAGGATGTGCATTTATATCTTTTCTAAGACAAACTAACTTGTGGTTAACATCTATTCCATAATTTTAACAAACTAAATTTTTTGGTGCAACAGACATATCTGCAGTCCACAACAACACGGTTAGAGGAGATGAGACTGAAAAGGCAAGACGCGGAACAGTGGATGTCCCATCGTTTGCTCCCTGAGAATCTGAGGGAGCGAATTAGGCGGTATGAACAATACAGATGGCAAGAGACCCGAGGTGTTGATGAAGAAAACCTAATTCATAACCTTCCCAAGGATCTCAGAAGGGACATAAAGCGTCATCTCTGTCTGGCTTTGCTCATGAGAGTGAGTTTGTGAAGTGCCGTCTCTGTTTGTGCATTTATTTATTTATGTATTTATTTATTTTGAGGAGGCAGTTTTAGTTTTTTTTTAAAGAAAAAGCTTATTTGTTAGACTTTGGCACAAAATGAGTAGTTCTTAAATTTTTATTTTTTTTGGGAACATCTTAACTAAAACTGATAGTTGCACAGAAAATTTCTAACTTAAAACATGCATCTTTGATGGTAATTGTATGCTAGATTAGTGTCTTTTAAAAAAAAAAAATTATCCTTGAATGATTTTTCAGGTTCCCATCTTTGAAAAAATGGATGATCAACTGTTGGATGCAATGTGTGACGGTCTCAAGCCGGTGCTATATACAGAAGACAGCTTCATTGCTCGGGAGGGTGACCCAGTTGATGAGATGCTATTTGTGATGCGAGGCAAGCTATTGACAGTGACCACAAATGGTGGAAGAACTGGGTTCTTCAACTCTGATTATCTCAAAGCGGGAGACTTCTGTGGAGAAGAACTTCTCACATGGGCGCTTGATCCCCACTCCTCATCCAACCTTCCAATCTCAACGAGAACTGTCCAAGCCCTAACAGAAGTTGAAGCTTTCGCTCTAAAGGCCGATGACCTCAAGTTTGTGGCCTCCCAGTTCCGACGCCTCCACAGCAAGCAGCTCCGCCACACTTTCAGGTTCTACTCGCAGCAATGGAGGACGTGGGCGGCTTGTTTCATACAGGCTGCCTGGCGCCGGTATACTAGGAAGAAGTTGGAGGAGTCACTTCGGGAAGAGGAGGATAGGTTGCACAATGCATTGGCCAAGGGGGCTGGAAGCTCCCCAAGTTTGGGAGCCACCATTTATGCATCCCGATTCGCTGCCAATGCACTTCGTGCTTTGCGGCGTACTGGTGCTAAGAAGGCAAGATTGCCAGAGAGATTACCACCAATGTTGCTTCAGAAACCAGCAGAACCTGATTTTACTGCGGAGGAAAAATAGGCATCCCAGTTTTACATGTTTGTAAAATGTGAATTTTTAAGGACTCAAAATGCAGCAGTTGCTTGCGTGTATGAGATTTTGTGTACAGCATGTTCTATATGTGAAATCCATATTTTTTTCCTTCTGGTTTTTGGGTTTTCTCCCAGAAAAAGGGTTTGTGAGACGCCATGTGCCTCGTACATTTTCCCTCTAGACTGAAGTAAAAATTACAAAATAAAGAACAATATTATGAACAATAAGCTTGTTGAATTAAGTACACAATATTTACAGAGCTCCAGTTACCAAACCTAAGTTTTTAAAATGTCATATTATTTACATTGGGTAAACATGTCTCCCTATGCATACAAATACAGGGAAAATTGAGTTGATTGAAGATTAACAAAATTTACTAAAAATTATCCAAGGGGAACAGCAACCAGCCAACTTGCTAGAAGAGGTGGCTGGATAGTACAAGAGGCTTCAGTTCTGCTTTCATTTTCGTGGAGCTGCTGTGTAGGATTGTATCCAGAGTCGAAACAGCTTCAAGGATATTTTTCCCTTTGTTCAACATGATGCAACTTGCCCTGCCAAATCAAAATAGTGCACCCAATTAATCATCAGCATTTTGGATCTGTATGTGCAAGGAGAAAATGAATTGATGGGGGTGGAAAATGGAAATAAGAGAAGTGTTTTCTGTCATTGTTTAATTAAAACAACTAATGGTGGGGATTTAAATCTTGAGCTACTGATGCAGGACCACTGGGTGGATGCTTAAGCTAAAAGTTTATTGTCATTGAAAGCGTTTATAGAATGCTTTGGGGCAGAAGAAAACAGCTCCCACCTCCCCGGAAGTGAGTTTTATCAGTCGTTTGGTTTAGGAAATCTTTGAGGATTACAAGAATGTGACCTCAACAGTCTCGTTTAGAACTTGAAGAAAATAATAGGGAGAAGGAAAGGAATGCACTTTTTCAATAACCGGGTGAGAAACATTTACATATCATTAACAATTCATCTCTCTTTTAATAGTATTCGATATAGAGAGAAAATACAATGAAAAATAAATTTCTTTCCTATTTCCTTCCTTTTCTTCAAACAAAATCCTTGATCCGGAGCCAAAATCTTTGATGTCCATGTTTGGTTCCTCCCGGGAATCCTACATGGCTGGCATTCCTTGGGATCCATTGGGCTATCCATTCTAGGATTGTACTGAGAATCCATTATGCCAACAAAACACGGTCATCTATTCTCTGGGTAATATATTTCCAAATATAGAATTCTCACGTATGCAATTCATTGAAGCAAATACCTAGTTAATATCATTTCTAGGGTTAATTTTTAAAATTCGGCCACATTAATGATGATCGAACCGTCATCATGATTGTTTAGTTAACTTCGACAAAAGATTAAAACTTCACCCATCACTAATTAAAAAAGCAAGGGTTTAGACACTTGCCTCTTTCCACTAGCCACATCTGTAATCTCAGCTCTAGTAGGAACACCTGACTTGACTAACGATTCCAGAACCTGAGTCGCCCAGATGACTGGTATATGGGCAGCACCACATATGGATAGAATTTGTTCCTGCATATCTGCCAGGCTTTCCCATCCACACTCAACTGCAAGATCTCCTCTGGCAATCATTACTCCCAAAGGATTTGGAGATTTCATTGCCTCCAGCAGCATGAGAGGCAATTTCTCAAACCCACCTTTTGTTTCGATCTTCAAGACAATCCCCAAGTTTTGAAGCTTCCGCTTCTCCAATTCTCGGCAAACCACAACAATATCACGAATATCTCGCACAAATGAAACACCCACCATGTCAGCATGCGCAGCGACAAACTCAAGATCCATAATATCCTTCGAAGTAAGGCCTTCAAACCTAATATTGCTGGAAGGAATGTTTATAGATTTCTCCGAGCCAAGTTTGGTACCTTTCAAACCTGCATGAGTAATCGAAACTATAATTTCTGAGATACTAGTTCCTTGTATTACTCCCCAAATCTTCCCATCATCGAACGCAATAGGTTCTCCCGGCTTGACTGAGTCAAAAAGATAGCCAGAAGAACAAGTTACCCTATGAGCACCAACTGCAGGTGGATTCTGTTCGTCTTGCTCAGTACATCCATCTCGTGAAATGATCAGCAAATCTCCAACTCTCAATCTGAGGAACCGCTCAACAGGAGGGACATCCACAACTTGTCCAACTAAGAACTTTTTTTTCTTTCTCTTAACATACAATTCTGTGGCTGACTGAACATAAGCAGTTTTACCACACTCAGCCAAGAACCCAGCGCCAGATAAAGCATGAAATCTCTTAGAAATCTTTAATGTCCTTTGTTTTCCTCTAGCATCAAAGAATCTAACTATGTCACCAAAATCAAGCTCATTGAAAAACTCATTCCCATCTATGGACAGAACTGCATCAAAGGATAAATGAGAAGGAGGGGGCCCTGCTCCTTTTTGAGATAGCCAAATTTGAGCAGGGTAGATCAAATCTCCAGTGGCATTCTTCTTGGGAGATATTTTCATCACACATGGACCAGCCTTCAAGTTGCCAGTACGGAGCTTTGGTCCAGCTAAGTCCATGATAATTCGACATGGTTTCTCCAGCATCTGAGAGTTTTGTTTAATCCTAGTAATTACCTCACTCCATACACATCGGTTTCCATGTGCACAATTGATCCGAAAGATGGTAGTCCCTCGCTTGAGAAGATCAGTTATAAGTGTATCACTTTCAACAGCTTCTTGGCCCAACGTAACCATGATATGAGTAGTTCTATCATCTCTAAGTGAGCCTAACAATGATTGCTTGTTGGAAGATGCCTTCTTCCTCATTTTATCTATAGTGAACTCCCCCTGTATTTGCTTGTTCAAACTTTTTTGAGGACAAGCTCCTTCAGCAACATTCTCTAGGCTGTTTGGGGTGTTAAATTTCAAGCTTTCCAACATCTGGATGCCAGCAGTAAGACTTGCAAAGACATATAGATTAATTGTCTCCAAATTCAGAAGACCGACAGAAGAAAGATCTTCTTTAAGTTGTTCGACATCAAGGCACTTCAATGCCAGATAATGTATTAAATTTGTTGCACTCACCAAGTAATTTCTGCTGACACGGAAACATCATGCATTAGTCATTTCTTACAGAAGTAAAAAGATTCAAAGAAGTTACAGTAAAGCTGGATTCCTGCCCTGAATATTAAAATTTTGCCATCATCAGCATCCTATAATTATAGACCCCACTAGGTTTCGTGCTTTTTCAAAAACTTTATATGATTTGCCAAAGAAAATACTTGATTAATAGCAATGCAGATACACATGGGCTGTCAGCACATGATATCAAATATATGGATCACCTATTGTATGGACCAGAGACTAAAGAACCACAGCATATAAAACATTGTTTGAAACTTCATGTGGATAACAATCTGAGGAAAAAATAGCAAGGTAATAAAATTCATTATTAGGTACCAGAATTAATATATGTGACTTTGACCATTACACAACAATGAGATGGATCAAAAGAAATCTACAAGGAGACACATAAATAACACAGAGATGAAGTGCCTTAATGATTCTTCACAGCACCACTGGATTGTAGGATATGGTAGAATGGCTGGTACTCATGTAGTCATGTTTCAAGTCAAAACTTTTGCTAATACATACAACAACAATGAGAACAAAAACACAAGTGACTTGATAATACAACAACAAAAACATTTGCTAATACATAGGCAGAAAAAAAAATAAAAAATAAAAACACAAGTGACTTCCAATCAAATAAGCAAACTGGATGACAACAGGTAACAACCATACCTGTGACAAAGCTTTAGTCGGGAAGCATTCCACTGTTCCAGTGCTAATACATGCAAGTGAACAGCCTTTAGCTTGTCAAGAAGATTTCCTTGGTTGCTCAGATGCTCACGGTTTTGAGAGAAGTATGATTCTGGGAGCAGAATGGAATCAACTTCCACATTTGGATCTACAGAACTCTCATTATTCTCCAAAGCCATAGAAACTTCATCATTAGAGCAATCTAGCGAACCGCTTCCAAGTTTATCACTTCCATTTGGAATAGCAAAGAGAAAAATCTTTGATCTCATGCATCCCTTTTTCCCCGCAAGAGATTGAACAATTTCATACCTAAAAACTGGCTGTTTTACATGAAATCTACATTGCATATGGGTGAACTTCTCACTTAGGTTAAAGGAAGTCAAATCTGAGAAGTTAGCTATTTGAATGGCCTGCAAAAAATGTAAAGACATGTATTAAGACTATACTATCTGAAAGCTGCTTGAAGAGAAATTAAGTACTCAAGCAATTTTAAACAGTTGACACAAAAAAAAGTTAAGATGTTATAGTATTACAATACACACTACCATTCAAGCACAACTGCAATAGACAACTAGTGCATCTGAGGAAATCAACAAAAAGGAAGACCATCATATGCACCAAAAGCAATGAAACAGTGCCATAAATTAGGCTGGTATTTGTGCATCCATAAACAGAACTCATTAGATCACTACCATCCAATTGCCATCTGCTCTCCAAATGGTTCATGTGGGTTTTGTCTAGAACTGATCTTCCTAAATTACACAAACAACTAAGAGATCTAATCCACCCAAAATTATATACAGGGTGGATTCATTAACACCAGTATATTACACCATTCCGAAATTTTATCCATATTTCATCTTTTACAAAACTAACCATTAGATCTAATAATCTATTCATGCTCATCATGCCTGTCAATTTTCAAGCCAATACAATATATTTAATAGGTCCATCAACAAACTACTGTTTTTAACTAGATTTAATGTAATTAATAAAAAAAAAATACTCAAGTTCAAAAACTTGAAACTTTTCCTATATGATCTACATTGGAAGAATTAAATCTAATCCTTGATTTAATGAAATATAAGCTGTACAAAAAGATAAAATGGCGTACAATTAAAAATTAAAATTTTATCAATGGATCCCTCCTTACAACACACATATTGTATATGAAATCCTCCGACCTTTGAAATGGTGTAGCACAAGCCTTGCCAAAAAGGAGCAAAAAATTCAGATTGGATGCCAATTTTAATGTTCCCATTATCAAATAAGATAACCTGCACGAATATTTACAGCAGGCAGAGGCCTGGTCCAATCTTTGAGGAGGTAAATCCCCTTAATGGTCACTTGGAATATATATATTCAGAGAAAAAGCATTAAACCGTACAACTGATATGTGTATAGACAAAAAGCTTAATCAAATAATTGTGAAGAGTTCTATGGCCAGTTATTGCACAAGAAAAGACCACACTCACCATCATCTATTGGTTGATGTTCAGCAACATATAAAGTATGGACCTGCAAGAACCCGCATAGCAGCAATTAGCATGGTTTCAATAGCTTGCAAATAATTGAAAGAGTAAAAATACATAAAGGATCAAGGAAGAGTCAAAGATACAAAGAAAATTTTAAACCCACACATAGATCAGAGCGAGGTTGATTATTAACACATATTTAAAAGGAATGCACCAAGGTCATCTTGAGACATTTTTTAAGCTTATAGTTTAACACAGATACAGCTAATTTCTGGAGACGCAATAAGATAAGAATATTTCTTGTGCAATTTCTCCCAATCTATAGATCACAAAATAAATCATAATTTTCTAATTTCACCAAGCTTTTGCTCCTTTTGGTTGCTGAGGACTGTGAGAAATGAATGAAAACTACATAAAAATGTGAATCCTAAGCCCCATGTAACTTATATCACCCTCTCCCCCAAGCAAAGGAACAAGGCCAACTTTCTTTCATTTTCCCGCATTTTCTTACAATACAAACATTACCGCAAACTTAGTTCCACTTACAAAGAATTCCGGGACCCAGATGGGGTTAAGATCAAAATCATATATGGTATAGCTCAGCTTCTTTAGTCACAGCAATCAATCCAATTCAACGGAGGTCATAGAAATTTCACGAATTCATGCACAAACTCAAAAAATCCTCATAAGTTTACACAAACCCATCAAATTCAAAACATAAACAGAGAGAGAGAGAGAACGGATACCCTAAGAAAGTCTGCTGAGAAGATTGATATACCTTTGGATGAGAGAAGGTTGAAGCTGCGAGAGAGAGAGACAGGAGCTTCGCGAGGACCCAGAAGAAATCTGAAGCGTGTGGGGGGAGTGTGGAGGGCGTGCGCCAGATTCTCCCAGGATTCAATATTCGTAACAACATTAAAATATATATATATATATATATATATATATATTTATAATACTTATCATTTAAAATAAATATTTATATTTTAAAAAATATATTATTTAACATATTTGTTAAAAAATATTTAAACCATAATTTGATAATAATTTATTGAAATTCATTTTCTAAAAAAAATAACTCAAGTTTAAATTTAAATTTGAGTTAAAAAAATTAAACAAGCAAACTAAATGATATTTAACTCAACAAGTTTAGACATTTATATTTAATTAAATCATAAATTAAGTTGTTTTTAATCTTAAATGACAAAGACTTGTTTGATGAACTCATGAATTTACTCAATAAGTAATTAAGTTCCTAAATTTGTTTGTCCTTAAGATAGAAATACTAACTTCTTAAAAAGATAATTTATAAACTCAAATTAAAATTTTTATTTCAAATTCACATTGTCCTTTTAATATTTTTAAAAACTATTTTCCTTCAATTTATAAGTCCGTATTTTTATTTATCTTTAAATTTTTTTGTAGCGGCAAGATACAAATCAAAATATCATATCAACAATTGCATATGAACTAACTTGCTTGTTTATATAAATTAATGACTGTTTTATATATTACTTTTCCATAATATATAAATAGTTTTTTGAATATTATATTTTGATCATTTACATAATTTTTTAAAGTAAATTATCATTGTTTCAGAAAAACTTAATTAATCAAAGAATAATTCATATCAGAAGGACTCGCTTAAAAGTTTGATCCCACCAAAAATCGAACTGAAGACATTAAAATTGATGATTATCGATTCACATTTTTGGTAATTCAATAAAGAAAAAAGTTACTAAAATAAGTAATTATACAAATGCAAGAGAATTATTCACAAAGTTAATATTTTATTTTTATTTTAAATTCCAGGATATAAACTTTAAAATTATATGCTTTCCCAAACTTAGATGAAAAATACTTCCCTAAGAAACTTATTAAGCTAAGTATTAATGAAAGAAAACAATTTTCTTCTTATTGCTCTTTTAATCCTCTTAACCTTTTTTTTTTTTTTTTTCAGTGTGAAGCTATTTTTTATTTTCAATATAATTCTTAATTAATGGCAGGTTGATTGATAGCTAAAAGATAAATTATACACATTTTAGAAAAGTCATAAATGATATATATTTTTTTATTCTCGTGAAACTCCTGCCATCTACGAGCCCTTCAGATCCCCTGATACAACAACAAATTCACGGAGCGGCAACCTTCCCCCAGATGCACCTTCCATGTTAATTCAGATGCGATTACGATTGGATTGATTGCGTCTTTAGTTTGATGGTAACTTGCCAGTAGTTTCCTCTTCTTTTATTTTTTTGGGTTTGGTGGGTCTGCTGAAAAGTTCAGTTGACCTATAAGTCAATAACTACACAGCTCATCTCACGTATCCTCTTCAAGGTTTTAACAAAGAGGATAATAATGTGAAAGCACAATGGTAAAATTGAATTCTCTCGGCAAGAACAAATTGAGCACCGAGAAAAATCCCATGATGACACGAAAACCTTCCACCACATCCAAAGCAGCACACTGGATCATCCATCACCACGTGTATTTTAATATTATTTATTTTAAAAAAAATATGCATCTTAGAATAAATTATGTATTTACATTTAATTAGACCATTCATTCATATTTTTTATTAAATTTATAAGATTGATTATGTGAGCCTATTTTAAAATTAGGAGTGTACCTATTTAATATATATACATCTTATTTATTCAGTTCATGGAAGATGAAATGTCATTTTATATGTATAAAGAGATTCTTAAGGCATTAACACTATAGACCAATTTCTTCACATCATTCTTATTATGTCATCATTCTTTCAAGTTTAGAGAGTCTGACAAGTAAAGAAATGTATTTTTTTGTGGAGTTTTGGACTCCTCCGTTTGTGTAGAATTGGAGAGTCATACGATTCAATTCGGGTTGTTATATTCTGACAGAGACAAGTCTTGAGGAATTCTACTACATTAGTTCGTGGGTTAAGCCAAAAACCGTAGAGGGTTTGAATCTCCTTAAAAAGGGCAAGATAACCGCGTCTCAGCCTATTTGTGAATCGTGTTTATATTTGTATTTAAGTTTTGTGGTTTTTATTTTATTTTATTTTCGAACAATTTTAAGGAGATTCAATATGTAGAGCCTATAGTTGAGAAACCGAATTAAAATATTGGAGATCTCAGCAAGCCTTTTTGATTTAAAGGAGCCCACTTCAAGAGATGTAAAGGTAAGATACTCTTTTACCTTAGTCTCCTCAAAGTTGCTTGTGTTCTCATCGAGAATGAAAAAAAAAAAAAAGAAATCGATACTGAAAACATGAATGAAGATGAGTTGGCCAATCACCACGAAAATTGGAACAATACGAAAAAGATGAGTATAGATGTTGATATTACATTTTAAATTGTCTACCTGATCATTTTTATGATTATTATGATACTACTTACTCCTCCGCAAAGAAAATTTAGAAGACTTTATAGAATAAGCATGACATCGAGTAGGTAAAAGGCTTAGATGCAATTATGCAATAAAATAATAATATCAATAACGGTGATACCATAAAAGTAAATTTAATTGCTTTTGAACATAATAATTTGCCTAAATGTCTTTTTCCTAAAAATCCTCAATTAAAGCCTAGGAAGAGAAATATGAAAAATAATAGCAGATCTCACGAAATGAATAGGGGCAACCCTTATCAAAAGAATTTGAATTAATTAAGAACCCCCCTTACAATCAAAACAAAAAAAAAACAATAAATGTTTGTTATGTTTGTGGCAAAAGTAGACATATTGCTCGAATTTGCAAATTTCGAAAATGTGGACCTATTCCTTAATCTAATATAGTTGAGGAACCATTTGTGCTGATAATCACTAATATAGACATGGTCCATAATATTTAGGGGTGGTGGGAAGACTCAGGTACTGATAGGCATGTTTATTGTGATTAATTTTGGTTCAAGGTGTATACTTCTTTCAAGGAACCAAAAATTATTATACTTAGAGATTCACGTATTATTATTAGCCTCTATGTGGATGACTTACTCATTGGTTCAAAATTGCATGTCATAAAATAAAACAAAACTATTCTAAAAAAAAATATTTTGAGATGAAAGATTTAAGTGAGGCTAATGTTATTTTAGGCATGAAAATTATGAGACCATGTGATGACATATTTCTTGATTAGAAGCATTACATTGGAAATTTTTGGAATAAATATGACTATGATAAGTGCAAGCATGTTACTACTCCTTTTGATTCAAGTAATCACTTATTTTCTGTTGAAAATGAAAACGGAGTAGTTAATCAAAAGGAATATAAAAACATTATTGGTAGCTTGAGATATGCAACTGATTTAACTAGACCTAACATTACATATGCAATAGGAATACTTCGTAGATTTTCAAGCAAGTCGAGTATAGAACATTGGAGTGCTTTTGAACGTGTAATGAAATATTTAGTTGGTACAAAAAATTATGCCTTATTTTTTACTAAGTATCCTATTGTAGTTGAAGATTTTTGTGTTGCTTATTGGAATACTTTTTCAAGTGATTCTCTCTCTACCACTGGTTATATTTTTACTTTAGATGGAGATACTATTTGCTAAAAATTTAAAAAACAAATAATAATTGCTAACTCAACTATGAAAGCTGAGCTTATTGCTTTAGCATCAGCTAGTGAGGAAGTAAGTTGGTTGAGATATATGTTATCTGAAATTTCTATTTTGGAAAAAAATCAATACTATCTATCATAATTAATTGTGATAACGATAAATCTAGACCCATAAGAAGAAAATACAATATTGTGAGATCATATTTTAGTAATGACATAATTAATGTGAATTATATAAAATCTTTTGAAAATCTTGCGGATTCATTAACTAAGGTCTTAGAAAGAGAACGAGTCTAGAATACATCGAGGGGGATGAGATTAAAGCCTGTAAAATCATGAACCACACATGAGGATACTTGACCCAAGGACCAGAGAACATGTAATTGGGTTTAATGGGAAGAATGAATCATATGGTGGTCCTAAGAAATGTACTATTATTTTTAAACTCATTTATATGGTGCAAGTATATTTATCCTGTGACGGAGGAGGTTGAGTTAAAAAAAAAAAACTGCTCTTAATGACAATATGTATCTCTTATGAGTGAGGTGTTAGACTTACAGGAGCACTTTTGACAGATTTCACCTATGTGAGCATGAAAGTGGGGTCGCTCTATATAAGAATTGGGCTTATTCTCAAATATGCTTGTCACGCCCGTACCCGCAGGTGGGTCCCGGGGGTGAATTTAGTAACCAAACATGTCTCTGTATCAATTTAAACATAAATGATATAATACAAATAAGAGGGTCCTACCCCGTGGGGCACACGGTTGCCCTATACATACACATATCAATCCATACTCATTAGATACGCAGCGGAATACGATCTTTTATACATAAACAAGATCATACCAGGGTCTATACAAACTAGGACATACATTCCCATAATTACAACACATATCCCAGGTGTCTACAAAACTATCCTGACAACCTGGATACCAAAACTCGTACCTAAAAGGTACTAGTAGTAGCTACGACACCCCTTGCTTCTGGATGCTAGGATGCTACTAACCGCTACTTGAAGGCCCTGAAAATATTGTACGTACATTTGGGGTGAGACAACTCTCAGTAAGGAAGAAAACAGTTTATATCAGTGTGTGGCATACCAGTGTCATTTTGCGTACTTCATAACACTATACATACGATACAGTTTCATACAGTTCCAGTATTTTCACAAAACCATTCCAGTTCATACGATACCCAACATACATACATACATACATACAAACATTCGGTCCGTATTGTCACACTAGTACGCAACTACACAAGGTCATCCTGTCTCACAGTGATTACATTGCTACATACGCAATTACGCTACAATGCCCGAGGCCCAAAGTGATTACATTGCTCCATAAGCAACTACACAAGGTCACCTAGTCTCACAGCGATTACATTACCACACGTGCAACTACGAAGCGACGACCCAGGCCCAATAGTGATTACATTGCTACACACGCAACTACACAAGGTCACCCAGTCTCACCACGATTACATTGCCACATGTTCAACTACGCTGCGACGACTCAGGCCCAATAGTGAATCCATTGCTTCATACGATGTAGCATATAGCTCACACCACTTCAGTGACCAACCAGAATTAGACTGGTGATATTTCACACCCTCAGATATAGAGCCGGACACTCTTGCCTACGATAGTTAACCGATCCATGGCACAGTGTACGGTAATTAGCCGCCACATAATTGTTTCGGCGTACGGTAATTAGCCGCTCCTAGCCGATTTCACAAAACCTGGAATCATTTTGGAACTCACGTCCCTATACATTTCAGCAAAAGGTAATTAGCTGCCACATAACTGTTTTACAAATACCTGGAACAAATACATACATCCATTCATACCACACTTATTTGGTTTACGGCAAATCATATCAATTACAATTTCAAGTATACAATTTATGCAAATATGGATTACGGTCACCTCAATAATACAGTTTCAACAAAACCAATCGCTTTCCAAACAAAGTAGAGATGATACCCGAAATCCCCAATTTTTCTGAAAATTGTAACCCGAAAATCCCGCATTTTTACCCGATAGATTTCCCTAAATAAGTAGCCAAAACATACATATGATCGTAGCCTACAGGCTTACCGACCCTGATTTCGAAAATGGACTGATATAAACAGAATCCCCTTACCTTAATCCTAAATCCAACTACGAACTCTACGGTCCTCAAAACTACAAACCGGGACCCCAAAACCTACAAATTACAGTACAGTTCATGCTTACAATCCGTACTACAACACATATACCGAATCAGAAATGAAAATCGAGCCTTACCTCGATTTTAGCCCGAAACTCGAAATCCTCCGAAAGGAGATTCCGATCCGCTAGAAACGTAGAGAATCCTTCACTGATCCTTGCAGTAAATTCAGATTTGCAATTCAGGCGACAAACGGCGAAGCAATCGAGGAGAGAGAGAGAGAGAGAGAGAGAGAGAGAGCTTCGAATTCTAGAGAGAGAGAGAGAGGATTTCCAAAACTTAGCAAGGAAGCAACCAAAAAATATCTTTTATAAGCCTTTGACTCGAGGGATTTCATCGACGAATTGGTGTCCTCGTCGACGAGGTCTTCAGGGATTTCGTCGACGAGATAGTGATTTCGTCGACGAACCCTGATATTTAAATTTTCCTAAACCCCTCGGCTTTTTCTCGTCGACGAGCCTCTGAATTTCGTCGACGAGAAGTCTACTACCTTCATCACAGAATTATGGCCTCGTCGACGAAGTCTGTGCCCATTCCATTTTTCCCCTCTTTTACACAATAAACCCATATATCACGGTTCAGGTTCTTACAATCTCCCATCTTTACAAAAATTTCGTCCTCGAAATTTGCAATCTCTTTTTACAACGACATTCATACTATTACATACATACATACTCTGAGGTGAAATGGTGACCATCTATACGCAGTCCCTCTACGATACATACACATACACACTCTAGAGAATACAACGGCTATTTATACAGACTCCCGTTATGATACATACATACACACTCTAGAGAGTACGACGGCCATTTATATGCAACCCTGTTATGATACATATATACATGCTCTAGAGAATACGGCGGCCATTTGTACGCAGCCTTGTTACGATACATACATAAATGCCCTCACTTATGACGAAGGAATACCGTGGTTACATACATACGTGGCCTCGAGAGCTTACAATACAACAAGACCCTCCCAGAGACTAACCACTAACTACAATATGATAACAGAGGTTTACATACATACATGCATACATACTCGTACGACCCTGTTATCCAAATACTCCATGCATTCTCACAATCTCATGCACGTACATATCAGCTAGCCTACTCAAAGGGTAGCTAACCTTCATCAGTACAAAGTGAGCAGATTTCATCAACCTGTCCACAATTACCCAAATAGCATTCTGCCCATGAAGCGCTGTCGGTAATCTGGTAATAAAGTCCATGGAAATGTGCTCTCATTTCCATACCGGAATAGACAAAGGCTGCAACGGCCCTGTCGGTCTCTGATGTTCAGCTTTCACCTGCTGGCACGTCAGACACTGCTCCACAAATCGGGCAATATCCCTCTTCATACCACTCCACCAGAAGGAATCGCGCAAATCCAGATACATATTTGTACTACCTGGATGTACCATATACAAAGAACGATGCGCTTCTTCCAGAATCGTCCTTCTGATCTCATCGTCGCTTGGAACACATATCCGGGTCCCAAATCTCAACACACCTCTGTCAGAGATGTTAAAATCCGCAGCCAAACCCTGCTGTACCTTCTCCATAATCTTAGCTAACTCATCATCACTAGCCTACGCAGCTTTAATACGCTCAAATAAGGTCGGTCGGATCACCAAGCTAGCAATGAAAGCTTGATGATCACCAGATACCAACTCTACGTCAAGGCTTTCCAGATCTCGTCTAACATAATGCTGAGCTACAACTACAATTATCGTTGCATGCTCTGATTTCTGACTCAATGCATCAGCTACCACATTAGCCTTTTCCGGATGATAACTGATCGTGCAATCGTAGTCCTTAATCAACTCTAGCCACCGCCTCTACCTCATATTAAGCTCCTTTTGCGTGAAAAAGTACCTGAGACTCTTGTGGTTAGTGAAAATCTCACACTGAACACCGTACAGGTAGTGTCGCTAGATCTTTAGTGCATAAACAACAGCAACTAACTCTGAGTCATGCGTAGGGTAATTTTTCTTATACTCCTTAAGTTGTCGAGAAGCATAAGCTAGCACCTTACCCTATTGCATAAGTACACAACCCAAACCTTTCATAGACGCGTTGATATAAATCACAAAGTCCCCATCCCCCAAAGGAATGGTCAACACCAGAGTAGTAACCAGTCGGTGCTTCAACTCGAGAAAGCACTGCTCGCAATTACTAGTCCAGTCAAACTTCACCCCCTTCTTAGTCAATCATGTTAGAGGTCCAGACAATTTAGAGAATCCCTCCACAAACTGACGATAGTAACTCGCTAGTCCCAGAAAACTCCAAACCTCCTGCACACTCTTCGGTCTAGTCCAGTTGACCACAACTTCAATTTTACTAGGATCAACGGAAATACCGCCCCCAGACACCACATGACCTGAACGTGTTCTGATTCAACTAAAACTCACACTTTTTTAGCTTAGCACGCAACTTCTTCTTCTGCAGAATCTGTAACAATAATCTCAAATGTTCTACATGCTCTTCCGTACTCCTCAAGTATACCAAAATGTCGTCAATGAATACAACTACGAATCGATCTAGGTACTCATGGAAAACCCTGTTCATCAGATCTATGAACACCGCTGGTGCATTTGTCAACCCAAAAGGCATGACTAAAAACTCGTAGTGGCCATATCTGGTTTGGAAAGCAGTCTTTGCTACATCCTCAGATCTAACCCTCACCTGATGATACCCTGACCGTAAGTCGATCTTCGAAAAGACTTGCGTTCCCTACAGCTGGTAAAAAAGATCATCTATACGAGGCAAAGGGTAACGGTTCTTCACCGTCACTTTGTTAATCTTACGGTAGTCAATATGCATACACAATGACCCGTCCTTCTTCTTTACAAATAATATTGGAGCTCCTAGGGTGAAACACTAGGTCAAATGAATCCTCTATCCAGTAATTCTTGCAATTGCTCCTTCAACTCCTGAAGTTCTGCTGGAGCCATCCGGTATGGAGCTCTAGAGATCGGTGCCTTGCCAGGCAGCAACTCTATTGCAAACTCCACCTCACGATCTAGAGGTAAACCGGGTAATTTCTCTGGAAACACATCCGAAAACTTGTTGACCACCCGAACATCCTCGAGTCTCAACTCATCCCACGGCGGTTCCTTCACGCAGGCTAGGTACCCCTGAAAACCATCCAAGAGTAACCTTCTAGCCTATAGTGCCGAAAGAATCTGTGGCGTTGAACGCACACACGATCCCACAAACTCCTACTCCTGCTTCCCAGGAGGTCTGAACACTACTACCTTCTTACGACAATCAATCACCGCATAGATGGAGAACAACCAATCCATCCCCAGTCAGCTGGAAGGTAGCGTACAAGACCTTCTGCTTCTCAATGTAGTGGAGGACTCCTAAAATCCTCTCGGTCTTCTCGACCTAGTCCTCCGCCACTATTGGATCAGGTCCTCCCGTGAATGTCAGAGGGTGCATGTGTGTGAACCTATCGATGGTACACCTTGCATCAGTAGGAGAGCTCTCGCGTCTCCTAACACCCCGCTCAATCTCTCGGATCACCTATCTCGCCAAACCACGAGACACAGAAGGAGACTCATCGCTTGTCGTCTCCTTGGAGTCACTCTCCAAGTTATTATCCTTGGGCTCCATTCTGAAAACATAATAGGAATCGGTTAGAACTCCTATCTCGTACACAGTTAACACAATCATGGACCTAATCATGTCAACTATTACTCTCACAGGTCAAAGCTTATCCCGTCACACCAACACGAAAGTTGTCAATGGTCTGCCCTGCCTTTATTGGAATCGTCATTCCAGGAAAAACACGGAATACCGCCGACAAATCCTGGTCTAGCAACAGAATAAACCTCAACCAATACTACCCATTTCCTACATCCTATACTCTAGTATGTACACATCAATACTCCTGACCAAGTCTTCAAGACCTAATAACCTGGTTAGCTCTGATACCAAGCTATCACACCCCGCACCCACAGGTGGATCCCGGGAGTGAATTTAGTAACTAAACCTGTCTCTGTATCAATTTAAACATACATGATACAATACAAATAAGAGGGTCCAACCCCATGGGGCATACGGTTGCCCTATATACATACACATACCAATCCATACTCATCAGATACACTGTGAAATACGGTCTTTTATACATAAACAAGATCATATCATAGTCTATACAAACTAGGACATACATTCCCATAATTACAACACATACCCTAGGTGTCTACAAAACTATCCTGACAACCTGGATACCAAAACTCGTACCTAAAAGGTACTAGCAGTAGCTACAACACCCCTTGCTTCCAGACGCTAGGATGCTACTTACCCGAAGGCCCCGAAAATATTGTACATACATTTGGGGTGAGACACCTCTTAGTAAGGAAGAAAACAATTTATATCAGTGTATGACATACTAGTGTCATTTTACATACTTCATAACACTATACATACGGTATAGTTTGAAACAATTTGTACAATTTCATACAGTTCCAGTATTTTCACAAAACCATTCCAGTTCATACGATACCCAACATACATACATACATACATACATACGGTTAGTGTCGTCACACCAGTACACAACTACACAAGGTCACCCCGTCTCACAGCAATTACATTGCTACATACACAACTATGTTGCGACGCCCGAGGCCCAAAGTGATTACATTGCTCCATACGCAACTACACAATGTCACCTAGTCTCACAGTAATTACATTACCACACGTGCAACTACGAAGCAACAACCTAGGCCCAATAGTGATTACATTACTACATACGCAACTACATAAGGTCACCGAGTCTCACCACGATTACATTGCCACATACTCAACTACGCTGCAACGACTCAAACCCAATAGTGAATCCATTGCTTCATATGATGTAGCATATAGCTCACACCACTTTGGTGACCAACCAGAATTAGACTAGTGATATTTCACACCCTCGCATATAAAGCCGGACACTCTTGCCTACGGTAGTTAACCAATCCATTGCACAGCGTATGGTAATTAGCTGTCACATAGCTGTTTCTACGTACGGTAATTAGCCGCCATAACCGATTTCACAAAACCTGGAATCATTTTGGAACTCACATCCCTATACATTTCAACGTACGGTAATTAGCCGCCACATAGTTGTTTTACAAATACCTGGAACAAATACATACATCCATACATACCACACTTATTTGGTTTACGGAAAATCATTCCAATTACAATTTCAAGTATACAGTTTATGCAAATATGGATTACAGTCACCTCAATAATACAGTTTCAACAAAACCAACCTCTTTCTAAACAAAGTGGAGATGATACTCGAAATCCCCAATTTTCCCGAAAACTGTAACCCAAAAATCCCACATTTTTACCCAATAGATTTTCCCAAATAAGTAGCCAAAACATATGTATGATCGTAGCCTACAGGCTTACCGATACTGATTTCGAAAATGGACTAATATAAACAAAATCCCCTTACCTTAACCCGAAATCCAACTACGAACTCTACGGTCCTCAAAACTACGAATCGGGACCCCAAAACCTACAAACCACAGTACAGTTAATGCTTACAATCTGTACTACTACACATATACCAAATCAGAAATGAAAACCAAGCCTTACCTCGATTTTAGCCCGAAACCCGAAACCCCCGAAACAAGATTCCGATCCACTAGAAATGTAGAGAATCCTTCACTGATCCTCGCAGTAACTTCGGATTTGTGATTTAGACAACAAACGGCGAAGCAATCGAGGAGAGAGAGCTTCAAATTCTAGAGAGAGGGAGAGAGGATTTTCAAAACTTAGCAATGAAGTAACCCAAAAATATCTTTTATAAGCCTTTGACCCGTGAGATTTTGTCGATGAATTGGTGTCCTCGTAGATGAGGTCTTCAGGGATTTTGTCGACGAACCCTGATATTTAAATTTTCCTGAATCCCTCGGCTTTTTCTCGTCGACGAACCTCTGAATTTCGTCGACGAGAAGTCTATTACCTTCGTCGACGAATTATGGCCTCGTCGATGAAGTTCGTGCCCATTCCGTTTTTCCCCTCTTTTACACAATAAACCCATATATCACGGTTCGGGTTCTTACAATGCTCATGAAATCGGGATTAGCACAAGGCCGAAACATGCTATCTATTAAAGCTCATGTCAACACTTGAATGATTATGTGTGAGTAGTAATACTTTATTTCCCTTAAGGAGACATAGTTCAAGTTTGAGACCACTACTGGTTATATAGTAAATGTTATTTACTAAGTGAAGGTTCAATACAGAGGGAGAATTGTTAGTGTATTTTAATATTATTATTATTATTATTATTATTATTATTATTATTATTATTCATTTTCTTGAAAAAGAGTATATCTTGGAATGACTTTGTATATCTATATTTAATCAGGTCATTCATTCATATATTTCATTAAATTTATAAGATTAATTATATGAATGTATCTTAAAATTAGGAGTGTGCCTATTTAATATATATACATCTTATTTATTAAGTTCATGGAGAATGATAGGTCATTTTGTCCCTATAAATCGACCCTCAAGGCATTGACAATATACACCAATTTCTTCACATTATTCTCATCATGTTATCATTCTTTCAAGTCTTAAGAGTTTGACAAGTAAAGAAAATTATTTTCTTATGAAACTTTGACCTCCTCTGTTTGTACATAATTGGAGAAAATCATATAATTCAAATCGGATTATTTTATCCTAGGAGAGACAAGTCTTAAGGAGTTTTGCTGCATTGGTTCGTGGGTTAGGGCAAAAATCGCAGAGGACTTGAATGTCTTTATACAGAGCGAGATATTTGTGTCTCGATCTATTTGTGAATCGTGTTTATATTTATATTCTTAGTTATATGTAAGTTTTATTGTTTTTATTTTATTTAATTTCCTAACTATTCACCAATTTATTTTATTTAATTTCCTAACAAATGAGAACCTTACTCCCCAAAACAGGAGCAGCACCCAAAGCCTCCAACGATGCGGACGCTTTAGCTAGCTCAAGGGAGCATGCATAAAATTTGAGGCCTTTAATGGAAACAACAGATGCAGGGTGATTCCTGAGCACAGTGCCTGCAGCAGTGGCACACGGTGGCTGCCAAGCAGCAGCGCATGAAACAATGAGATCAAATTCATTAGATCTGATTCATCCATTGAAACTGAAAGAAGGTTTTGTAATCTGCAGACTAATTGGAACACCCAGAAGAGGGGCAATCTGTAGTTTCAAAACCCAGAAAAAATCATTAATCGCTTGGAGAGGAGACAACTCTTTCTTCTGAAAGATAATTGTGTTCCTTGCTTTTCCGATTACATCATGAACCCCCAGCAGATTTGTTAAGTTCGAGAGATTCAATAGCACCAAAACAATCCCCCCAAGAGTTCTGATTGAAGAGCCGAAGCAAACTAGACTCTTCGAGGAAAAAACAGAGAGTAAGAAAATATGGTCTGGTGATTCCTCCTCTCCGCCGCACACAAGGCAAGATGCATCAGCATCTGCATGTGACACGCGTCTCTCTTGTCGGTAAAATATTAGCAATTGACTTGTGAATTTTGGAGCAATCTTCAGATTCCAAATCAGAGAGATCCATTTCAATTTGAATACATCGTTCCCAAACAATGGGCTCCATGTATAACTTTGAATTTTGGAGCAATCTTCAGCTTCGAAATCAGAGAGATCCATTTCAATTTGAATACATCATTCCCGAACAAGACAAATCACCATGGACTCTTTATCTACAAAGGAGTCCTTCAACGAGGCTAGGTACGTTGATTTAACTGAGAAAACTCCCGGCTTAGAAATTAGAATGGGTCCATGCTCCTCTAACTACATTTGAAAATTGTGGTGGAGACACCCCATTTTGTCCGGGTTAACATAATAAAAATTGGTAAATTTTATTCCATAAAATGAAAAATACGGGGGAAATTTCTGAATACAGGGAAATATAAAGTGTACATTGGAAAAAAAAAAAAACAGAAAAAGAAAAAAGAAATAAAAGAAGTGGGACAGCTCCAAAATTCAAACTTACAAAAGAAAGATTCAACAATTAGACATGTGAGAAAAATGTAAAAATTAAATAAATATTGATTGATTAAATTTAGAACTTATTAAATTAATCAATATTAAACTGATTGGATCCCCAAGTCAATAATTAAAAGCTTTTTGGGAGTGAGTTGGATAGACAAACGATCATACATTGATTGCTAGGAGACTGAAGACTCCGAGGGCAACTTGCAGCAGAAGATCTTCAGGAGACTAAGAGAAATTGTAGAGTGAAGATTCAAAATTGAAGATTGCAAAGGCTTGAACTGCAGAAAGTCAAAGACTGGCAGAGGGGATTTCATAAAGGTTGAGATAGAAGAAGTGAGAATTGTCGAGTGAAGAACTCAAAAAAAAAAAAAAAACCAAAGGTCATTATGGTTTAACTTGGCAAATCCTTGTTGAATTTTTAATTTCTGAAGTTAATATTTAAATTCAAATAATTGTTTTAGAATTTTGACTAATTTTAAATTTTTGACTTACTCAACCGAATCCAATCCATTGACCTAGATCCAACTTGTTGACCCAAAGACTCAATAGCCCAGCTTTATTAACCCTTGATCCGAGAAACCAAGAACCATGTCCAATTTGGACTTGGTTCCATTGACCATTGACCTTGCACCTAGCCCCTAGAATCCAACTGGACCTACCTTAGTTCAGCCAATTTTATTTAAGTCCATTGGCTCAATTGAACTTCGGCCCATTTTTTACATTAAGCTTATTGGGCTTGGCCGAATTGGATAAAACCCAATAAATAAAAAACAAAACCCAATTATCCTACGACCCAACTAGATGTGGCCCAATTCAATCATAGTCAGAATCGAGTCCATCTTAGCCTAGTTGGATCAAGCCTAGGTGATCAAATTCAACTTGGGCTAACCTGAGCCCAAAGAAATTTTCCTGAGAAAATCCAAGCAAATTTGAAAAAAAAAAAAAAAGAAAAAAAACAAACAAAGAACAATCAAGGCAAGAAGACAAAGAACTCATCTTGATTTTGAGTTTGATAATTCGGTGTTCTTTGTTCACGCTTCCCTTTTATGGTTCAGATATGCAAAATAAAAGGAAAAATGGAATGAGAACTAAGAAAGAATAAAAAGAAAGAAAATGAGAAAGATCAGAGTGAAGAATAGAGAGGAATCTAGAGAGAGCCACGAGTCTCCATTGAGGGCGGACAAACCTAGTTCAGGCCGGTTGAACCGGTCTAAATTTGAGCCGCCAATATTTTTTTATTTTATTTTTAAAATTAATTTTTAATTTATTTTTAATTCATAAAATAAAGGAAAAATCCGAAAAAAAAATCTTAAAAATCAAAAAAATAAATGAAAATTATTTAAGTTATTTTGACTTAGATAAAAAAATAGAAAAATAAAAATATCAAAAATGAAGAAAAAGTCTTTAAAAATTCTAGCAAATTTTATAAAAATATTGAAAAAAATTCAGAAAATTATAAATAAATAAATAAATGGAAATATTTTAAAGATTCTTTCTTATCAAATTTGATGAATTTATTATCTGTATATGTTTTTTTTTTTTGTGCATTCCAAAGATTAAATAAAAAGTAAAGAGGTATTTTAGACCTCATATATATTAGTTCTAAGGAAAGTTTATCTAATAAGATCCCTTCCTTTGGTCCTTTGGAGGTCTTATTAGACAATCCTAAATCACATCGTAGATCTTATTTTTCTTTTAAATTTTTATTTATTTATTTTAAATGAGTTAATTAAAGACCAATAGATTCAATTTAGGGATAATTCATGATTAATTACCATTCGTAGAATGAGTGTTTAGGGAGGCTAGTAACTTCCCCTCTTATACTAGTATATATATATATATTGATTACATAGGAATTTCAGCCACCAACGAGCCCTTCAGACCCCCTAATGCTGCATCAAATCTACGGATCAGCGTCCTCCGCCCCAAAGTCTCGCTGATCAAGGTAAAGTCCGGATGCAGACACGGCTTCTGTGCATCAGTTGGACATTCGGCCAACTCGACCCTCGGGACACATCTTCATTACCATCCACGGTCCCTACTGACTCACAAAGAACTTTCACCATCCACGATCCCCGTTAGCTCATAAAGCGAACTCTCACCATCCACGGTCCCCACTGGCTCACAGAGTAAACTCTCACTATTCACATATATCACTGGCTCTGTGAGTGTATTTATCTGGAATTGAACTCCCGATACTCCTTCTTACTTTCATCGCACCATTCTGTAGGGGCCGCATACTAGTATATTGGTTGAGCATATTCTTGTATAAATATTGGTTGCGTAAAAAAATTTATTGATTGAGCATATTCTTGTATAAATATTGGTTGCATAAAAAAATTTATTGACGAGAAATACTTGTAAAGAACGTACCCATCTCACTCCTACATGGCTTTGTTACAAGCCTCAAACCTTTCACTCATTTTTTTTTTTTCCAATTCTTTAAGCAATAGAAGTGGGACATAATGTTCGTAAACAAGTCGGAGTGCTTTGTGCCCCTGCCTCTTATGTTTGCCTTATTGACGAATAATATGAGAATACAAGTAGATCCTTTTCAACCTTGTGTGTTGTGATACTTATTTGTTTTACATATCGTTATGTGATGATTATCTATCATGATTGTGACTCCTGCCTCTTATATTTTATGAGATGGATTTGATTGCATTCACATGCTGTTGTTTTGGATCTAATGACTTATATGATGCTTGAACTTGTAGATTTGATGGAGTGAATATTGACTGGATTGGTCAAAAGCAGTTGTCAACAAGTGCCATGCAGACCTCTCAAGTAGAAGGAAACTTGGGACCATGATGCTCCATATTTTTATATCACATTCTTTGAAGTAAGGTTAAGGGAGGAAAGAGAGATTTGAAAATTTGGAAGTACTTTGGGGCATTTGCTTAATAGAAAATTTTGACATTTTTAAGTGTAATGACCATGTTATTCTATCTTTGAATTCGTTTTGTGACCACACATGGCATGGTGGTAATATCATGTCCTCTATGAATGAAAGATTTTCACAAAAATATATGTGTAACTTGAATCTTAACTCCTATATCCCTTACAGTTTTGGACCATTGAGCATTCTTCCCTCATACAATATAATGCATTACACACTATAATTAAGTAATATTAATTAAGTAAAAATTCAAAAAGGAAATATTTATTATGTTCAATGAGAAAAATATTATTATATAATAGGACAAAAATAGTAACCTCTCATAAAATTTAACAAAATGACATAGAACTTAAAAGTAATACAAAATCTATAAAGTTTGAAAATTTCCGTAAACCTCCTCCAACATTTGATTTATAACATTTACAGTTCCTTTATTAATTTACCTCGAGACCACAGAGATAGGTGTTATAGAAATAAAATTTATGAAAAGGTTTGTAATGTTTTTAAAAACTTAAAAAATATTCACATTTTTTTACTACAATTGTATGAAATTTTAAAAATCCTGAGCGGTCTGTATATTTTTTCTCAAAACTCAAGGGAGATTTATGAAATAATATAACAATACCATGCAAAAATATATAACACAATTAATTCTAGTATCATGCTATAACACTAATACGTAGTAAAATTATGAAATGAAATACCATTATATAAATATTTTATATCTTATGAAAATATGAATATTCTTAATACATTATGCAAAAATGTCTCATAAGATCTATAAACATTGATTTGATGCATATAAACTGAACCAAACAAACATTTTCCAACGTCACAATCTAGGAAGTCCAAAAATGCAATTAAATTCTACAAACCAAAGATCTTTATATCTTTTGATTGGAGGGGATGCAACCACAAGATCATAAGAGTCCAACATATGATATTATGCCGTGCCTCTTTAAATTTCATTGCATCACCTTCCTACGATAGATAATAAGAAAGACATGTCCATTATTTGGCCACACAGCCATATACCCCAATTCACCAAAGTAAATGTTACATCGTGTTAACACTAGTACAAACCATGAGCTGCTACTCATTTGTTCACACAAACCACATTACATGCTAGAATGTAAACAATCAATGAGCCTCAGAATCAGAACCAAGAGGCCGCGTGTATGCTAATGTAATAATCCACCTAAAGCTCTATTTCTCCATTGCCATACCGTATCGTCTTCCATTATTCTCAAAATCAAGAATTCCATAGAGAACACGGGCTGGAGGCTTGCAGAGCCTTCACCTCCCTCCTCAAGAATGTTGGCAGGGCAAATGCAGCTCTGTGGATCTGTTGATATAAACATAAAATAAAACATACATTATTTTGTTTAGCGCGAGACAAAGAGAGTGCATCATCTCCAAATCAACATAACAATTATAATCTGTACAGGGATGGCTATTCATTTTGATGTAATACAGTTCCACCATTCTGTCTTGGAGATGAAATGAGACACCACAATTCACTTTACTGATTTATGGTTTTTATGCAAGTCACATCTGGTTTGCAGAATGAAATGAGATAGGAATGGAATAGAATAAAATATAGAATGAAGAACGTGCAGAAATCAGTAGAAAGCTTGAATGTGCATAAATCAGAGACTCCCTTATATTCCATTACTGTCAAATAGAGGCGAGCATGAGATGGCATCAAAAGAGAGAGGTATAGTTACCAGTCCCAAGTTAATCAATACAATCAAATCCCATGACTTGCTTCAATTCATGTTGGCAAAAGATAAAAGTCCAATCTAATCTGATTAGTCCAAAAATGGACTAATTTCTACATTAGAAACTAAAACAAACGTTCCTAAGTTTATGTTGGGCTTTTGAGGAGCCTAGTTGCGTTAAATTAGGATGATGATCTGACCTTTTTTTAATAAAATATTTTTATCATAAGGCTTAGTCCATGGAGTGAAAGCTTGGCCCGTAAAGCTGAACTCGTGGGGGGTCTGGGGTCCACGACCCCAGGAAAAATTTTTTTTGGGTCCGTTTTGTAGCTCATTCGGAACCTTGTGCGCAGCATATAAAATGATTGTTTTTGCGTGATTAGGATTTGTAGTCGCACTTCGCGAGAGAGTGAGAGGGAGAGTCTTGTACCGCCGCACTCTCTATATTTTCTTCCTGATAATAGTGAAATCCTTGTAACTCCGTGGACGTAGGCAAAACTGCCGAATCACGTAAATACTGTCTTGTACGTGTGATTGATTTTTCTTTGGCATGTATTCTTTCTCTATTTTGTTTCTCACAGGTTTCGGGAATTTGTTCTTAATTCCCAACAAGTTACAGCCGTTAAACTTCCCGACCTCAAGTCAAAAGATGAATCGGAGTTACAGATATGTTTCTAAATTCTTAAGAATGTATGGAGGTATTGAAAGGATTAAAAAAGTGAAAAAGCATTTAAGTACCATAATCCACCAGGTTATGATATTGTTCATAGATCCTCCCAAAAGACATCACTAGCAGAAAAATGAGTTGACGGCAAAAACCAATATAAAGCTAATTTGACAAGAAATGCTATTTACCTCTGAGTTATAGAATCTAAGTTCCCTCTTGTGCTTGAGAGCTCCTTCTAACTTCTCAATCGGATTTATGGGGTGCAAAAAGTCCACAGGTGGCCCCTCCGTTGAGCATAACAAAAATCCAATCACACCACTGACAAAGAAGGAATGTATCCACATGTAAGAATGAATTCTTACGACAACCTAACAATTTTGAACTACATCTTCTTAAGCTGAAAATGTTTTGACAAACTATTACTAGAAGTTACTGAAAATCTAAAATCTGAGTGCACAGACCATTAAAAATTAAATATACATTAGTAAAATGCAAGGAAGAGGGTTTTCAAGTATCAATTTACTTCACAAAAACAAATTTCACCATTTTTTGGTACCCACAAATTAATAATAAACTTTAGAACTCCTCAGAGTTGAAAAGCAAAAGGATCGTGTGGACGTTTAGGGAATGAAGACATTATTACCTAGGATATGTAGGAACACTTGCCCATGCATAATGGACAGAACCCTTGAATGCTTCACGGCAACTCGTAAACATATCTTCAATGAGATGTGTATGGAGCCACATACTCTCTGCCATGTTACACAGAACACCACCAGGCCTTAGCGCACGTGCTACTGTCTGAAAAAATGGCCTTTCGACAAGCTCTTGAGCAGGACCTAAATCAGGAAGGGAGGTCTAACAAGATAATTTTCTTATATAATATTTTCAAAGAATGTAAATCCATTCATAAATAAGACCATAAAAGGCAGAAATTTTATTAGAGAAAAGGATGTATAAATAGTTTGGCCCTCAGATTTGCCTAAAGCAGTCAGTATGAAAGCAAAACTACAAATAAGTTGAGATTGAATTATATAAATGACCACTCTACAATTGCGAACTTTCAAACATAAAAAGGAGTGCAAAGGTTCTTTGCAAAAAGAAAAACAGGATAGAAACTTGTTCATTCTGTAAATCTAAAAAATTTATGAAACACAAGCAAGGAACTGCTCACATATTTTTAATCAGACATAATGTGTGAATGATTCCTGCTTCACATAGGTCAGTCACTTGACTGTCCAAGGACATGCATATACAGTTATACACAGTAAAAAGTATAAACATTATAATATATCTAATAATGGAATAAAATTTTAACATACCCACAGGGTCGGATGAATCAACAATAATAGCATCATACTTTCCTTCAGGTGCATTCCGTAGAAACTCAGCAGCTGCCAAGATCATGGAAATGACATCAAATGAGAAATTATGGCCATTTACCCAAATTCATAGAAGTTCATTTAAAGATTGAGTCAACAAAGAAATTAAGGTTGCATTCCCAAGATAATGTAGCCAACCCCACCCTGCGGGACTTATGGCTTGGTTGTTGTTGTTGTTATATTCCCAAGATCATGGAAACAGGTTGTTATTTACAGAGAAAAACAATTCAGTAGAAGATCACATGAAGATTAAATCAACCAAAGCATGCCAGAAAACATTGAGAATGTATTTGGGCATTTGAACATACCATCACCAATATTAAGTCGGACACGAGGATCCTCAAAGCCAACAGCTAAACCCGGAAAAAATTTTTTGCATACCTGAAATATAATTAATTACAGCAATGAGTTGCTTAGTTCATGAACAATTTTTTAGGTAATCGCATGAGAGAATATATCACATGATCACTTACATCTATAACCATCTCATCTATCTCACAAATATCAATAATCTCCACAGACATGTGACGAGATATTTCCCTTAGAACCCCACCATCACCACCCCCTACAACCAGAACCTGCATCATAAATCAGAATAAAATTAAGAGGGAAAAAAATTAAGGGGAAAAACCATTTTCAGTAATAAAGACAAGCACCAAAACCTATTCCACCAACAATATATCAATCAATCACCAACCATAAACTGTACAAATCTTTACGGGTTTTAGAGAAGTGAGAAAAGCAACCTAAATTAAACAGTAAATGTTTTCCAATTGAATGCAACCAGCAAAAATTAGATTAAAGAAGAAATACTCAAGTGAGTCTTCACTACAGGGATGGCCCTGAAACCCAATTAGATTAAAGAAGAAATACTCAAGTGAATCTTCACTACAGAGATGGCGGCCCTGAAACCCAGTGCTATGTTTAATTAATTTTTTAGTACTCAATAAAATTCCCCACAGTTTCAACAAACTTTTTAAGAAGACAGAACTAATGACATGAGTTGTTACTGGGAGCGAAATACCACTCCTCCCTAAGTAGTGTTATCCCTCTTTGGCTTGAAGAAAAGTGTCTTAATTCGCTTTTTTAGTTAATTAAGAAGTCCTTCTCCAAATCGAACACAGCAACAAAAAAGCTACTATCCCCTCCCTACACAATATACAAGAACAAAGTATTTTCTAAGACATGCATGTTCTGAGGATTCGTTATATGGGATTATCTTTAGCACAGTGAGATCCACATCTCCTTATTCATGCGCAAAAGATAACTTACACAGCATTCTGTAATTTTTCTCTACTCAGCAGCATAGTCACCATGGCACAAAGAAATTTTTCTGCATGCTCAAGAAAACATGGCACATGGCACACTATAATTAAAGCCTTAATTATATTTAAGAACTAATATGCCTAACATATTCCATACTCTGATCATCATGTCCATAGGACAGACATACTGGAATCTGAGCATAATGTGTAAAATAATAAAAGAGAAGCAAAGAGATGCTAGCAAAGAAAATGGGCCAGAAGTCAAGTTTTCATAAGGAACATTATAAACTAAAAGAGAGATAAGCAAATGCTCTATAATGTGGCAGCATACAAAGAGTAATTGTTATCCATGTATGGCTCTTATCTGTATGGCTTCAGCCACACACACATACTAAATTAAATTATTGGTTTGGGCAGAAACTGATTGTTTAAATAAATATAAATAAATAAATAAATAACAAAATGGAAGAGTTAAATAGAAACCCTTATGATGCAGGACAGCGGATGGATTACAGCCAACACATAATTTGGGAGAGATAGAGAAGAGGAGAGGGGAAGAAAAAAAGAAGGAAGAAGGAAGAAGGTAGAAGAGAAGAAAGGATATTACAAGGAGGGAAATCACACGACCACTTCAATCAAATCCATGAAAAACCACCTTTTACATGGCTTTCACACATTATTCATAGGAACACCTATAATACAAGAAATTACACACATATCCCTAGAAGTACAAGAAATCATAAACAAACCCTAAATTACACAAATATTACAAATCCCCAGGTACACATAATCCTATACTAACTAAACAAAACACACATAATAAACTAATTAATAAAAACAAGCCCTGGTCCTATTCTTTTGAATTAATCTCCAAGAAGGGTCTATCAATGGTTTGGCTTCTTGTCCTACATCAAATCTCTCCCAGTTGGCAAAAACGCAGCCTTGAATTTTTAAATATTGGAGGGTCAAAAGTAAGAAGCAAACATGGACTCTTCGAAATCAGGTGCTTGAGTGAAGCAAGAAACCATGTTCCTTTGGCAATGTCATAGACTTGAATTTAGTATTAACATCAATGAACAAATCAGGAATGACAACCTCAACAAAAAAACGTTTGAAAGACTTTGGATGCCTTCAAACACATGCTTTTCTATGCTTGTGCTGTCCTCGAGTTAGTAATTTTGACATGTTCAATAATGTGAGATTCTTTGTCTTGGTTAGTTGGTCCGGAGAGCGGGCTTCAAAATTATCTTCTTGTCATCACGGTGAAAGATAATCATCCAAGGAGAACCAAGGAGTACATGGCCAATATTCATGGAATCATGGGTATGATATCACACCGAACATTATCAAAATGATCGCCTATTTGGATGGAAACTTTCAAATACATAGCGTAATCAACACAGAATATCTAATAAGGCTTTGGATGGGGTTCCAGACAAAGTTGCATACAAGTAATCCCATTTCTAGAAACCACACTCATAGGACATGTTCCATCAATGATGATCTCGTGAACACTTTTTTCCACAGTGGAGAAAGGCATGAAAATGAAATCATTTGATATTGTGCCTAGAGGATGACAAAAGACATTCCTTTTTCCAATAAGTTGCCACCAGCAATTTGTGAGTCTTTTAAGTAAATTTGTTTAATTCCTACATGATACTCAAGATTAAAGGTGACTTGAAGATGGTTCTTCAAAATTGGGAATCTGCATGTTTGCATGAATAGATTGAGAGTTGTGGGCAAATTGTGTGGACAATTTGTGAAACTGGAAAATGCAAGTCTGGTTCAGTCACACTTGTGTCGTCAGTATGTGGGGCACATGTGCTGCTGGTATTGACTCTTTGGCAATGAATCTCTAGGCGAGGGCAGATCTAGGGCCAGTGCCTGCAATGGGTGGAAGCCTGGGGCTTTAGAGGGGTGTCCAAAGATTCTTTCACTAGTGCCTAGGGCCACATGGGTGGTTGAAAGGCGATAAATTTGAGGGGGAGTAAATGAATTCTGGGTGTTGCGAAATATATTTGGAAAGTCATGTTTGAAATTTGAGTGCACGATTGTAATTTGGCTGGAAGTTGCAGGTGTTATTTTTTTTTTCTCAATATCTAGGACTTGAAATAGAATATTTTTGTGGATGAGGTAGAGGGAGAGTGATGAATGGAGAGAATGAAAGAAAAAAGAGGAGAGATGTTGCAACATTAGAGGACAAAAATTGATTGCTGAACGTGAAATAGAAACAGAACAGAGAAGAGAAACAGATCAGAGGAGAAAGAATGAAGAAAAAGAGAGAAGAAGAAGAAGAAAATCAAATATGGAGAAGAGAAGTTGGTTCAAGAATACTATAGAATTTTCTGGAGGTCAATAGAAAAATAGGAGAAGAAGAAGAATGAGCATGGAAAATGGGGGATTGAAATGCAAGAATAGAGATTGATTTTGGGCTCTGATACCAAATGATACCCAAATGATGCAAGACAAAATCATGGAACTACAGTCAACACATAAAATAGAAACAGAACAGAGAAGAGAAATATATCAGAGGAGAAAGAATGAAGAAAAAAAGAGAAGAAGAAGAAAATCAAATACAGAGAAGAGAAGAGAAGTTTTTGGTTCAAGAATACTACAGAATTTGCTGGAGGTAAATAGAAAAATAGGAGAAGAAGCAGGAGCAGAAGAAGCAGGAATAAGTAGATAAGGGTGGAAACCACACATTCACTTCAATTCAAATTTCAAATTCATCAAAAACCACCTCTAGAAATTACACATATACCCCCCAAAATACATAAAATTATAAACAAACTCCTAGATTACACAGATATTACAAAACCCCAAATACACATCATCCTATACTAATTAAACTAAACACACATAATAAACAAATTAAGTAAACACAATCTTATATCCTATTCTTCTTAATTAGTGTCCAACAAGGGTCTCTCCATGGTTCGAATTCTTGTCCTAATGAATGCCATTGTTAAAGTTCGAGATACATTGTTGGCCCACAACCTCACAGCTTAAACTTTTAGGTAGTGGTAATCTAACATGGCATAGTGTCACGGTCTCACATCGGATGTGTACTAGGGAGATCACTCTGATGAGGACGTCAAAGATCAGACGGGAGAGCCTGTCACAATTGCATCAGATGTGTACTAGGGAGATCTTGAACTTATAAGGATGGTTTGGGCTCCAACTATGTGAGACGTATTTTATAAGATAACCCCGTGAGGCTAATGGGCCAAAGCAAGCACCTCATCAGAGTTTGGATCCAAGACCATTACATTTGGTATCAAAGTCACTTTGAGGTTACTATCACAAAAGTATAAGTCACTCTGACGAGGACGTCAGAAATCGAATAAGAAAGTCTGTCACGGTCTCACATCAAATGTGTACTAAGGATATCACTCTGACGAGGATGTCAGAGATCTGTACTAGGGAAATCTTGGGCTTATAAATAGGTTTGGGCTCCAACTATGTGAGACATCTTTTATAGGACAAACCCATGAGGCCAGTAGACCAAAACGGACAATACCTCATTGGAGTTTGGGCCCAAGACCATTACACGTAGGAGCCATTAGGAGGTCTTGGGTTCTATTTTTGTCATACACTAAAAATTATCTCATTCCTTCTAATGAGTGTTATTTATCATTTGTACCACCTACAACTAGGCTGCATGTGCGGGGGAGAGTTAAAGCTTGACAAATATTGTTGGCTTAAAACCTAATAGTTTAATTTTTTTAGGTAAAAATGGTAACTGTCATCTGGGTTGCTTTAGTTGCTATTGGTGAGGAGAAGCATGCATTTTCTTCTTTTCACTACTTATTCATTATAAGTGGAGTCTAAAATAAGAATTCATACATATAAAAACATATATAAAATATAGCATGCTCATACATCAAACAAGAACAAAAATGCCTAGCAATAGAACATATTGCCTCCATAAGGTTGTAAGAAAAACCAAAAAAAAAAAAATGAAACACAAAAAATAAAATTAAAAGAACTTACAATATGCAAATATTAATTTTAATAAGAGAAAAAAATAATGTTTATTTGAACGCTAATTATTAAAGAAATAAATACTTAATATCAAATAAAATAAACTCAAAAACATTTTTTTTTTAAAAAATACCAACTAAAACAGACCAAGTTATAATTGAGCTTTTAATCTTCAATATAGGGACAAGATTGAAAAAAAAAGGACTCCAAAACCTATTTTAGTCATTCTGATAATGTTACTGCCAGTAGTGGCTTGTATCGCACATCTTGATACCAATACAGGGCATAGAGAAATAAAATTAAATTAAATTAAAAAAAAACCAGCAGGATCAAGCTAACAGCACCATCTGATGTCCCTGAAAGTCTGAGAAGCTTATTCCATTTAAACAACCCAAGGAAAGTGCCCACAAAGAAGGAAAAACACCAACCTATCCCAAAGCAGGTGCAAAGGGTGAGAATGACCCCCAAAGATGCAAGCATTCCTCTCCAGCCAAACATTATAAAGTGCTGCAAAAACAGCACTGTTGCACAACCTGCTTGCACCATTAGATTGCTGTTATTGGTGGATGCTTGCTGGCATCCTCATTCATCCACATCATTACCCCCAGCCCAAAAGTCAAAAAAAGGGGAGAAGAAAAAACTGAAGTCAACCAAAATTATTAAATTAAACAAAAAACTTTGCAGTATCATATTTTCAAGCGGTAGACTGCTGATGAGGCACAAAACTTCAATTCTTTCCTAGAAAATATACATTCATTTCTTGGCAAGCAGGGTAAGCAGTTGGTATGAGTTCTCTAAGCATATCAGATTCAAAGTTAGTAGTGGTTTAAAGATAAGTTTTAGTGATGACTGCTGGTGTGGGGAAAAACCCTTGAAAAGGGATTACCCTGGTTTGTACAGGATTGCCAGAGATGAAGAATTAACAGTGAGTGGTTTCATGGAAAAAGAGCTGAAAACATCATCTGGCAGCCCAAATTTTTAGAGCTTTGCATTGAGACAGAGTAAGCAGAACATTTTCTGGAGAATCTTTACAGATCATCCAGAAAATCAGGATAGTGAAGTATGGAGTAAGGAAGACAAGGGAGTTTTTTGAAGTCTTCACCTGCTGTCTAGGGAGAGAGAGGATTCCTCATGGAAAACTATATGGTAAAACGAAGCTCCAGCAGCTTGGAACTTGGGAATCCAGTTCTTACTCAAAAATATGAAGGAAAGAGGTCAGCTGATCGTCCATGTATGTCCACAGGGAAGAACTGGGATATCTACTTCTTCATTGCACTGTTGCTAAGAAAACCTAGTCTGCATTCATCATGCTGTTAGGCATGTTCAAGGTCATGCTAAAAAGTTAAAGACCTAATTGCACAGTGGGGTAGTAGAAAAGTGTGGTAGATTTTTCTACATTGCATCATGTGAAGCAGTGAAGAGAAAGAAACAGAGAATCTTTGATAGCTTGAATTCTGACTTTCACAATTTGATAGGGAAATTTTTTAGATATTTTTGTTGTCCTGTTTCAATTGGGGGAGTAACTGAGTCAAGGTGCCAGCAAGCTACTCAGGCTCGACTCGCTCTATGACTCGACTCAAGTTTGAGTCAAGCTCAAGCTACATGAGTAACTTAATGATTTAAAAAATGGCAAAGGCAAAAAAATTATATTATCTGTATTTTCAAAATTCTTCATACTATCTCCTCTTAAGATCAATATACACTTATAACTGGCAAAATTATTCCAAGTCATTAGTTGAAGAATTATTATAAATAAAATGTGCTTTGTTGAACAGATGATATATAATATAAATTTACAGTAGTAGTCTTCCAGTCATCAATGGTCCCTCTAAATAGTGCAGAATATAAAAAGTTAAATAAGGCATAGAAGGGGAGCAAGAGAACATTAAGCTACACTAAGTGCAGTTAACCACAAGTAATTAAACCCATGAAGCTTGGATTCAGTGAATTTACAGTCTTGGGGGATTGAATTGAGCAAAGGGGAAGATGGGCTATCATCTCCTGGTAAGCACACTCATCTTTCTCAGTCAACTGAACAATGCCATCAAGCACAAGCACTTTCCCATATGCTGAGGACTGCAAAGAGAAGGATACATATTACTGGACTCAAATAAAGAAGAGAGAAAAGTATAGAAATCTGAAGCAGAAAGAGAGGTCAGCCATGCAAGATATTCTAGCATTCAGGGTTAAAAATGGCAAACCTCAAAAACCAAGATCTCTTGGTACTCTGACCTTCTTTTATATAAAATGTTTTCCACTTTCATTGAATGTGCCTCTCCTGCAAATGGGCACTCGTATAGCATCAGTCACTGGTTGGTGAGCAGGGAAGATGGATTTACAATGAAAAAAAGAGGAAAGAAAAACAAAGAAAATACAGAGTTTTTTGTTTTTGCTAAATAAGAAAATCAGAGTTATGTTTCCATTGATTAGGATCAATGTTTTAAAAGGAGAAAGCATAATGCGAGGTGTTTTAAGAAAATCACAAATATAATCTAAAAAAGTTCAAATATAAGTTGCCACCTACTTGTTGCGCACTCAAAATTTGCTTCTTCAATTCATTACGTAAATCATAGCAAGAGATAGTTATAACATCACAGAGTTCAAATTATTTTCAAGATTTAAGATACAACTCGCAATTATTTTGAAAAGGTTAAGGTTCAAGAGTTTAAGAAACCAACTCATATTACGACATCCTTGTTGAATAAACATGGAGTTAAAATTTTTGCCAAATCTAACTTGAGAAAATCATACACCTGAAAATGCATAAGCCTTATCTAGGAAGGTGCAAAAGGCATGCTTTTTGTACAAACGTGTAAGCTTCAGCATGCAAAGCATTAGCCTTTTTGGAATTTGACATTTTAGATTGAGGCTTAGGCATTTTAGGCATGCATTGCCTTGAGGCAAGAGCTTTGATTGAGCCTTTTAAAACAATGATTAGGATAAAGTTGACAAACAATTTTGGTTTGTTTTTGTTTTGTTTTGCTTTTCCCCCCTTTTAGGGAGGGGGAATGCGTGTGTTTGTTAAGCACATGTGTGTTCTTGGTAGAACAGTTGGCTTCAATCAATCAAGTCACTAAAAACAATTGCCAGGTAGATACAATGTTGTCAGAGAATAACATGATCCTCCAGTACCTTCCCGGCATCCCTGCCTCCCATGCTAAAACGTACATGCTCATGAAACTCCAAGCAAAGAGAGAGAGAGAGAGAGGATCATATCATGCTAAATGTCCTGATAGTGACAGTAAAACATACCTGGCCACATTGGATTGTTGAAATAAATCACTTTGCCAGTTTTATCTACAATAAACAAAGAATAAACTGGTTAACAATACTACCATAATCAGGTTAATCAAGCATGCTAAAACCACAAACTTGCAGCATAGGATATGTTTGAAAAACAAATAACCAATAACAAAAGCAAACAAAGATTTTTAAACAATAAGTATCATGGGCAATGACCAGAGCATGACCGATGTTCTGAAAACCAGCCAGAAACAACTGTTGAATGGCATTTAGCTTCAAGCTCAGTGTCTGAAGCCCTGGCCTTCAAGCAACAAGAAGGAACAGCCTTATCTGAACCCTTCCCATTATTCACCTTCCCATCCATAATCTTCGGGCATTCCAAACCTCTTCCTGCGGCGCCCTCCATATATTATTTTTTTCTTGTCCAGCTCCAGTCTCTGATCACCAAAAACACATGTTCGTAAGAACTAAAAAAGTGTAAATTATAAAAATCACAACAATCAGCCTAAAAATAGCTCTTACGTTATCCACAAAATCCCTCTAGACAAGAAAAATAGCACTTAAAAAATACCAAGGCTTCATCTCATTCTCAGTACAGGCAAAAAAAGAAAAAGAAAACAAAATTTTATAAATGAAATTCTTTATTATTTAGGAGCTTGATACATGCATATGGCTTATTTGTGTTCCAATTTAAATTTAGCAAAACAACTAAAAACAAAAGATGCAAACTTTCTTTGCTTTTCAACAATGATTTTTTTTCCCAATTCTTTGCTTCCATTACAGTGATAAGCTGTTAGTCATAATCTTCTATCCATCTTCATGACTACAGCATAAACGTTCAATAGAAGAATAATCTACCAACTGGACTAAAAATCATTTTTCTTGTTTATTTTCCCCAAAACCAACTTGAAACAAGAAAAGAAAAAGGGAGAAATACCAAAACAAATCAAAAGAGCTGAATTCCAATTCTCAAGCAGAAGCTACTAATTCATAACCCAAAATCACGATGTCAAAATTGGAAAGAAAACAGTATAAAGTTTAATGAGTAAAAAGATCCTTCCCTCAAATACGGGAATATGTAGCTAAATAAAATATGTAAAGTGAATATAATTGCATATAGCCTATATAGAAACAATACCATGTACCATCTTTTTTGACATAGAGAACAAATTGTCCTTTCCTTTAATTATTCAGTAATTTCCACATAAAGAGTCGGAAAACAGGATTTGGCTCAGGATTACCCATTTTTCCATTATTAATTCCGGCGTTTCCCTGAATTTGAAAGTTCTCATTTAGTAAGTTTCCATACCAAATCCAATAAGTCCGTAGCATCGACCAATTTGACTACGGTAACTGTTGATGACGCAAACGCTTTTAACCAATTGGGGCAGAAGAAAATAAGTTATGAAACCGAACGCTTCAGCTCTGTTTGGTGCCCAAGAAAAACACCAAGAAAAGGAAACGGAAAACACAAATTCAACACTTTTCCATAGCTCGATATTGCGTTTCTCATTTTCTCGGAAACAGAAACAACGCAAAGTGCAAAACTCAAACATTTGCTTCATGTTCCTCCGTTTCCTCAGAGGCCAAACAAATGGCTCGATATTGCGTCTCTCATTTTCTCGGAAACAGAAACAACGCAAAGTGCAAAACTCAAACATTTGCTTCATGTTCCTCCATTTCCTCAGAGGCCAACCAAATGACTGGGAGGAAGGGGAAACATGACTTGAGATTAAATATATTATCACTCGGATTTTGCTGAGTCCTTCATTTCACATAAGTGAAACAAAACCTCGGCAAGTGCTAAACACAAACAGTTCCTTCCGCCATTTCCTCGCCGGCCAAACAAATGGCTAGGGTTTAAGAAAAATCGGCAGCGACGTTCAACTCTCCGACATTCCACAAAATGTGAAAGCAAAGAAGACAATCGCATTTCTGACAAAATTTTCGACATACACCAATACAAATTGAGAGAAAAAACAAAATCGAGAGAAAGAACGAGAGAGAGCTTCATAAATGCGTGTGTGTGTGTGTGTGTGTGTGTGTGTGTGTGAGAGAGAGAGAGAGAGAGAGAGATCTTGCCTGGGATGAATGGGTGTGAGGTTGAAGGCTGTCTCTGTGGGTATATGCGAAGAGAGACAGAGCAAGCGGGAGAGAGAGAGAGAGAGAGAGAGGATGAAGAGTCTTTTAGCTCTCTGTTTCCCTGTGCTTTGCTTTTGCAGTCTCTCTGCTTGCTCGGATGAAAATGGCGTACGAGTACTTTATATGCGATTCTGGTCTCGCCGATGCACCACGGAATAATATATTATAATAATTACAATTATGAAAATATCATTACTATAATCTATCTGAATATTATATTAATGGAATTAAAATATATTTGATTGCTGATATAAGCAATAAAACTCACCCAGAAAAAAACTATTTCACTTAATGACTCATCATTGACGACTTTAAAAAAATTGTTTGGTAAATTTTATTTACATTCCCATAATCTTTGAAATATATATTTCTTCAATTTTTCAAAAAATATTTAACATATTATACATAATTAATAAAAAAAACACGTCGCCCATTAATAGCCAAATTTATGAAGTTTTTTTTTTTTCATAAAATGCCTAATTTGTTATTTTTTTACTTTAGATAATAAAATTATATTTTCACTTCATATTATATTTTATGATTTATTTTTTGTATGAGCACTAAAATTCAAATATGAGGTGGCTTAAGTTTGACTTCAACATGTTTCGTGTTTAATTAGAACAACATTTGTAAGCATGTGACTTGATGACTTTGAAAAAGTAATAAAATTTATTTATACCCCATTAATTATGTTTTTTTTTTTAATGAAATGTCAAATTTGTCATGTTCTTTACATGTGATAATAAATTTATTATTGTGTGCATAAGCAAGATGCATTGAGTCTAATTTGTATATCTCTATGTTAAACTATAGCATTAGACGGATCAAGTCAAATTCAAATACCTAATACCTAAGTGAAGGTTTATTGCTAATTATCTAGTACGAGAAATTTTGATAAATAACAAAAGTTTAGTAGATATAATTTTTTGGTAAGTTTTGTAGGAGATGAAGATATGAGTGGAACGTTTGAAGCTAGTATCGACGTCTCTGATAGGTTTCAAAGGAGATGTGGTCAATTCCTTAGAAACTGTTATCCTTCCCCTAGTAATGAAAGTGAAAACACTCCCTTAGCAAATTATTTTTATGACGAACTTCTTGATGGTAAATCATCCATCAGTCAGTTTATAAAATAATAATTGGCTCTCAAACTCTTTATGCAACCTAAGCCATCAACCTCAAATAGGGAAGGTAAGAGGAGATCAAATGGCAACTTGCAATTACTATGTGATGGCTTTGAAAGGAAAGATCAAGGTGCAAAAGACTTTTACCATTGAAGATTTGAAAAATAATTTTTTTATACAAAAATTGTATTTTGGAGTTTTTTTAAATTATTAAAAATTTCCAAACTTTCAACAATTTCAATTATTATTAAGTTTAGTGTTAAGGAAATTGCCTAGACAAAGGCAAATTCATCGGAAGCAAATAAATACAAGAAATCATGTTTGGAATTGGTCAAAATAACTCAAAAAAAAATACTCACTAGACACTGATTGATTTGTAGTGATTTAGATTTGCTTTAAGCATGATTTAAACATTTTGTCTGTAAATCTATGTGTATAAATACCTTTACAGTGCATTGTAATATTCATACCAAGAAATACAAGATATACATTTTTCTTCCTCTTTTCTTATCTTCCTCTATGTTATTTCACCTTTTGAATTTTTCATGGTATCAGAGCATGAAATTTCTTTGAAATAAATTTCTTTCCTCTTCTCAATTCTTCTCTGTTCTTGCTCAGAAAAAAATTAGAGTTTTTCTTCTTTTGATTGACCATCAATGTGATCGTCACACACTGTTGACATTCATTTTCCCCTTCAAATATTGGGGTTGTTTTTTTTTTTTTTTTTCTCTTTCTGTAAGTCGAAGTAGAGTCGTCGTCGTCCTAAACACCTCTACCTAGAAATTTTTCTTTCTCTCAGTCCTTTTGTTGAACAAGTGAAATACACCATCTGAAATTAAATGTTTAGGGCAATTGAAGAAGAAGATCATATGACCAGCCCGTGATTGTCAAAAAAAAAAAAAAAAAAATCCTTTGATTCCTCCTTCCAAATGGCTTCCAATGTTGAAAGCACACAAAGTCCACATTTTGATGATCCAAGTTTTTTTTGTTTATATAAGATGTGTAATTTTTTTTTTTTTATGTTAGATAATAAAATTATATTTCCACTTAGTATTATATTTTATGATTTATTTTTTGTATGAGTAGTTAGATTCAAATATTAGGTGGATTAAGTTTGACTTCAACATCTTCATGTTAAATTAGAAAAGCACTCATAAGCATGTGACTTGCATGACTTTTAAAAAGAAATAAAATTTATTTATACCCCATTAATTACGATTTTTTTAATAAAATGTGTAATTTGTCATTTTCTTTATATGTGATAATAAATTTATTATTGTGTGCATAAGAAAGGTACATTGAGTCTGATTTGTATATCTTTATGTTAAACTATAGCATTAGGCGGACAAAGTCAAACTCAAATACGTAATACCTAAGTCAAGGTCTATTGCTAATTATCAAGTATAGAGAATTTTGATAGATAACTAAAGTTTAGTAAAATATCAATTTTTCGTTAGTTCTACAGGAGATGAAGATAGAAGTAGAGCGTTTGAAGTTAGTCTCGACGTCTCTAATAGGATTCAGAGTAGATGTGGCCCACTCCTTAGGAACTGTTATCCTTCCCCTAGTAATGAAAAAACCCCCTCAGCAAATTACTCTTACTCTTATGACAAACTTCTTGGTGGTAAATTGTCCATTAGTTTATTAAACAATAATTGGTTATCAAACTCTTTATGCAACCTGAGCCATCACTGCCACCCCTCATCTAAAAGTTAAATTTTAGACTCCAAATGGAATAGGGGAGGTAAGGGGAAATCAAATGGCAACTCACAATTACTATGTGATGGCTTTGAAAGGAAAGAACAAGGTGCGAAAGACTTTTACCATAGAAGATTTGAAAAATCACGTTGTATACAAAAATTATCTTTTGGAGATTTTTTAAATTATTAAAAATTTCCATACTTTTTACACTTTCAATAATTATTAAGTTTAATATTAAGAAAATTGTTTAGACAAAAGCAAATTCACCGGAAGCAAATAAATGCAGGAAATCATGCTTAGAATTGGTCAAAACAACTCAAAAGGAATACTCACCTGACACGAGCTGTTTCGTAATGATTTAGATTTGTTTTAAGCATGATTTAAGCAATCTGTCTATAAATCTATGTGTATAAATACCTTTGTTAGAATTGGTGTATTCCCAAGAGGGGGGTGAATTGGGTATTTAAAACTTGCTAAGTTGATTTCAATTTCACAATCCCAACCAAGGGTCTGTCTATGTAATCCCAAATGCGCAAATAAATATAAAGTGGTCATGCACATCATTCACAAATTATTGAAAGTAACATACACGTGCAGTAAATAAATTGAAGAAATATAAATTGGACACACGATATGTTATTGGGGTTTGGCCAATACTGCCTATGTCCCCACCTCAACTCGCAAGTCCGATGATTACCACTATTGCTCACTTAACGGGTGGAGCGACACCGTTTACAACTAGATTAAATTTCCAAGGCTAACCTCAACCTTTACAAACTCTCCTTGCGGGGCGGAGAAAGCCCTAACAACTAATCCTTACGGGCTAGATTAATACCCCCTCAGGTCATGCCCGGAATACAATAATGAATATAAATTTTGTGTACAAATAAAGATGCTTCTAATATAAGCAGATTTGTACCAATACACACAAGCAAAGAATCAACGCACCTCAAACAGATAAGAACTATAAGCTCAGTGCAACGATGTGTAATAGCACTCAATCTAATGTCAATAGGCAATCAATTGAAAGAGTGTATTTTCAAACAATCTTTGAAACAATATATCAAAGTTTCTCAATCACAAGTATGGTTTCAGAGATATCCAACAAGTGTAATAAAAAAATCTCAAAGATTTTCTCAAAAATCCAGCACAAGAGACATTTATAGTATAAGTTTGTCAAAATAATTTTTGCACAATCAAAACACAAACTTAATGAGTTTTGCAATAATGATACAAAGATTCACTAGCTAAAAGTTTTCCCCACACAAGGATTTATTAATTAAATTGGGGGGAAATACTTTGGCTAAACTCTCAATCATAAATCAAACACACAATCAACACAATGAGAGTTTTAGCAAGTGAGACAATTTAAAATCGCTCAAAGATACTTTGATTTAGCAAAAGGAATGGCAAAGGATGAGTGTTTTTGGCTTTGGGTATGAAGAGGGGCTCTCAAAAATTCAGAGAAAATTTTGACTAATCAAATTTATAATCATATCTTAATTTTACAAATGACCACATATTTATAGATATTCCCAAAATTATGATCATTGGGGACATTAGGGGAATTATTAAAATTGTTTCAAATGAGTTTAATAAAAATAATCGCGTTTTAACCTTGGTAAAAATCGAGCAACCCGAGAGTTTTGATCGACCATATTTGAGGTTCAGTCGACCAAATCGCTAAGTTTGGTCGACCGTAGCATTTTTGAACTGAGATTTTGGTCAACCATATTTAGGCAATTTTAGACCCTCCGATGTTCGGTCGACCAGGGTAAGTTCAGTCGGCCATATTCTGATGTTCGGTCGACCAAGTCAGATTTTAACTAAGGGTTCGGTTGACCAGAGCATTGGGAATCACCCACGTGTCAATTCGGTCGACCATACAGTTCAAGTTCATTTTAAAATGGCCGACCAAATAGTCAACAAGTTGACTCTGGGAGGTTTGGTTGACCGAAGCTTCTATGTAGGTTTTGGTTCGATCGACCGAGCACACCCAGGTTATGCATTTAAGTCCTGATTTTGAATATTAATTTTCCCTGATAGCATATATGAAAATGGGGACTTACTTTAAATGTTTGTGCAAGGTCCTAGGGTCTTTTCTAGGTCTTTTTACCTCAATCCAAAAATCCGGTGTCGGTCGACCGAAGGGTGATCCCTAAGGTCATTCAATGGTCTTAAACTTATAGGTTTCTACATGCATGATATGCATCAATTATTACAAACTGTTGGAATTTAAATAATATTACATACTCGAAGTAAAAATACAAAGAAATTAAACACTTTGAGTCTTCTTTTTCTTCAAGTCAATATGTGCCGCCATATACTTTCACCAATATGATCCTGCACACAAACTTGACAAACATTAAATACTGTTGACCCTATGGGTCATACCCTGTTTTGATTATAACAAATACTCTAGTATTTAATGTCTGTTAAGTTTGTGTGCAAGTTCATAATAACAAGATCATTTGATGGCACGTGAAGACTTGAAGACTAAAGACCCTAAAGACTCATTGTAATTTATATTTGGTGTAATTTGGGTCTGTAATAGTAATATAGGAACGATATGTAATAATTAATGCATGACATGTGTGTAGGAACTAAAGCTCAAAGACCGTAGAGACCTTAGGGAACACCCTTCAATTGACCAACGCCAGGTTTTTTGGCATACTTTAAAAAGGCCTTAGAATAGACCCTAGGTCCCAGCACTTGCACATAAGAAAGTCTCCAACATCACTTACTATGTCAAGGGAATCAAGTCAGACTAAAAATGAACTTAATAGAAAACATTGAGAGGGTTCGGGCGACCGAACCTAGGCCGTGTAAAACAGCTCGAGCGACGGAACTGGTCAACATGTTGACTTTGTGTTCGGGCACCCAAACTCGTTTTGAGTGTATCCTCCTCGGGCACCCGAATCTGTGTCAGGATACTTTTCAACTACTCGGATGACCGAACGACACGTTCAAATTGGGCTCGGGCGACCAAATTGGTCAGTTCAATTAACCGAACTTTGAGCCGGGCACTCGAACTAACGAACAAATGCTACTGACTTTTTTTTGTCGATCGAATCACTTTTCGGGCACCCGAACTTTGCGGGTTAAAATATTTTTTTACTTATTTTTAAATAGGGTAAACTAGGTTAAATTTTCTTAATAGCTTTTAAAAAAAATTTAATTATACCCATTGTGTCCCCAACAGTCAAAAAATCCTCCTTGCCTATAAATACTTGTTCATTTGTCTTAATTAGACACGATTATCAAATTTGACTAGGGTAAAACTCTCTCAAAATCCAAAACTCTATTTTAGCCTATACTACTCCAAAACACTCATACACATCATCCTACTTGATCTTGCAAGTGTTGTGAGTATATTTTGTGTGCTTGTGCTTCATTCTTATTTGTTAATACTCTCATTAGATTATATTGATTGTTTGATTTTATTGAGAGTAGAAGCATCAAGTTTTTCTACTGATTTAATTTGATAAATCTTATGTGGGAAGACTTGAAAGGTTGTGGTTCTTGCATTGTCATTGCAAGTAACCTAAGCCTATATTTTTGTGTGCAAAAATCATTTTCAAATCTTATTTTCAAACAACTCTTGTGCTTACTACATTGAAGAAAATATTTTTGAATTTGTTTGAATATTATTGCTAACATCTTTGAAACCCTAATCTAACACTGAGATTTAGTTTATCTGGTTTTTAAAGAATAGTTTGTTTGATATACACTCTTGTGCATACTTGAGATTATCCATAATATTGAGTGTTGATTACACAAGTAGAGCACCAAGCTTATAGTTCTTACATCATTAAGGTGTATTGATTATATTGTGCGTACTGGTACACATACCTGCTTGTGTAAGAAGCGTATTTCAGTGTACAAATTTTATACACATTTGTTGTATCCCAGGCGTGTGCCTGAAAAGGAAAACTAGCCCTATGAAATAGTCCCAGATTAGCTTAGACCCGGTTAGAAAAGTTAGGTGCACCATCTTATTAAGGTGTAGGTTAAGGTCAGCCCCACTAATTGACCTGGTTGTAAAGGTTGAGGTCAGCCCTATGCTAATTGACCTGATTGTAATTGGTGTCGCTCCACCCATTACGTGAGCATTAGTGGAATCCTCGGGCTTGCGAGTTAAAGGCGGGGACGTAGGCACAGTTGGCCGAACTCCGATAACATATCTGGTGTTGATTTTATTTTCCACAATTTACTTTCTACACTTGTATGTTTATGTATATCGTTTAAATATTTGATTGGGAATATGAATACATAGAAAGACCCTAGGTTTGTGAAATACTGCATGCTAGATTAGTTGAACCTAGGGGATTAAATTTTAAATACCCAATTCACCCCCCCCCCTCTTGGGAATACACCAAGGCTATCAAATACCAAAGTATTTATCATAATCAAAACGGGATATGACCCATAAGGTCAACAACCTTTACAGTGCATTGTAATATGTTGACTCTATGAGTGTGATTTCGTTCTAATTATGACAAAACCAATATTTTTTACCTGTGCACTGAGCTTCTTGAACAAGTTCATCCTTAGCACACATTGATGGTAGGAACACAAGAAATTCATATGAACTTCAAGATCAAAGCTTACTTGTGGCATCTGAAGAAGCAAAAGAATGAAACCCTTTTTATCATTCAATTCATTTGGTTGGTTTGTAAGTTAATATGGTTTGTAATAATTGCATCACATGCATGGTAGGATTATATGCTCAAGATCGTTGAATGACCTTAGCTTGGTTGACTGATGTCAGATATTTTGAATTATCTCTCAAGACCATAGATTGACCTTAGGACACATAATGAACAAGTCCCTTAAACCAAAATTGCAAACACATACAAATAGGGATAATTTTTATAAGGTCAAAAGAAGAAAAAAAAATTCAAGAGACCTCAGTTGATTGAACCATTGGTGTTGTAAATGCCTCGATAGACCAACCGGCCAGAGAGTCAATTTGTTGATTTGGCTCAGTCGACCGAACCAAATTGAATGCACCATCCACGATCGGGCGAACCATGACAATGATCGTTCCCTCCTTCCTCGGCCGACCAAACAATTAGTTCAAAATGTGCCTCTGCAAATCGAAATCCAGGAACCGGAAAATTGAATCGGTGGAAGAGAGACCGAACTTTGAAAGTTTGGGTAATCGCCTCTACTCGGTCCACTGACCGAGCAGAAATTTATGAGTCTGTTCGGTCAACCGTCACTGAGCTTCGGTTAACCAAACCTCTCGGGTTGCTTGATTTTTACCACACTTAACCGAGGTTAATTTTAATTAAACCTCATTAAATATTTTCCAAAATTCCTCCTATGTCCCCAACGATAATATTTTTTAGGATATCTTTATATACTCATTCATTTGGAGAGATTAGTAATGTATTAACAATATAATTAGCAAAAATTCTCTCTGATTTTTCTTGAACCCATATTGCTTATACTTCACATTTCCAAGCCAAATTTTCATTCTCTCACATTTTATTGCTTGCAAAATCTTTCTAAAACAGAGAATTCTATTTTCTTGTGCTCCTTTTCTTGCAAACTAATTGTAAGTGAGAGGGAGCTTGTTCCTTATTGTTGTGTGCTTACATACATTGCTCTTAAAGCTCATTACTCTCAATATTCTTGTATTGCTTGATAGTTTTCTTGGAGAGTAAAGCTAGGGTTTATCTCATCATATTTAATTGATGAATATTATTTGAGAATAACCATCTTTAGCTTCTTAGTCTTGGCATCTTCATTGCCAGATTCGAAAGTTTGCTTGCACTATTTGATAAACTATTTTTGAGTAAGCTTGATCCCTAAATCTCGGTTGTGCTTAATATTTGAAAAATATTATTGTTGAGATTCTTACCTTAAGATTCAAAGTTCTTTTGATATTGTATACTAATTATAATTTTTCTAAATCAAAGGTAGTCACTCTCACATATACACACGTTTATATACATCTTTGGAGAGTTGAAATTTTGTTAGATACTATCTCACTTGAGCTTATATTATTATTATATGTGAATGCATATTTGGATCATAATATTGTACAAATCTGCTTGTGTTAGAAGCACCTTTCATTGTACGCAAAATATATATTGATCTGTTGTATTCTAGGCGTGGCTTGAGGGGGCGTTAATTTAGCCCGTAAGGATTGGTTGAAGAGGTTGGGGCCAACCCTGTTAATCTGACCTAGGGTTCCTTTACCCAGTAAGGAAATGGTAGTTGTAACTGGTGCCACTCCACCTGTTAAGTGAGCAATTGTGCTAATCATCGGGCTTGCGAGCTGAGGTGGGGACATAGGCACGTTTGCTAAACCCCGATAACATATTTGGTGTCACTTTTACTTTTCTTGCTTGATTTAGTTCCTTTGCTGAATATACTGCATATCTGATTGACACAGAATTATAATTTGTTAAGAGATACTAGAACTATATTGCCTGTGTTGAGAATTGATTAATTTATCATTTTTGCAATTTCATATGTGCTTAGACTGCCCCTAGGTTAAGTTATACTGAACTATTGATCATTTAACCTAGGAAATTTTAAAATCCCCAATTCACCCCCCTCTTGAGTACACACCAATTCTAACATAATATTCATACCTAGAAATACAAGATATACACTTCTCTTCCTCTATGTTATTTCACATTCTGGATTTCTTCATGGTATCAAAGCGTGAAATTCCTTTGGGATAAATTTCTTTTCTCTTCTCAATTCCTCTTTGTTTTTGCTCAAAAAAATCAAAGTTTTTCTTCTTTGGATTTACCATCAACGTAATTGTCACACGCTGATTGGCATTCATTTTCCCTTTTACATATTGGGTTTTTTTCTCTTTCTATAAGTCAAAGTAGAGTCGTCATCCTAAACACCTCTGCCAAGAAGATTTTCCTTCTCTCGGTCCTTTTGTCGAACAGGTGAAATACACCATCTAAAATTTATTGTTCGGGGCTATTGAAGAAGAAGATCACATGACAGACTCGTGATTCTATAATAATAATAATAATATAAAATAAAACTTCTCTGATTCCTCCTTCCCAATGGCTTCCAATGTTGAATGCACACAAAGTTTTTCACATTTTGATGATCCAAGTCATGCCTTGTATCTCCACAATTTTGACAATCCGAGTGTTACTTTGGTCTCTCATCCATTGACCGAAACCAATTACACCACATGGAGTCAATCCATGCTAGTTGCACTCAGCACCAAAAACAAGTTTGGCTTCATTGATGGCACCATTCCCAAGCCTTCAAAATCCTTAACTGCAGAATATTGCTAGTGGTTACACTACAATAATATGGTAAAAGCATGGTTGATCAATTATCTTTCAAAGGATATTTCAGCTAGTATTATTTTTTGTGATCTTGCTCAAGATATTTGGGTTCATTTGAAGGATTGTTTCTCACAATTCAATGGCCCTCAAATGTATCACCTTGAATAAGAAATTCACAACCTTGTCCAAGGCAATACATTGATAGCCACCTACTTTACTAAGCTAAAGTTCTTATGGGATGAACTTGCATCACTTCAATCTCATATGTTCGAAGGAGATATAGTTCAATACCAACAGTACCAGCAAACCATGAAATTCGCCATGGGCCTTAATGAATCTTATGGTGCCATCTGTGCTTAGATCTTGTTGATAGATCCCCTTCCCATAATCAATCGCATCTATGACTTGGTCCTTCAAGAGGAGTGTCAACGAAACATTCAACTTCCTCCACTCATTGACGACATTACATTAGCTACCAAAGGTATCCTTTCCACTCCAAAAGATGGTTTTCATAAGGCCAAACCAAAATGCACTTACTGTCACAAAGAAGGTCACACTATTGATCGTTGCTATTTCCATCCATGGGGATAGCAGTGGCTTGCTAAAAAATTGGCATGTCTTTATCACGAAGGAAGTACGCCTTGGAGATAATTGAGGAAACTGGATTTCTTGGTACCAAACCAGGAAACCTACCCATGAAACCAAATCTGGCTCTTAGTGAGGCTGATGGAGAACTACTATTGTAGAACCCCAAACCCAGTAGGGCCCGAAGTGCTATTTCCTGTACATATATCTCTTATACCACAATGATAATGACCTGAACCCAAATAAGGGTCCCGAGTGTCCCTGTCCATAATCTCAATTTAAGCATGCAGGGAAAATTATATAAACCTCAAACATAATACCAGAGTTCTAAACCATCCCATTTACACACATTGGTCTTCGCGTTTCATATATACTACATCCCAAAATAAAATTGTTGACCTTATAGGTCATACCCTATTTTGATTATGACAAATACTCTAGTATTTGATGACTTTCAAGTTTGTGTGCAGGATCATACTAAGCTGGCTCATATTGATAGCATGCGGTAACTTGAAGAAAAGGAAGACCCCCAGCATATTTATTGTTGTATCTTTTATCATTGGGTATGTAATAATTTTAGTTTAAATGAATCTGTAATAATATCTGCATGTCATGCATGTAGGAAGTAAGCTCAGCAAATGATCATACATAGACCATAGAAAGACCTTAGGGCGATCGACCGACGCCGAATTTTTTCGGCAAGCAAAACGACTTTAGAAAGACCCTAGGTCCTCACACTTATACTTTGGATTGTCCCCATCATCACATATATTATATAAGGAATCTTATGTTTTGAAATTGGGCTTAATATACAAAATCTTGTGACTTCGGGTGAGCGAACTTGGTAGTGTATTTTGCCTCGGTCAACCAAATGTTGGATTAGGCAAAAAGTTGACCCAAGTTCGGTAAATCAAACAAAAATGAGCGTATCTTCCTCGGTCAACTGAACGTCCATTCCGACTTTTCCCAACAACTCGGGTGCCTGAACACTTACGTTCAAAATATCCTCGGGCTACCGAACTTAGGGACAAGCGACCGAATCGCGGACCTTTTGGAAATCGCCTTGTTCAACCACCCGAACATTCATTCGGGCTACCGAATAATGAAAACGTGTGTTTTTCATTCTGTCTATTCGAGCGACCAAACCATAAGTTCAGTCTACCAAAACTCATGGGTTGGTGAATTTTAACTCGATAAAATTAAGGGAAATTGTGGGATTAATTTTCTAAGCTTGATTAGAACAATTTTAAAAAGACAAGCGTGTCCCCTAACGTTTATTTTTTCCCTTCCTCTATATATATATCCATTCATTTGGGAAAATTAAGCATGAATTAGCAAATAAGATTAAGCTAAAATTCTCTCTATTTTTCAAAACCCTATCTTGCTCATACTACTCCCATACACTCTCACAATCTGATTTTCTTGATTAAACCAAGCTTAGTGAAAGTGCCTTGAGTGCGAGAGATCCATCATATACTACTTAATACTCTCATTGTTGTTTGTTGATTGTGTTTAATTTTTGGAGAGTTAAGCAAGAGTTACCCACGAATTTAATTTGATAAATCTTGTGTGGGGTAAACTCAGAGGCTTTAGGGTCTTTGCATTGTTATTGTAAGATTCCTTAAGCAATCTTTTTGTGTGCAAAAATATTTACACAAGCTCTTTTTCAAACATCTCTTGTGCTAGCATCTTGAGAAAACATTGGTTGAGATTGTTTGATTATACTTGCTAAAAATCTTTGAAACCCTAACTTGAGATTGAGGTATTTTATACATAGTTTCAAAGATAGGCTTGTTGAAATACTCATGTGCTTCATTGAACATGGACATTCCATTGAGGGTTGATTACACACATATACATCACTGAACTTATAGATCCTATATTATTGATGTGCATTGATTATACTGTGTTGTATTGTAGTACATAGTCTGCTTAGTTGAGAAGCACATTTTCGTGTACGTAAATTTACATTTGCTGTATTCCAGGCGTGGGCCTGAAGAAGGAGACTAACTCTGTGGAATAGTCCCGAATTGGCTTAGACCCGGTTAGGAAAGTTAGGTGCACCATCCTAGTAAGGTGTAAGTTGAGGCCAGCCTCGCTAATTGACGTGGTTGTAACCAGTGCCGCTCCACTCGTGAAGTGAGCTTATAGTGGAATCCTTGTGCTGGTAAGCCTAGGCGAGGACGTAGGCACTTTGGTCGAACCCCGATAACATTTCTTGTGCGTAGTTTTAATTTTTCGCATTTTAAATTCCAGCACATGAATGTTTGTATTTTACTATTGTGAATGATTGGGTTTATAATTGTATAGACAGACCCTAAGTTGAGTAATACTACTACTAGATTAGTTGAACCTAGGAGAGAAATTCTAAATACCCAGTTCACCCCCCTCTTGGGAGTACACCAAAGCTAACAAAAACATAAACATAATAAACAAATGTCTCACTTACACTTACAAAAACTACCAAAACTAAACCTAGCCCAATAGCACTCTAGGCTCGATTTCTTGTGGGACCTGAAAAATAAGTTAGATAATGGGGTGAGACACTTCTCAATAAGGCGGATTAGATTAGCATCAGTGTGTGGCTATCATGAGTTTTAGTGTGAACATATATTTCCATTTATTTAACTGAATAGAAAATGACACTTGAAAACTATACTCAACTTTATAACTGAAAATACATATACCTTCCTTCAAAACATAATCCGGCTCAATATAGCCCATTTCTTGTAAATTCGCAACTATAAGCATAGAAGAACCAATCTTGTTGGGTTAACTGAACTAACGACATGCTTCCCCCCATGACGAGTTGTGCGGTTCGAAAATTGAACTTAGCATATGGCTGGCAAACCAATGCTAAGTTAAAACCGGCACGTCTATAAGTACAATTTGCCTACCCTGTCCCGAAATGTCCTTCGGTAGAGTCCCCTGAAATGTCCTTCAGGAGTAGTACTGTTGTGATGCCCCAAACCCACCAAGTGGGGCCTAGGTGCCGCACATTCCATTACCTATATTTGATATTCTCACATCAATTACGCAGCGAAAATAATAACAACTCTTCAATAATATACCAAAGTTTCTACATATCTATAATCTCAAAAGGTATTCTCCAACATCTAGTATTCACAAACATATATATACATCTCATGAAACTTAAATATAATACAACCCCAAAATAAACAACTCAAAAATGTAACCAAAGTTTATACCCTCTCTCTCTCTAAAAAACGCTACGCCAAGCCCCGAGCTCACTAAGCTCGATCACGTGGTCCTCCTAAAAAAGATAAAATTCCATATCGGGTGAGACACATCTTAATAAGTTGAAATAGATTAACACTAGTGTGTGACTAACATGAGGTTTGTGTGCAAAAATATAATCATCATTTATAAAAGGATCACAGTTATGAAACCATTCTTTGTCCCTACTCACACACATGCAGAATATTTTACCAACGAGAGTTCCCAAGAATTGAGGTGATTACCCGCCCATACAAGTAGCACCCCTCTACTCTGATACCTTATGCAACCCATAGCTACAACTGAAGCATATCAGGGCACTTACCTTACTTAGTAAGTCCTCAGGTGATTCATTTATCTCGTACACACACACATTCACACAAATGTTTACTGGCAGAAGTTCACAAGAATAGGGAAGATTGTCTGCCCATACAAGTAGCTTCCCTCTGCCCTAATATGTTATGTAACCTAGTATGACTACATCAGATACTAATCAGGGCACTCGCCTTTTGCAACAAGCCCTCGGGTGGAGTGTATACTTCGCCCCAAATAAATATAATACTACAATATATAATACATATTTACTTTACTTTATATCTATTATCTCTGTATTACTTATCTTTTCATGTTCTCAGTATTTCACATTACATAATTTAGTTTCACATTTCACATCACGTGAATCTCACTTCCACATTTCACATTACTCTGATTTCATGTTACTCTGTATTCACGTCTGCATTCACATTTTATGTTCTCATATTATTCACTGGTTAAATTAAATAATTATGCATTTAGAAATCACTATCAGATGGATAATCACTGTCATGCTTATCCCATGACAGGTTGAGTGGCCTAAAGGCTAGACTTAACCCTTGTCGGCCCACCAGAGTTAAATAAGAAAACAACCTCTTCAGTTTGTAAGTCAGATTGGCTTTCCCACACTGGTCTAGACTCCAGGGGGAACTTTACCCTACACAGCACAATTGACCATCCCGTCTCCACACTCTCCACGAGACGTGTGGGTGCACTAATCTTTGCCAAAAATCACACGCAAAAGTACCGTAAATAAACATGAAACCACAATCCACCGAAATTCTCAAACCATAACTTGCAATTTAACATTCACATTCAACTCTGATTAACAATACACGTGCAATATAATCCCAATGAATTGTGTACTAGGACTCGTCGATGAGTCCACGTGTCATGTCAACGAACCCCTACCTATATAGCGAATTCTTTCATTTTAGCATGAAATATTTTGCATGTATCCTTTCTCTCACTAGAATTTTGGCCCTACTACCTTCTCTCTTTGATTCCGGGCCGGATTTAGTTTGGTTCAACTATCAGAAGCTACCACGAGACTTCTGGGAAGATTCTCTACAATATAGGCGGAGTGGATTTTCGATTTGAGAAGTTTGGGAAACATCCCCAAACCAGGGTAAGTGAAATAATTTAAAGTATTATTATTATTTTGAGGTATTTGGAGCCTAGGAAGTATTAGAAGGGTGTTTTACTAAGATCCGAGGAATTTGGAATTTTTGAATATAGGATCTCGTTTTGTTGATTTTAGACCAAATTTCAAGGAGCAGGTAAGGGAAAATACTTTATAATAGATTTTTAATAATTTTAAAATGGTTAGATTTGGGTATAAAATTTTGTATATATATATTCGTATAATTATTTGAATGATGCAGGTAATGAAAAAGTTGTTTTGATTTTATATTATATTAGGAAAAATTTGTGTGGCTTGAAACCATTTTTGCTAATTAAATGGCTGTGAATACTATGGAATGATGAATTATGATGATTGCAAATATTGTTGGGTTGTGAACTTTGTTTGGTTGAAAATACTGGATGATTGTATATACTATGGTAACTGTGTGGATGGTCAGGTTGTTATTGATTTGTGTTGTGGTTCATGTAAATTACGATAGAACGTTGGCAATGGTATGAGGAGGTCATTATATCGTACCCGGTATATCTGTCATATAACGTTGGCAATGGTATGAGGAGGTCGTTATATGGACGTCTATATTGGGAGGTAAACATTGGCAGTGGTATGAGGAGATTGTTTACCTATTTACCATGAACAGGGTGGCATGTGTTGCGTCTTGTATGGACCAGTCCTGTGCGGTCATGTATGTTGTAATTGAAAGTCCTATGTGAACCAGTCCTGTGTGGATGTACATGATATGTGTGTTGGAGTATTGTGTGGACCAGTCCTGTGTAGACGTATATGTTGTGTGTGCTAGAGTCCTGGGTGGACGATTGCATTTTGTGTGTATATATACCCTGTGTGGGTATGATTGAAGACTGCATGAATTATCCTATGTGTAACTTTGTGGTAATGATTGTGTGTAACTTTAATTAAGTATTTAGGGTAAAGTAGATTACTCCACCCGAGGGCTTGTTGAGGAAGGCAAGTACTCTAGTAATTATTTGTGGATACCAGAGTAGAGGAAAACTACTTGTATAGGTGGATGACCTTCCCTATTCTCGGAGATTTTACCTGGATACATAACTCGAGGGCTTACTGAGAAAGGTGAGTGCCCTGGTGTTACCACTAGAGCCGAGGGAATCTACTTGTATGAGCGGGTAGACTTCCCTATTCTCGGGAATTAATCAGTAAAATATTTATGTATGTGGGCATGTGATTGGATGACAATGACATTGACCATGGTGTGATTATGAACATGTTGTTGTTTTGGCTATCGGTGGATTATGAACGCGATTATATGAATATTTTAATTATATATTAAACACTTCAGTCACACACTATTATAAATTATTTCTTCCTTACTGAGAAGTGTCTCACCCTGTCATTGACTTAATATTTTCAGGTTATCTAGGTGATCGAGCTTAGATAGTTCCAGGGCGGGGTAGTTTTGTGAGTGGTACCTAAACGGTTATATTTTTAATTTTTTTTATTTTATATATTTTATTCATATTTTTGTAATATGAGGATTGAGGTTTTAATTATTATGGACCTGCATGTGTAAATATAGAACTCTAGTATTATGTTAAGGTTATTTTATTATTTCTGTTACGTGAATGGTATCAGAGACGTGTGTTGGTCTCATAACACTCCGGGCCCCATGTGGTAGGTCTGAGGCGTTATATTATGAATAATACTCAAGACAACCTAAACATGTATGCATAGTCTTATTTTTACAATTAAAGTTGATACAAATTAAAGTTGTGACATGAGTTTCTAATTTGACCAAAAGTATGAGTACTAATATAATGGAAGTGTAATAAAGTCTTATGAAGTGTATGAAAATACTGAATTTTTAAACTATTATCATTAGTTTTCTAAAAAGACTGATGTGAACAAATCCCCTTACCTTTTTCCCAAATACAGAAATACGAACTACCCGACTCCAAAACAATGAACCGAGTTTTCAAAACCTAAAAACCATAGAACAACACTTCAACATAATTCTATTTACTACAGATCTACCGATCAGAAACTAAATTAGACCCTTACCTCGATTTCGGGATAAAACCCAGAAGTCCTTAAAATGAAGATCCAATCTACTATAATCATAGATATTTTCCCCCTAATCCGCGTAGTAAAATCGGATCGTGGATTCAGGTGACAAACAGTGAAGGATCGAAGAGAGAGAGAAAGAGAGAGAGAGAGAGAGAGAGAGAGTTTGCTGGTTCTAGTGAGAGAGAGAGAGAGAGAGAGTGTGTGTGTGTGTGTTTTGAGTTTCTTAGCCATGAAACAATGAAAATGATATTTATAGACTCCTTGACCTGGTCAAACTCGTTGACGAATGGTGCCTTCGTCGACGAGACACAGAAGGCTCTTCGTCAACGAACGTCTTTCCTTTGTTGAGGAACCCTTATCTGATATTTTTCCTATCGGTTGGGATGTCTTCATCACTGAGGTTCTGAATTTCAGCGACAAACTACAGAAGGTCCTTTGTCAACGAGAACCTTGGCTTCGTCGACGAAGCCGGCTAAATTACCTTTTTACCCTTTTCCTTATTTTACGGGTTCAGGTCTCTACGTGGGTCCCCCGGAGCTGATAAAATAAATCATCAATTCTGGGAAGAGGATATTTATTCTTGACTGTCATTTTATTTATCTCCCTATAATCGATGCACATCCTTAGCGTCCTATATTTCTTCTTTACAAATAGCACTAGCGCATCCTAAAGCGACACGTTAGGTCTGATAAATCTTTTATCTTACAAATCTTGCAACTGGTCTTTCAGCTTCTTTGAATCAGCTGGAGTCATCCTGTAGGGTGCCTTAGATATCGGTGTTGTTCCTGAGAGTAAATCTATGGCAAAGTCAATTTCCTTATGAGGTAGTAAACCAGGTAACTCTTCTAGAAATACATCTGAAAATTCTATGACTATTGGAATATCAGTAAGTTTCAATTCTTTCTCTGATATCTCTTTTATATAAGCCTCATACCCTTGGCAACCATCCTACAGTAGCCTCCTAACCTGAATGGCTGACACAAATTGTGGCAAGGTGCGCACACATGATCCCACAAACCTGAATTCTTGTTCTCCTGAGGGTTTAAAAATCACCTCTTTTTTATGGCAATCAATGTTGGGGTAGTTAGCTGCCAGTCAATCCATACCCAATATTATATCGAATCCCTACATGTCTAATACCACAAGATCGACTGGTAATATTCTCTCATGAATGCCCACTAGATAGTTTTTAAGTACCTTTTCACATCTCACTACTGATCCAGTTGGTGTGGCTACTAACAAATCCATATCTAGCAATTGTGTCTCAATTCAAGTCGTCTTGACATATCCCAACGACACGAATGAATGGGTGGCACCTGAGTCAAATAAAACAACAACTTTATATGATAAAGCAATAACCATATATGTCACAACATCACCCGACGTCAACGCATAGGCTCTCGCTGGAGCTATGTTTCTCTGCTGGCCCCCACCCCTGGGTGCCTGGATATTCCCTCTAAAGGGTCTGGGAGTATGAGCAGCACTATACTGCATACGGAAGTCCCATGCTACATGACCAAGTCTGCCACATCGATAGCAGACATTCCTCCTTACTCGATATTCTCCCTGGTGTCTCTTTCCATATGTGGGAAAAATTGGATATGTCTGCTCACCCTAAATCTCCCGTCTATCAGTCTCTTGCCTCTATGCTTTGCTGTATCTATCTCCCCTCCATGGGCCTCGACTAGAACTTGCCTGAAATCTCGAAGGCATGGGCCTCTTCCTCTGACTCGACGTCCCACATCCCTCTGGTTGCTCTCCTCTACTACTGTGGTCCTATCCACTAATTTAGAGAAATCCTGCACCTTTAAGACTGCCACCTGTCTATGGATGTCATGCCTCAAACCCCTTTCCAACATCCTCACCTTCTTACCCTCATCTAGAACAATGTAGGTTGCAAAAAGTGACAACTCGACTTTGCTGCATATTGCTGAATAGTCAGTTAACCCTATCTTAGATTCAGAAATTCTGCTGTCTTGGATTCTCTAACAGTGAGAGGAAAATAACGATCAAAGAACATTTCCTTAAATATGTTCCACACCATGGCCATTGGTACGGGTCTCTGTTCCTTAAGCAACTTTACGGTTGTCCACCATCTTTTAGCCGCACTTGTAAACTTATATGTAGTATATAGGACCCTCTATTCATCAGTGCAGTGTAGCACCGTCAGTATTTTTTCAACCTCCTGTATCCATTTTTTGGCCACTGTAGGATAAGCTCCTCCTAAAAATGTCGGGGGATTCATTTTAGCAAACTTATCTATAGTGCAGCCCTGATCTGCTGCTAGTCCTCCTTGCTTCCTAAAGTTCCATGCAATCTCAGTCATAACCTGCTGAGCTACACTATGTAGAGCTGTGTCTGAATCACCACCACCCGCATCAGATGGGCCCTCATCATCATCACCACTGGCGTGAGCGTTGCTACCATCAGGGTCCGTCCTGAAAAGAAAATAAACATAATCTAAGGACCCTGTATGCATGTCATAACTAACATATTTATCTAACTAAAATCTTATATTCTTAATTAACCCGATGTCCTTATTCTCAATTTAAGATTCAGTCCAACAACTGAGAAACACAACCCGACCCTAGTTTACTATGACTTTCTTGAAATCGTCATCCTAGGAAAGACACATAAACCACTACGGAAATCATGCTTCCTAATCAAGGAACAAAACCCTAAATACTCATCTTAATTTCCCCAACATTGACTCACTAAATTCCTGATCTATTCCTATACTCCAATATTGTTTTCGCTGTATACTAAAGTCTACAGAACCTAACAACTTAGGCTCTGATACCAAACTGTAACGCCTCAACTTTATAACCATTTTTCTTTTATAATACTCTAATTATGCTCTGATACCAAAATATACAGTCAAAGTCAACCTGGACCCATAAGTACCTGGGATTTACCTGTTAATACATACATATTACCTAAGCAGCGGAATCAAAATTACACTTTGCATATATACAATACCAGAGTTTCACTATTTTTACATACACACATATATACCCCAAAAATTTATCATGAGTTTGACCCGACTACTTACCCTGCAACTGGGTAGTACCTATGAACTCCTCTATCACGAGCTCACTCCACTCGTCTATCGATATTTCCTAAAATATTTGTAATGCTGAGGTGAGACACCTCTTAATAAAGGAAATAGACTAATATCATTGTGTAACGACCTGCTTAATTAAATGAGTTTTTTTTAATACTATAATATTTTACATGCTCTGATACCATACTGGGGAAAAACCCAATCATAAACCTAAGCAGCGAAAATCATAAACTGAATAAAAATGTCCATATCATACAATATCAATACCAGAGTACTACCATATTTTTCCCAAAATATACACATATCTGTTTTCCCAAAAATTCCCTCAACTATACTGGGATGTACAAAAACACTCCCAAAAACATACCCACTCTCTGGTAGGGCACTATTGAAGCCCTTCTATTTGCGAGCCTGGTCTGCTCGCCTACCTGGATCACCTGAAAAATATATCAACACTGGGATGAGCCAATGCTCAGTAAGGAGAAATATGTTATTGCTAGTGTGTGGCAAATGAGCTACTATATATCATGAAATTTGTTTTCGTATACACATGAATAACTGAGTACAAAAGTACAGTGTAAATAATAAAATACACCACCCCTTTCCATGTTGCTTAACATAACAGTATTATAGGTTATAATTCAAAGTACTTCTAGCGTACATAAGTAAAGTCCCTGTTTCTATAAATCCGTACGTATGTAATAGTAACTGAAATAGTTCCTTGTGGCAATCTATGTGTCATGACTTGCCCCCCTCATGACAGGGTTGTGTGGCCCGTAGGCTGGATTTACCCTGGCTGGCCAACCAGGAATAAATCACTAAACTCCGTTAGTCGACTTGCCCACCTGAACCCATATCTGGATGGGGAGCCTAAACTCTTCAAAAGCCTAGATGGTCGACCTTACCACGTATTATCTGAATAGGTGGTTGCACTAAATAAGTAACATAGTATCTGTAGCAACGGTACCGTGCTCTGTAGCTGCAAGTCCAACAGGGTCTGATATCATATAATACTTTTCTATACATATCTATCTGATTTCCCATGATTATGAAGTATTCGTAATAACCATGATGCTGCATAACTGTACTATAATTCATATGTCGTAATACTGAAAATTGAATATTCATAACACTGAAACCGCATAACTATAATATTAATATTCGTGTAATCATGGTACTGAGATCCGTATAATCGTGGTACTAAAATCCATAAAATCATGATACTAAAATTCGCATAATCATAATACTGAAATTCGTAAAATCATGAAACTAGCATTCGTAAAACATATACCTGTACCATATTCATATTCACAAGCCACACCATACATAAATACATAATTTTCATAATTAAATAAGTTGTATAATATTTTAAGAAATACCTAACATAGCATATTTCCCTTACCTGACTACTAGAAAGCCCCTAGGGAATACAAGCCTAACACCCATAGGGCCTCCTACAAAATACCCTGAAACCAACATATGTCAGAACAAAATATCAGTATTTTTCCGTCTATATAATTTCCTATAACTTCCAGAAAGTCAAAAACTAACTAAAAGGTCTTATCCTGAATTTGGGATGAAATCCAACTCTGTTTTCCCGATGATCCGCTCCGGCAGATGTGCAGAGAACTTCGTCAAGAGTGTCGTGGTAGCTTCGGATCGTCGATCCGGCGACTAGTGGGGCTAGAATCGAATAGAGAAGGGAGAGGGAGACGTAGAGAGAGAGAGAGGAGAGAGAGAGAGGCGCAGTGAAAATGACAAAATATCCTGGTTTCCCTCCTTCTATACTGCCAGATTCGTCGACGAGACATGTCACCTCGTCAACGAGTCTTTCACAAAATTCGTCGACGAAATTCAGAGCAGCCAGAAACCTCTCTCGATATTTTCTTGTCGACGAAGCTCTGTGTTTGTCGACGAAATTTTGAAGACCTTCGTCGATGAGACCCTGCGTTCGTTGACGAAGCTGGGCAATTTCCTAAAATTATTTTTACTCTCCCAAATGCAATGTCGTCGACAAAGTCTACGGCTTCCTTCTGTTTTGGTTTCTATTTTCTCTCCCTCTTTGTTTAAATTCTATTATTTTCCGGGTTACTACACAGTGTGTGACAATGTGAGTAATATTATATCATATACATATACTGCAAACAATGTATTGTAACATATATATATCTTAAGTTGTAACTATTATCATATGAAAATCTCTTCTTTTAAACATACTATATCATAATGAATTTTCATATCTTTAAAATCATATGTTATATCCGTATTTCACTGAAATTATACCTTGGATGTAAATATGTGTATCATAACTCCACTCCTCATGATCCGGGTTGTGCGGCCTGAAGGTTGGACTTAACGCTAGCTGGCCTACCAAGTTAAATCAAATATAACATAACTACGCACAATCGCCCACCCAACCTGGCCTGCCCATCCTACTTCATTGTCACACTTCTAGCGGGTCAGTAACATAGTGGGTATCCTACTACACCGTTCACACTTCTGGGCTAATCGGTTACCAACCCACACTTCCTGAATCATGTGTTTGCACTATCGACTGTACCCAATTTGGTCTGCTCAGCCTACTACACCAACACCCTTTAGGGGGTCGGCACTCAGTGGGTATCCTACTACACCGATTTGATTAGTTAGCTACGGTACCGTACTATTAATATACGTAACCATTCGTGTTCTGTACTAGATAATACATTTCACATAATATATTTCTATTTGTAAATAACATTTTCATATTTTTGTAATAAAATATGGCTTTTACATATTATTGAATAAAAACTATCATTTCATAATATCTGAATAAATAATCATAATAACACTGTTCACGACATCTGCGTCGGCTATCATTTCACGACATCTGCGCCGGCTAACATATCTCGGCATCTGCACCGACTATCATATCATAGTATACTGGAAAATATCTTAAATTTTGTATTGATTATCATTTTTCTAAAAATTACTGGAAAATCATACATATTCTTTGAAATAATAACATTTCTCACATACTGATATTAAATTTATACTCATGCCACACAAGTGAGTTATACTCTGTATTATATTATAACATGCTATAAAACCTTTTTTCTCCATTCAATTCTAGTATTCCCAAAAATACATTAATTCAAAAATAAATTTCTGAAAATACCTGACACTCCTTTACCCGTTCCTGTTAAGCTTGCTGAAACTCTTGATTTACGCCCCGCGGCGTTTGAAGCTCAATACCCTGAAATTATATTTTTCCTAAATTAATCAAGTCAATCTCCAGAATATTTATCATTTAGTATTTTCTTAGGCTCTAAATACTCCAAATAAACCGTAAAACTAATATTTAACACCCTTACCTCAGTTTTGGGATGGTGTCTGGGAACTCTAAACTAAAATTCTGCTCTGCCAAGGTTGTAGAGAACCTTCCCAGGAACCTCGTGGTGGTTCCTGATCATCAATCCTGGCTTAAACGAAGCCAGAATTGAAGGTAGAAGAGTGGAGGTCCGTAGGGTTTGTGAGGGAAAAAGAGAGAGAGAGAGAGAGCATTTAATTTGAATTTAACAAATGGACTCTCGGATTTTATATTCTTCAGCATTGCCAACCAAAATCGTCGATGATTTTGTCTGGCTCTCAGAAAACCATTGCCGGTTTTCTATTAACCAATCCAAATTTTACTGTTTATTTGTTACCATCCCGCGGCAAATATCCAAAACTGTCGCTAGTTTTCTTCCCCCTCCAGAAAACCGTCATTAGTTTTCTCCTTCTCCAGCCAAAAAGTCATTTTTTTCAATTTGTTTTATTATAATATTTCTCGAGTCTCTACAGATCGATTGTCATATCATTCAAGAGAAAGTCCAAACTCAAGTTATTCAGACTATCCACATACCCACAAGTTAGCAGCCTGTAGATCTATTTACCAAAACACTTGGACCAACACAATTCTACCTCTTATTCAACAATTTGGGTGTCATTAATATCCACTCCAGCTTGAGGGGGTGTTAAGGAAATTGCCCCAACAAAGGCAAATTTACCGAAAGTAAATAAATGCAGGAAATCATGCTTGAAATTGGTCAAAACAACTCAAAGAAATACTCACCAGACACGGTCTGATTTGTAGTGATTCAGATTTACTTTAAGCATGATTTAAGTAATTTGTTTGTAAATCTATGTGTATAAATACCCTTATAGTACATTGTAATATTTATACCGAGAAATAAAAGATATACATTTCTCTTTCCCTCTTCTTCTCTTCCTATATGTTATTTCACATTCTAAATTTCTTCAAACATCTTAAAATATTTTTATGATATAAATAAGTAAACTTGAGCATATGTATTCTATTTTGACTAAAAATACAATTTGATGCTCTTGATTTATAGTAAAATGTCAAATAGTTAGCACGTATGTTCAAACAAATTTACGAGTCTAAGAAGGCGTTAAGGTAACATATTTATATAGACAACACATATATTTATTTTAGTTTTAGCATTCAATGACTTCTATTATGTTTTAAATAGTTTAGGGTATGAGTTTCATGATTTAGATATTAAATCAACAATTTTATAAGGACTGTTTGTAAAATATTGAAAATAAGAAATTTATACATGTATATATAAAAAAATTATTTGTAATCATATTACTATTTTTAAATTTTTAATAAAAATTCGTAATATGACTATTTTTGTGCTCATAAAAATCGTAAGTTAATTAGTTCATTAAATCACAAATAAAATGTGATAAAATTATGATAGTGGAGGTTATAATTTTTTAATAAGTCTAATCTTACCTCTCCTCTCACAAAATTTGGATTAGACACTCCTCAAAGGCACACGCTTACATGCAAGTTATGTGTTCGTGTAAAAAATAAATTATAAAATACAATATTTCAAACAAAAATTATAAATTTATTATTAAATAAATTGTAAAATAAAGGCATAAATTTACTAATATAGAGTAAGGGTGTTCTATCATTAATTCTATAAAGGAAATCATTAAGTATTTTTAAAAATATAAAGAGTGTATTGTCATTTTCAAGACTTTTTTTTTAGTTTGAACAAATTCTAAATATTTATTTACTAAAAAAATATTATCTTGTGAAAATGAGATAAAATAATACTTGGAATTCTAAATGGTTCGAACACTTGAGAGTTTAATTAAATTAATTCAAAATGCATTGACTTTGTAACTAAATACTAGAAAATGTCCAACTGATGTACGGAAGTCGTATCCGCATTCCGAACTTTACTTGATCAGCGAGACCTAGGGGGAGGACGCTAATTCGTAGGTTTGATGTCGCACCAAGGGATCCGAATGACTTATTGGTGGTTGGAGTTCTTATGTAATAAAAAAATATACTAGAGAATGTACATATTTCTGTGCATAAAATAATATTATAATAAATGCACATATAGCAATTTTGTTGTTGCCATGTTTATAAAGAGACAAGAGTGCATATTTACATAATAGCTTATAATTAAATTCATAATAATTCAAAATTCAATAAAATAGGTTTCATCTAAGAGGTCGATTAAAACGCTTGGACGACAATCTTATGCCCACCCCTTACCTAAAAGGAAAAAAAAATTAAAAAAAAAAAGAAAATTCGACACGTATTAATTTTGGAAGAAAGCAAATAAGAGTGCAGTAATTCAAGATAAAAGCATAAAAGACTATCATAGTCGGTCGGTGAAAGAAACTATTAAACTTTCGAATACTATAGTAAAAACTATTAACCTTATGTTTGGAGAGACCTTTCAATTTTGAATTTATATTGAATTTGGATAAAATATAGCACAAAATTATACTAAAAATTTTCCAAAATCAATCCAAACCCAAATTCAAAGTTTTGAAATCTCAAACGTAGCATAAAATGTATTTGAAATACTGTATTATGCATGACATTTTCAAGATTGAGTATTTACCATTAAAATAATTTACACTAATAAAATACTAAGTATTCAAGATGTTTTAATATTATCTATATGTCTAAAATTTTAATATGGACAAATCTTTTGGACCCCTTCAAGTGACATCACTTTAAAAGACAATGTGACTAATCCTACCCTCTCTCTTGATATGTCACTATTAATCTTATATCAAATCAAATCAAACTTAAAATTTTTTATTATTGAAAAATTTTATGGGTTCATCCATGGCTATTATATAGGGGTGAGCATTTGGTCGGTTCGGTTAAAAAATCTTATTAACTGAACCAACCTAAATTCAATATTTAACCAAATTCAAAATTGATCAAACTGAATTTCGATTAAATCAGTTAACCGATTTAATATTTTAATATATATATTTTAATATATATAAAATATAAAAATATATAATATATAAAAAATTTAAAAAATTAGTATATATATAATATATTAAATATTTTAACATATAATATATTATTATTTATTATTAATTTATGCTATTCGGACCGCATAGCTGAACCCAAAAGTTGAACTAAAACTGAAAATTGAAATTCAAAGAAAATAAAAATCAAGTCCAACCAAATAAATTTTTAATCAAATAAAAAGGAATCAATCAAATTTACTTAATTAATTTAATTTTAATGGAATTCTGCTCATCCTATTTTGGGCCAACCTTTGGAACGAGAGTCGCAAGATGCCGTGCCATTTGAAGAAAACCTTCACGTGATAAATTGTAGTGGCAAAGCTGTGGTCGTCGTGTGGGTACCCTGTCCTTACCTCAAGCAGTGTGGGGCAGGGGAAATGTCCTTTAAAAGAAGGGCACTGTGCCCTACTGTCCTTGTTGGGACCCACAAGCACGGCTAGCCCTTTTTTGTTTTGCTTTTTTCTTTTTTTATTTTGAGATATCTTTTTTGAGAGGAGAAAAAAAAAAATGGTATTTTTTTTTCAATAAATGGGATTGAACTTCATGAAAAAATCAGATCATGATCCAAGCTAATTACTTTTGGCAAGTTCACAAAATTATTTAATGTTAGAGATTGCTTTTGTTGGTGGATTGACGCCCATGTTATGATTCTATCAACCCTAACTTCATCAAGGATTTGTAATTAATTAATAATATGTATTAAATTCAATAGATTATCACTAAAATATTAGAAAAAAATTGTTAGGTTGGCATACAAATATTTTGTTTTTAAATTAGCTAATTATTGAGTGCATGATATGTATTGTAATATATCTACAATTTTAAAAATAAATTCCATAATTCTTCAAATATTTATTATTTTAATATTTTAATTAATTTTTTTTATCGGTCTAGTGTTTTCTTTAGTAATTTCTTGATAAATATGATATTTAATGAAATTACAGACATTTTAAAATAAAATAATATCATAAGTTTTGATTTCATCCTTAACACTTAGTCCTTGAAAGACAACTCCCTATTTATGACATTTGTATGAATGCACTCCCAATTTGTATAGGCTTTTTGCTAGTTTAACAATTCAATTATTGCGAACTCTTGATTATTTTTATTTTATGTTTTCTTATGCAAGCAGATTTATATTTAATGTCAATGTCATCTTTACTTGGAAGAATACGGGTAAATCATGTCGTTGTTTGATGATAATGGTGATATAAATTAAGTCAACATTCATGTAAAATGGTACAGTAGTGTTATATTTACCTATTGGATATCACACTTTTAGTTCATGAGTTATGAATAGAAAAGGGTAAAAAAGAATTTGAAATGATTGATGAAACTCTTTCATATTGCAACTTAGGCCTAATAAACATCTTAGTAACTTCTTGAAAAAAAAACCTTGTTTATGATGATCCACTCTTCATTTATAATGTTCTTATCATTAATTTATACACATCTAAACATGTTGTGGGATTTTTTTTTCACTACAAAATATCTAGTACAATTTGGGAATATTATGAGTTCGTAGCACATGGGAGATCCAAGTGATGTCACTTCATCATCTCTACTGTTTGCCACCATTATAACACCAAGTGAAAAATAAGGGCAATGACATTGTGCCAAGTTGTTTGATAACTATGATGGCACAAATTAAGTCGGTACTCATGTGAGATGAGAATAGTAATGTTTGATGGTGCTAAGTCTTTTTTTTTTTTATTACATAGGAACTCTAGCCACCAACAAGCTCTTCAGACCCTCTGATGTGACATCAAACCTATGGATCAACGTCAGGTAAAGTCTGAAATGCGGACACGACTTCCGTGCATCAGTTGGACGTTCGGCTAACTCGATTCTTGGGACACATCTTCATTACCATCCACAATCCCTGTTGACTCACAGAAAACTCTCACCATCTACGGTTCCTACTGGCTCACAGAGCGAATTCTCATCATCTTGATGGTGCTAAGCTTTGCTTTATTATCTAATGGCTTAAGCATTAAACTTTAATATAATAAGTTTTAAATTTTTACCTTGAAAAGGTTTTAAGGAATGTGAAATAAGAGATGGACAATCTCCACTTGTATAGGCTTCTTTCTTCTTCCTTCACAAAATTAATAGCATGTTATTTCGCAATATTATGCGTTTAAATTTCGTAATCTTCGATATAACATTAATGAAATTTTACTCAATTCTAGATGATTCCAAATTTTTTATTTCAAGTTTGTGGAGAAAATTGTGTAGATTAATCTCTATATTTTATAAGAATAAGATCAACAAAGAATAAATATAATAAATAAAAATTAAAAATAAAATAGCGCCAGCTGGCTTGTCACTAATGTGATAATCACTATCTTAAAGATGTTGTCGCTTTTTATGTGCGTGTTGTCAAAGGAGACAGTATCTTTAAAAACATATATCATGAATAAATATGAATCAAATCTTTGAAATACTTATCATAAAGAAACATTTTTGGAATATCAATAAAATTGTAAAAATTAAAAATCATTATGATTGACCATGGCTCGATCCGTTCCACAAAAAAAGCAAAATTTCATCGAACTATATTACTATGCTTAATTAAAGTTATGAATTCATGTTAGATATAGTTTATAAATCAGAATAACAAGCGAAGTGAAACAATTATATATTCTATAGTACTAAACAAAAAAAAAAGACCATGAAATAATTAATTTTATTTTTAAAAAATAGGAAATTTTTTTAAAAAAACATATATTCTTATATAATAAAATAAAACATCACTCATAATTTATTCCATATTTATTTAAAGAGCATTAATATTTAACAAATTAAAGTAAAATAAAACAACCTCAAGAATTGGTGATCCTTTGCATGCCTTATAAAATCCAACTTTAGAAATATTAATTTGTTTTTGGAATTAATTATATTGCTTTTGTTTTTGTCATCTATGTGATAAGAGCGCACCCTGAAGTGGACCATTCAAACAATAGCATCAACACCACGTTTTTTATCATAAGCTTTTTTTTGAATGATGACACTTCCTTTTCAACCACCTCATACCACAAATAATAGATTTACAATTTGACACGTTTTTTTTTTGTTTGTTTTTGTTTTCATTTTTACTTTGCAAAGTAACTTTCTCACATTATATTTGGTAAAAAAAGTTAGATTTTTTTAATAAATTTTAAAATATTGAAAATTTATTTTAATTTTTTAAGATTCTTAAAATTTTACGAGTCTCTCTAGGTTTGTCGAAAAAGTACCAACCTTTCTTTGTATTTGATAAGAAAAAAAATATTTTGAAGGGTTTTAGTGTCATAAAAAAATTAAATGGTATAAGAAATTTGTGATATTTTTGAAAGTTCAGGGGAAGTACACGGAGTTTTTTTTAAATATCAAGAGAGATTTATGTAGTTTCATCGAACTTTAAGAGATGTTAGTGTCTTTTGTTTTAATAAATGTTTAGGTATGAATAGGGGTGTAAGTTAGTTAAGCTTATTTACGGGCTACTCGGATTCGACTCGTCCCTTAACTCGATTCGACTTGATTCTACTTGAGTTCGAGTTTCTTAAATATTTTAACGAGTTGAGTTCGAGCTCAGTAATAGTTCTCGAGTTGAATTTAGAGTCAAATTGAGTTTTTTTATATTATGTATGCCTTATGTTACATATTTTATAAATATATTTAATATTATATGTACATTATATATATTTATGTATGTATGTAATATTAATTTATAATTGAGTCGAGTTTAATTGAGTTGAACTCGAGTTTCAGAAACTTTTAGTCAAGTCGAGTTCGAGTTTAAAATTTATGAAATCGATCAAAATAAAAGTTTACATAATAATTTAATAGATAGCAAAAAAAGAAAAAAAAAAAAAACTAAACCCTTGATTGAGTTCAAATTGATTGTCACAAGCAATACAAGATGATTTTCAATCCAACAATAAAGGTTCATTTTTATAATATGATATCAGTTATACATAGAGTCATCTAAACTATTACATTACATAATTTGATCTTTTTATAGACTCATACAGAATAATATACATAAGGTACGTTAGATTACCACTTTACTTAAAAGTTTAAATTGTTAGGTTGTAGGCTAACAATGTATACGAAGTTTTAACACTCTCCCAATATATATTAAATTGTTGTTGCCATGTTTATAAAGAGACAAGAGTGCATATTTACATAATAGCATATGATTAAATTCATAATAATTCAAAATTCAATAAAATAGGTTTCATCTAAGAGGTCGATTAAAAGGCTTGGACGACAATCTTATGCCCACCCCTTACCTAAAAGAAAAAAAATAAGAAAAAAAAAATTCGACACGTATTAATGTTGGAAGAAAGCAAATAAGAGTGCAGTAATTTAAGATAAAAGCATAAAAGACTATCATAGTCGGTCAGTGAAAGAAACTATTAAACCTTCGAATACTATAGTAGAGACTATTAACCTTATGTTTGGAGAGACCTTCAATTTTGAATTTATATTGAATTTGGATAAAATATAGCACAAAATTGTACTAAAAATTTTCCTAAATCAATCCAAACCCAAATTCAAAGTTTGAAATTTCAAACGTAGCATAAAATGTATTTGAAATACCGTATTATGCATGACATTTTCAAGATTGAGTATTTACCATTAAAATAATTTACACTAATAAAATATTAAGTATTCAAGATGTTTTAATATTATCTATATGTCTAAAATTTTAATATGGACAAATCTTTTGGACCCCTTCAAATGACATCACTTTAAAAGACAATGTGACTAATCCTACCCTCTCTCCTGATATGTCACTATTAATCTTGTATCAAATCAAATGAAACCTAAAATTTTTTATTACTGAAAAATTTTACAAGTTTTATTACATAGGGGTTAGCATTTGGTGGATTCGGTTAAAAATTTTTATTAATTGAACCAACTGAAATTCAATATTTAACCAAATTCAAAATCGACCAAATTGAATTTCGATTAAATCAGTTAACCGATTTAATATTTTAATATATATATATATATATATAATATTTTTAATGTATAATATATATATAAAAATAAAAAATTTAGTATATATATAATATATAAAATATTTTAATATATAATATATTATTATTTATTATTAATTTATGCTATTCTGATCGCATTAACTGAACTCAAAAATTAAACTAAAATTAAAAATTGAAATTCAAAGAAAATAAAAATCAAGTTGAACCAGATAAATTTTTAATCAAACAAAAAGGGATCAATCAAATTTACTCAATTAATTTAATTTTAATGGAATTCTGCTCATCCTATTTTGGGCCAACCTTGGGAACGAGAGTCGCAAGATGCCTTGCCATTTTGAAGAAAACCTTCACATGATAGATTGTAGTGGCAAAGCTGTGGTCGTCGTGGGGGTACCCTGTCCTTACCTCAAGCAGTGTGGGGCAGGGGAAATGTCCTTTAAAAGAAGGGCACTGTGCCCTACTGTCCTTGTTGGGACCCACAAGCACGGCTAGCCCTTTTTTGTTTTGCTTTTTTCTTTTTTTATTTTGAGATATCTTTTTTGAGAGGAGAGAAAAAAAAAAAGAAATGGTATTTTTTTTTTCAATAAATGGGATTGAACTTCATGAAAAAATCAGATCATGATCCAAGCTAATTACTTTTGGCAAGTTCACAAAATTATTTAATGTTAGAGATTACTTTTGTTGGTGGATTGATGCCCATGTTATGATTCTATCAACCCTAACTTCATCAAGGATTTGTAATTAATTAATAATATGTATTAAATTCAACAGATAATCACTAAAATATTACAAAAAATTGTTAGGTTAGCATACAAATATATTTTTTTAAATTAGCTAATTATTGAGTGCATGATATGTCTTGTAATATATCTACAATTTTAAAAATGAATTCCATAATTTTTCAAATATTTATAATTTTAATATTTTAATTAATTTTTTGTAGGTCTAGTGTTTTCTTTAGTAATTTCTTGATAAACATGATATTTAATGAAATTCCAATCATTTTAAAATAAAATAATATCATAAATTTCGATTTCATTCATAAACCTTAATTGTTGAAAGACGACTCCTTATTTATGACATTTGTATGAATGCACTCCCAATTTTGTATAGGCTTTTTGTTAGTTTAACAATTCAATTATTGCAAACTCTTGATTATTTTTGCTTTATGTTTTCTCATGCAAGCAGATTTATATGTAATGTCAATGTCATCTCTACTTGGAAGAATAAGGGTAAATCATGTCGTGGTTTGATGAAAATAATGTTATAAATTAAGTCAACATTCATGTAAAATGGTACGGTAGTCCTATACTTACCTACTAGACATCACACTTTAAGTTCATGAATTCTGAATAGAAAAGGGTAGAAAAGAATTTGAAATGATTGATGAAACTCTTTCCTATCGCAACTTAGCCTAATAAACATCTTAGTAACTTCCTGGGAAAAAAAAAAAAACCTTGTTTATGATGATCCACTCTTCATTTATAGTGTTCTCATAATTAATTTATACACATCTAAACATGTTGTGGGATTTTTTTTTTCATTACAAAATATCTAGTACAATTTGGGAATATTATGAGTTCGTATCACATGGGAGATCCAAGTGATGTCACATCATCATCTCTATGTTTGCCAACATTATAACACCAAGTGAAAAATAAGGGCAATGACATTGTGCCAAGTTTTTTGACAATTATGACGTCACAAATTAAGTCGGTGCTCATGTGAGATGAAAATAGTAATGTTTGATGGTGCTAAGCTCTTTTTTTTTTTTTAATTACATAGGAACTCTAGCCACCAACAAGATCTTCGGACCCCCTGGTGTGATACCAAACTTACGGATCAACGTCAGGTAAAGTCCGGAATGCGGACACGGCTTCCGTGCATCAGTTGGACGTTCGACCAACCTGACTCCCGGGACACATCTTCATTACCATCCACGATCCCCGCTGACTCACAAAAAATTCTCACCATTCATGGTTTCCGTTGACTCACAGGGCGAACTCTCAGCATCTTGATGGTGTTAAACTTTGCTTTATTATCTAATGGCTTAAGCATTAAACTTTAATATAATAAGTTTTAAATTTTTACCTTGAAAAGGTTTTAAAGAATGTGAAATTAGAGATGGACAATCTCTACTTGTACAGGCTTTTTTCTTCTTCCTTCACAAAATCCATAGCATGTTATTTCGCAATATTATGCGTTTAAATTTCGTAATCTTTAATATAACATTAATGAAATTTTACTCAATTCTAGATGATTCCAAATTTTAGATTTCAAGTTCGTGGAGAAAATTGTGTAGATTAATCTCTATATTTTATAAGAATAAGATCAACAAATAATAAATATAATAAATAAAAAATTAAAAATAAAATAGCACCGACTGGCTTGTGATTAATGTGATAATCACTATCTTAAAGATGGTGTCACTTTTTATGTACGTGTTATTAAAGGAGACAATATCTTTAAAGACAGATATCATGAATAAATATGAATCAAATCTTTGAAATACTTATCATAAAGAAACATTTTTGGAATATCAATAAAATTGTAAAAATTAAAAATCATTATGATTGACCATGACTTGATCCGTTCCACAAAAAAAAGCAAAATTTCATCCAACTAGATTAGTATGCTTAATTAAAGTTATGAATTCTATAGTTTAAAAATTAGAATAACAAGCGAATTGAGTGAAACAATTATATATTCTATAGTACTAAACAAAAAAAAGACCATGAAATAATTAATTTTATTTTTAAAAAATAGGAAATTTTATAAAAAAAAACATATATTCTTATATAATAAAATAAAACATCACTCATAATTTATTCCATATTTATTTAAAGAGCATTAATATTTAACAAATTAAAGTAAAATAAAACAACCACAAGAATTCTTGATCCTTTGCATGCCTTATAAAATCCAACTTTAAAAATATTAATTTGTTTTTCGAATTAATTATATTGCTTTTGTTTTTGTCATGTATGTGATAAGAGCGCACCCTGAAGTGGACCATTCAAACAATAGCATCAACACCACGTTTTTTATCATAAGCTTTTTTTTGAATGATGACACTTCCTTTTCAACCACCTCATACCACAAATAATAGATTTACAATTTGACACGTTTTTTTTTTGTTTGTTTTTGTTTTCATTTTTACTTTGCAAAGTAACTTTTTCACATTATATTTGGTAAAAAAAGTTAGATTTTTTTAATAAATTTTAAAATATTGAAAATTTATTTTAATTTTTTAAGATTCTTAAAATTTCACGCATCTCTCTAGGTTTGTCAAAAAAGTACAAGCCTTTCTTTGTATTTGATAAGAAAAAAAACTAGGTTTGTCAAAAAAGTACAAGCCTTTCTTTGTATTTGATAAGAAAAAAAATATTTAGAAGGGGTATTAGTGTCATAAAAAAATTAAATGGTATAAGAAATTTGTGATATTTTTGAAAGTTCAGGAGAAGTACACGGAGTTTTTTTAAATATCAAGAGAGATTTATGTATTTTTATCGAACTTTAAGAGAGGTTAGTGTCTTTTGTTTTAATAAATGTTTAGGTATGAATAGGGTGTAAGTGAGTTAAGCTTATTTACGAGCTACTCGGATTCGACTCATCCCCTAACTTGATTCAACTTGATTCTACTTGAGTTCGAGTTTCTTAAATATTTTAACGAGTTGAGTTCGAACTTAGTAATAGTTCTCAAGTTGAATTTAGAGTCAAATTGAGTTTTTTTTTTTATATTTTTTATTTTATATATGTCATATGTTACATATTTTATAAATATATTTAATATTATATGTACATTATATATATTTATGTATGTATGTAATACTAATTTATTGAATTGAGTTTAATTGAGTCGAGCTCAAGTTTCATAAACTTGCAGTTAAGTCAAGTTCGAGTTTAAAAATTATGAAATCGATCGAGATAAAATTTTACATAATAATTTAATAGATAGCAAAAAAAAAAAAAAACTATACACTTGATTGAGTTCAAATTGATTGTCACAAACAACACAAGATGAATTTCAATCCAACAGTAAAGGTTCATTTTTATAAATATGATATCAATCAAACAGAGAGTTATCTAAAACTATTACATAATTTGATCTTTTTATAGACTCATACACAACAATATACATAAGGTATATTAGATTACCACTTTATTTAAAAGTTTAAATTGTTAGGTTGTAAGCCAACAATGTATATGAAGTTTTAACACTCTCCCAAACGTGCAACCAATAGCACGTGGAGAGATAAACACAAGATAAATAACACTCATTATAGAAAATACAATAATATTTTTAAACACCACAAAATAAATGCGAGCAATGAGACTAAAACTCAGTACCTCCTCAAAACCGGCTTTGATACTATGTTAGATTACTGCTTTATCTAAAAGCGGCTAACAATGTATATCAAACTTTAACAAGGTAAATACTTTACTAGTACATGTATCATATCCCTACGAATTATCAGAATATTAAAATAAGAGATATATAATTTGATATGTTTTTTTTTTTACTTTGCAAAGTAACTTTTTCACATTAGATTTGGTAAAAAAAAAAAAAGATAGATTTTTAAAATATTAAAAATTTATTTTAATTTTTTTTAGATTCTTAAAATTTCATGAGTCTCTCTAGGTTTGTCGAAAAGGTACAAGCCTTTCTTTGTATTTGATAAGAAAAAAAAAAATATTTTGAAGGGTATTAGTGTCTTAAAAAAATTAAATGATATAAGAAATTTGTGATATTTTTCAAAGATCAGGGGAAGTCTACGAAGTTTTTTAAATGTTAAGAGAGATTCATGTATTTTTGTAGAACCTCAAGACAGGTTGGTGTCTTTTGTTTTAATAAATATTTAGGTATGAAAAGGGGTGTAAGTGAGTTAAACTTATTTACAAGTTATTTGGATTCAACTCATCCCCTAACTCGACTCGATTTGATTTTACTTGAATTCGAGTTACTCGAATATTTTAATGAATTGAGTTTGAGTTCAATAATGGTACTTTATCAAGTTGAGTTTGGAGCCTAATCGAGGGATTTTTTTTTTTATGTCATATGTTATATATATATATAAAGGGCAGCCCGGTGCACAAAGCTCCCTCATATGCGGGGTCCGGGGAAGGGGCAGACCATAATACATGGCTTTATAGTACACAACCTTACCTTACTATTTATATATTTTATAAATATATTTAATATTATATGTACATAATATATATATATTTATATGTATTTAATATTAATTTATAATTGAATCAAGCTTAATTGAGTCGAACTCGAGTTTTAGAAACTTGTAGTTAAGTCGAGTTTGAGTTTAACAATTATGAAATTGGTCGAATCTGAGTCGAGTTGAGTTCAAGTATTTTACTATGTTGAATTGGCTCGACTTAAATACACCTTTGCGGTATGAAATTAATATTGAACAAGAAAAGAAATGAATATTGTTACATTACACAAATTATTATTCTTTTTGACAACATGTTATCAAACTTACAAAATTAATTATCATAATTCTTTGATTTCTTCAAATCATTTATTATAGTTATAATGTCTTTTACTTGTACTGCACCTTGAAAGATAACAATAGAATGAAATTGAGCATGACAAAATTTATTTCTGAAACAAAACTTGATGTCAACAAATCATCAATCAAGATAAAACTTTGCATGATAATTGAAAAGATAGCAAAAAAAAAAAAAAAAAAAACTTTACCCTTGATTGAGTTCAAATTGATTGTCATAAGCAATACACAATGAATTTTCAATTTCATTTTTTATAATATGATATCAGTCACACACAGGGTCATCTAAAACTATTACATTACATAATTTGATCTTTTTATAAACTCATACACAATAATATACATAAGATATGTTAGATTATCATTTTACTTAAAAGTTTAAATTGTTAGGTTGTGGACCAACATTAAATGTGAAACTTTAACACTCTCTCGCACGTGTAGCCCAATAATACGTAGAGAGATAAACACATGATAAAAAACGCCCATTATAGAAAATACAATAATATTTTTAAACACTATATAATAAATACAAGCGGTCAATAATATATATCAAGTTTTAACAAGATAAATGCTTTACTAGTACATGTATCACATCCCTACGAATTATTAGAATATTGAAATTTTATTAGAGGCGAGACAAAATAGGAGATGCGCTATACGTGCCGGTCCAAGTTCAATTGCCTGCCAGTATAACAAAATATAAAAATTCAAAAGCCCAAATGCCTTAAATTTGACTGACTCGTTTTCTTAAAGCCCAAAAGGAAAACAATACCCCAACATTTAATCGTTGTTCATCATCCTTTGTCAAACTTGTTGGTCAATATTGGCTTGCTTCCAAATTTAAAAGGTGTTCCATAAGGTATAAATACTTAAACTAAAAGCATTTTTAAATTATCTTAAACATCTTGAAACATGAGTAACTTTTTTTATTAAATTAATTACTGTTGACTCATTATCACATGTGATTGAAATTTAAAAAACAAGTTAATAGTAAAGAAATTTTTTTAACAATATATGAACTTGACATGCGTGTGTACATACAAACAAAGTTTCAAACTTGGTGACTATTCATTTAACAAAACATTTGATTTGTTTATGGTTGAAATGCTGAGGCACCCCATGTTCTGTGCTCTTGCCTTTTTTAAGAACTTTAGTTGGAATAAAGAAAAGGGAAAGAGGCTTTAGCTCAATTTCATACTCTCATTTTCAATTTCAGCATCTGATCCTTCCCCATAACTATTAAATTAAATTGAATACATTAATCTGTGTTTGGTGAAGGCATTTAAACTGGAAAGTGAACGCTGAGTGGTGACCACTGACCACCACCCCATACATGCAGGTGGAAGAATAAGCTTTTTCTTTATAAAGAAACAAAGAAAAGGAGATCGAACAGGACAGGGGGATAAGATAGGATGCCTTTGCTTTTCCAACTTTGGGTTGCTGTCCAAACATGGCTCTCCTCTCCCCACTTCATAACTTTCTTTGGCATTTATTATAGTGGCTTTGGTTTGGTTAAGATAGATAGATTAAGTGGCAATTGTAAGTGTTATTTCAATTAAAATATAAGGTTCGAGTTGTCGGGATTTAGTTTTTCATTTCAGATTATACTTTGTTGTTTAAGTAAAAAAGGGTAGAGGCGTGGATTCATTATTCCAATAGATTAGTAAAATGTCTAAAAAGTTTTGAATACCATTGGTTTGAAAAAAAAAATAAAATTAGATTAATTAGGTTACGTACCTTTAGGTGATGTCTGGAGCCGTGAGTTTCGGACCTAGATTTGCATGAAACTCAATAATTTTGTATAGTGTTTCATTTAATTTTAACATCCAAACTCTAAGCTCTTAGACATTTGATTAGTCTTTTTTTTTTTGAACAAATAGAAGTTTACATTGAGCTTGAACTACAAAATGGATAGTAGTCCTTTCCTATTCATTATTATTTTTTTCTATCCCTCCTAGGATTCAAAGTTGAAGCCTCCAAGATAAGTCTTGAGCTTTAAGCCCTAAGCATCATCTTTAATATATGGTTGGTGGAACAAAGTTGTTACATGGGATTGACTAAGAATGTTTTGGGAGCTTGGCCACATTAAATTTGTACCGCCCCGACCCTTTAGGTGGGCTCGAAGTGTTACTAAACATACATAACATGCATTTCTCTGATACCATACATTTACAACCCACTCAAACAAGGGAAACTGGTATTCCATACTAATCTGTATAATCATACACAGTGGAAAACATACATTCTCTAGAGAAAGTTAGTAGAATATCTAACTGTTTCCCAATATGCATTCATACATAATTAAAAACATAATATGCTTTTACAATCCCCAAAAGAGACAGACATTGTCTAATATTTCACCTGCTCTGGCAAGGACTGTTTACTATCTAAATTTAGTCTACCAGAACACTAGGCTCGATCCATTAGAGGACCTGAAACAACATTTGTATGATAGGGTGAGACACCTCTCAGTAAGACGAATTATATTATCATCAGTGTGTGGCTAGCATGAGATTTCACGTGTACATATACTGCTAACATTTAAATACATTTAATTGACATTTTAAACTCTGTATTGCTCTGTAAATCTAAAAATACATACTGCTGGCTCAATATAGCCATTTCTATAGTAAATATGCCCATATATGCATAGAAGATACAACCTGCACTGCTAACTTAGCGTCGTCACGCTAATCATAACATAGACATGCTTCCCCCCATGACGGGTTGTGCAGCCCGGAGGCTGGACGTAGCATATAGCTGACCGACTATAGCTAAGTCAAATATAATAGTAGTACGATGGTGCCTACCACCCTGTGCTCGAAGGCAGAGTCATCAGGAATTACAGCATCAGATGGAGTCCCGGAATTTCTGCATCTAGGAGTACTTTAACTAGGCCACCAATCGCATTTCCCATATCCACACTCTACCGAAGACGTGTAGTTGCACCCCTACAATATATATATATATATATATATATATATATATATATATATATATATATATAGAACAACGGTACCGTACTCTAAACATGAGATCATAACAATATGGCTCTACTATCATATATGACAATTTACATCGTATAAGACTGTAATCATAATTCATTTCATAAAACTATATAGGACATAAGTTATACATAATTCTGTGAAAATATCTGCTAGATACTGTCTTGGTAAAAATCGACGTATCATATCTGTCATAAACTGGCTCGGTAAAAGCAGACATTTCATAAACTCGGCATTTAGTCATCATATCTCCCATCTCTGCATTTAACCGTTACATTTCAGTATTACATAAAACCTGTTCATTTAATGCCAATTAAAAACTATTCTCATGCCACACAATTTTTCATCTGGTAACTCATAAATAAATCTACAACTTGAGAAAGTAAATACTGCTGCTAAAACTTGGGTATGAATATCTTCAAGTTGTTATTTTACTAAATATAGATATACAGTTAAATACGGAAAAAATGGAGATAATCAATCCTACCGTCTTTGGTTGGTTTTAAAACAATCCTACCATTTTCCCAATCGGTGAAAACGTTCAGAAAGTCCAATACTATGCTTTAAAAATATCATATTTAAATTTACACGGTTGGTTTTGGAAATAAAGTCGATTAACCGAGCCCTAGGCTCGGGAACCCTAGAAAAGCCGTAACTATATATATAAAGACCAATTTAACATTTCATTCGGTTAAAACTCATAAACATAGCTGTCATAATATAATCCCTTACCCGTTTTCCTAAAAAACGCCCCAAAAGGCCGAAACCCTAGCTTTTGGGAGTGGGATTCGAAATGCCTGGATCAATAATCCACTCCACTAGATATGTAGAGAACTGCTGATGGACCTTAATGGTAACTTCCGATCGTTGAGTCTAGCAACAATTGATGAGAAAATCAAGGAGAGAGAGTTCGATTTGAGGTTCTAGAGAGAGAGAGAGAGAGAGAGAGAGATTTATTTTTCTAAAATATCAAACCTTACTTCACCTTTAAGTCTTTGACCCAGTCACATTTGTTGACGAAATGATGCCTTCGTCGATGAACCGCAGAAGGGCGTTCGTCGATGACCATCTGACTTCGTCAATGAACCTGAAGCTTGAATTTATTCCAAACTCTTCGGATCTCTTCGTCGACGAGGACCTGCACTTCATCAATGATCCCTAGAAGGCCATGCTGCCCCTTTTTCCTAAATTTTCCATCTCTCTCTTTTATTAATTTATTCCTTTATCTCGTAGTCCGAGTTACTACAAAATTAGAATAGATTAAGTACTTTAACTACTATTTGGTGTGATAAAGATGAGAATAAAATTGATAGACTTTTAACCTGTTTGTATAGAAGGCTGGTCGACCCCTTCCCATGGGCTATTGGTGGCTAAGAAATAAAAAGATTGTACTCATGAATTATATTATTTTTTATTAGACTATCTCGCAAAACACAAATTCGCTAATATGCTTATTTCAAAGGAGAAATTATTATGTTAGATTGTCTAACAACATTATATTTTAGATTGATGACTAATAATATCCTTAGTAATTCTTAATTAATAGTTATCCTTAGTCCAATCTTTTAACTTTATAATTTTTCATATTAAATACTTTTAAAACCAATTTTTTATTTATACTTTGAGAAATAAAGTTATAATTTAAATGCAATATATATATATATATATATATATATATAGGGGTGAGCAAAATTCGGTGAAAACCAAATTAACCGAATTAACCGGCCGAAATTGGTCGGTTCGGTTCGGGTAAAAATCCTGGTTCTGTCGGTTCGGTTATAATTCTACAAAATTTCGGTTAATCGGTTTCGGTTCGGTTAAGGGTAAAAAAGTTTCGGTTAACCAACTTAACCGAATTACTAATTAATTAGATTTTAAATATAATTTATGAATATAAATTTTGCTTATGCATGTGCATTAAGGAGTTTAATTAACCTATTTGAATTATTTGTTCTATGGTAAAATATTATTTTCATTAATAAAATTAATAAATAAGGTATTTAATTAAGTTGGATTTGGTTTTTTAAAAAATTTATAATTGTATTATATTTCTAACAATTAATTTTAAATGATTCGGTTAAAATCGGTTAACCGAATTACCCGAATGGGCAATTCGGTCGGGGTCGGTTTGGTGTCCTTCGTCAATTCGGTCGGTTCGGTTAATGGTTTTATATAACCGAATTTTTCGGTTAATTCGGTTAATTACCCGAATTTAACCGAACCGACCGTTTGCTCACCCCTATATATATATACTAATGCCCTAAAGTATAGGCTATTAGGCTCTATTTGCAATATCCATGACTTAGCTTAGATACAATTTGCCTATTAATATCATTAATTCAATTTTAGACCTCTCATCCGAAAGCGAAATAAATCATTTCACTCAATAATTGACTCAATGACGATTATTATTTCCTAATACTAATAGTTTTTATTTTTATTTAATGTCTATATTAATAGAGAAATAGAGTAAAACAACGAATGCATCTATTTCATATAACAAAGTTTAATAGTTCTAGAAACTAACCCAATGCCAAGTTTGAAGGGCAGTAATTAATTGTCAATCATGTTTTTTGTTTATTGAGGATTTCTTGATTCTTGAAAATTTGAAGTGCATGAAAAATTAATTATCATTTTAATGTTATGTAACGAGTTATAACAAATTGATTTTGGTAAACTTTGACATAAAGTTTGAATTAATTAATTTTTGAGAATATATTCATTAATATGTAAATCACAAGTCATTCTCTAATCGTGTGCTCACCTCCTTTAAGAAAAAAATTAAAGAAAATCTGCAACATTGTAGTTGATAGTTGTTGTGAAACAAGGGAGACCTTTCCCAACAACGCACAGCTGAATGAATATTGTATAAAAGATCACACATACTTACTTGCAACAAACAAATTGGTAATAAATAGAAACATTTCACAACCATAGTAAGATAAAGAAAGAGTAAAGATAAGTGCAACGACACTAGGAATTACGTGGTTCGACAAAACTTACATTCACGGGAGCAATTGGCAAGAGATTCACTATGAAAATCAAAGTCTCACAATACAATGATCTTCTTTCCTTCTTTTACCCTCTCTTACTCTCTTATATGTCAAAATATGCCCAGAAGAGCATATATAACAAGCCCTTAGAGGTTTCCTTCCGAATCCCTAACTGTCACAACGTTCAAATTCAAAACTCAAATAACCTCTCGCAACCTAGTCACACTCATTGACGAGAACAGGGGATTTGTCGAAGAGTCCAAGAAGCCCATTTGTCAAATAGTCTATCATCTTGTCGATGAGTCTTCTGCTTTGAGATTTTTTGGCTCTCGGTATCTACTCGTTGACGAGCTCAAGGCATTCATTGACGAGTGCCTGCTGTGTAATAACCCAAAATAATAATAATAATAATAATAATAATAATAATAATAATAATAATAATAATAATAATAATGGTAATTTACTTAGTATCAAAACAAAAGTGTTTCTCTGTTAGGATCCTTGATTCCATGTTTGATGCCTAAGAAAGACCTTGTCTAAGCGAGTGCTCAGAGATCATTGCGGCTCAGCCGCTCCCTAGAGGTCGGCCTGGTCAAAATGGAATTTCATAAGATAAAACAGGGTAGACACTGTTTATATACGTAAATAAGTACATAAAATAATGTTTTGACTGACATAATTTGTAGAAATATATGATAAAATAATAATAATTTAAGTATCCTATGCGGGACCCACAAGATCGTGTGGGGCCCACATGAGTCCCGAAGCCATGTAGAGGTTTACACGAGTCTCAAAATTATGTAGGACGCATAAAATCGTATGAGGGTTATTAGAGTTACGTATGATCTATTCGGGTCTCGAAGTTGTGTGGGGCCCACAAGACCATGCGGGGCCCACATGAGTTTTCAAATTTCAAATTTAATTCTTCTTTAAAAATAAATAATAAAATAAATAAATACTAAAAATAGTTTAAAAGTAATAACAATGATAATAATGATTAAGAAAAATAATAAAATAATAAAATAATAAAATAATAAATTAACTAATTGATTAATTAATTAGGTAAGTAATTAATTAAAAATTTATTTAATGGGAATGGTGGCAAGTACTCCCACATGGCCTCCATTCCCATCCCATACTCAACCCATACCTTACCCATCCCTTGCCCACTCTTTAATTTTAAAAAAATTATAATTTCACCTCTCTCCTCATACTTTTACAAATTCCATTTCTTCCTCAAAATTTTCCTATAAATAGGGAGCTCTCAACCTTCATTTTTCACAACAATTTTTCAAGGAAGAGAAGGATTAGTGAGTGAAAGAATTTGTGGTGGAGAGAGAATTTTTGAAAAGTGTTACAGTGTTCGTAAAGAAGAAGGTAAGTAATTTTGATTATGTTAGTTTCTTTTTTATTTAAAAAATTCATACCCGAGTTTATTTTGTAAGTAAAGTTCAATTATGTTACTTAGTTCCATAAAATTTTCATGAGTTTATTTTTTCGTATATTTATTTATACGAGTTCTATCTTTAATATACTTAAATTTATTTTTGGGTTAAGAAATGTTCTAATCCCTTCGAGTAAATTTTCAGCATTTCTTTTTATTCAAAACAAAAATTATATATATTTTTAACACAAAAAATTGTATAGCATGAGTTTATTTCTACGTTGCATTATTAATGAAAATATGAGATTTTCACGAGATTATTTTAAATTGCATAAATTATAATAAGATGGTTTTAAAACCCTTTATGGCAAAGCAAGTTCAAAGTTATAGATGCTCGGTACCGCAACTTAAAGTTTAAACGGATCAGAATGCACCCACACTGTTTACAGAGTGGTTATTTATGTTAGTAGATTTCTCCTGAGTGCACACCTAGTTCCGGACCAGGACTTAATAAGAAAAATCTCACTTAAAGTTTACATATGTTGATTTAGTTTGGTCGGCCAGCCAGCTAAGTCCAGTTTTCGGACCGCACAACCCAGTCATGGGGGTAAACATGACTTACGGCAATCAGGCCTAAGGGTGGTTTTTACAATATATGTTAATACATATTTAATTACGTGTACAAAGTTACTGATGATTTGAAGGAAAAGTGTAAGTTTACATGAAAATGATCATTCTGGTACTTAAATGACGATCTAAGGAAAACGTATAAAGAAAAGTATGAGTATGTTTATCATTAAATATTTTTACAGTTTTAAAGTTAAAAGTATAATTTAACAGTTATAATATATGATTATAAAATTTTACTGTTGTAATTGATGGTAAAAGTTTTATGTAGTAATTTTTAAAATTTATATTTATTCTAAAAGCAGTTTTGAAGTTATATCATTAAATATTGTTTTACAAAATTTTTTTTAAAAGCTCATTTTGGCCACACATTAATAATAATCTTATTTACTTAATGAGCGTCGTCTTACTCCAATCATATTTTTATTTTAGATAACTCTGAAGAGCATGTTAGAAATCAGGCTTAACAAGCATGCGGGTGGGGATAGAAAAATAAAGATGATTTAGAAATATTAGTATGATGTCAGATATTTATGCTTGTGTAATTTTTCTTCTTTTGAAATAAATGATTGTAATATGGATAATTAGCGCTTGGGTACTGAGTAGTAGACATTTCACAGAGATTCTCCATAGAACCCCCTTGAGACAACAAACAAAGTTTCCCTACTATTTCGTCCACAAAGCCACCCCGAGATAATACCAATCACCCTGTAACTTTGTCCATGTGAATCAACAAACCAAGACCTGTCTTGGTTGTACCCAACACATTCATGTCAAAATCTTTCAACAGAGTTTCCAACTGCTTAAAGCCTCAGTTAAAGCATTTCCAGCCAATAACATGTCATTCATACACAACAAACATATCACTCCACTGCATCTTATCACCCTCTTCCATATTGGAAGCCTTACCACCTCACACACTTGAGTGGTGGTCTGATAGTGCACATGAGCTTACTGTGATTTTGCGGATCTCCCGAGTTGAAATTCCCTGCAAAATGACCAATTCCATCTCTGCCCTAAGTCTATTGCTCCACTTACATTACAAGCCCATTTAATCTGTGATATTGTTAACCTGAGTTAGAACTCCCCGCATTTCTTCCCTGAGTCCCTAACTCTACCTAAATAACATGATTGTTGTTGCCGCAGTTTTCTAGCATTTTCGTTTCTCTTCATTTATCAAAGTACGCTGCCCCATGACTTTATCAACAAAAAGCCATGTCCTCAATCACTCCTTTGTTTGCCACAGGATCACCCAGTTTGCACCCTTCTTTCTTAGTGAATAAAGAAAAAGGTACTGTTTGGACAAAACACCAAGCCTAGATCTTTCATCACTAGAATAGTGCACTAGTGGACATCCACTCACAATCGAGTAGTCTACCGCAAAAACATGCCCACAATTCACTTGCAACCTTCCCATCTAACGATACCTTTGGCGGTTGATTACTCGAGAAATGCGCCATACTCACTGACTTCACCAAGAAGTACCTTGCAAGCCCTGCATATAACCTGCCCTTCTCACAAAACTTCTTGAATGAAACCAACGTACTCAGTACCCTATGTCTAACATAAGGATTTCTCTCCTAGTTTGGTTCTCCACCTCAACCACTACATGAAGTACACCAAGACCCTTCATGATAAACTCACAAAATTCATATGTCTCTCCCAGACATCTGAATATATGTAGTCACCCATATGCTTCAACTGCATATACCTCAAAGTAACTGATTCAGATTCAACGGCTGCACCTCCATACAATTGTAACACCCTGTAATACATAGATATTTCCCTTTATCTTTTATCCTTTCATCACTATCAAATCGCCTTCACACATCTTCATTTTTCCTTTTTCAGACTCATAACTATACTCTTTATAGTCTAAAATACCCAATGAAATAACACTCTTTCCTAGACCCTCCACATGCCTTACATCATATATAGTTCTTACAACACCATCATACATTTTTATTTTCACATCTCCAATACCAAGTATTTTGCATAAAATATTATTTCCCATCAAAACACAATCAGTATTGACTGACTTGTAGGTGTCAAACCATTTTCTGTTTGCTGTCATATGATAAGAGCATCTGGTATCTAGAATCCAAGAGTTTTCTGTGAGGCACTCCAAACCCGATGAAATACATAGCATATGTCCATCACTGCATTCTGAATCTCTTTCCACTACACACGCAGATTTTGACGAACCTTGCTGATTTTTAAAATTCCCTTTCTTCCACATGGACATTCCGGCCTTATATGCCCAATTTCACCATACTTAAAGCATTTCACGTCCTTCTTCTTCTTTCCGGACTGCAACCAAGATTTACCTTGGGACTTACGTCTCCCATGTTCTTGATTACCTTTTACAACAAGTCCTTCACCATGTAACACCCCAACCCCGAAGGGTCTGGGATATTTACTTTTTACTGTTGATTTACAACGGAAGTAAATAAACTCAATTATTATTAAACAAGAGCGCTAATTATCCATATTACAATCATTTATTTCAAAAGAAGAAAAATTACACAAGCATATATATTTGGCATCATACTAATATTTCTAATCAATCTTTATTTTTCTATCCCCACCCGCATACTTGCTAAGCCTGAATTCCGACATGCTCTTCAGAGTTATCTGAAATAAAAATATGATTGGAGTGAGACGACGCTCAATAAGTAAATAAGATTATTATTAGTGTGTGGCCAAAATGAGTTTTTTAAAAATTTCGTAAAACAATATTTAATACTATAACTTCAAAACTGCTTTTAGAATAAATATAAATTTAAAAATTACTACATAAAACTTTTACCATCAATTACAACGGTAAAATTTTATAATCATTTACTATAACTGTAAAGTTAAACTTTTAACTTTAAAACTATAAAAATATTAATGATAAATATACATATACTTTTCCTTATACGTTTTCTTTAGATCGTTATTTAAGCACCAAAATGATCATTTCCATGTAAACTTACACTTTTCTTTCAAATCATCAGTAATTTTGTACACGTAATTAAATATGTATAAACATATATTATAAAAATCACCCTTAAGCCTATTTGCTGTAAGTCATGTTTACCCCCATGATTGGGTTGTGCGGTCCAAAGACTGGACTTAGATGGCTGGTCGACCAAACTAAATTAACGTATGTAAACTTTAAGTGAGATTTTCCTTATTAAGTCTTGGTCAGAAACCAGGTGTGCACTTAGGAGAAATCCACTAATATAAATAACCACTCTGTAAATAGTGTGGGTGCACTCTAATCCGTATAAATTTTAAGTTGCGGTACCGAGCATCTGTAACTTTGAGCTTTCGTTGCCATAAGGGGTTTTAAAATCATCTTATTATAATTTATGCAATTTAAAATAATAATTTGAAAATCTCATCTTTACTCATATTTTCATAAAACATGCAACGTAAAAATAAACTCATGCCACACAATTTTTGTGTTAAAAATATTTATTTATTTATTTTTGAATAGAAAGAAATGCTTAAAAATTACCCGAGTGGATTACAACATTTCTTAACTCAAAAATAAATGCAAGAATATTAAAATTAAAACTGGTATAATTAAATATGCGAAAAAAATAAACTGAGGGGAATTTTACGAAACTAAGTAACATAAACGAAATTTACTTACAAATAAATTCGGGTATGAATTTTAAATAAAAAAAACTAACATTATCAAATTTTACTTACCTTCTTCTTTCACCTTGTGCTACGAACACTGTAACTATCTTTAAGAAATGAGATCGGAAAGAGTGGGTGAGTGAGAACTTACTCAAAAATTCTCTTTCCACCACAAATTCTTTCACTCACTAATCATTTTCTTCTTTGAAAAAATTGTTGTGAAAAATGAAGGTTGAGAGCTTCCTATTTATAGGAAAATTTTGGGTAAGAAATGGAATTTATAAAAGTGTGGAGAGATGGGTGAAATTATAATTTTTTTAGAATTAAAGAATGGGCAAGGGATGGACAAGGTATGGGTTGAGCATGGGATGGGGATGGAGGCCATGTACGAGTGCTAGCCACCATAAATTTTTAATTAATTACTTACCTAATTAATTAATCAATTAGTTAATTAATTATTTTATTATTTTTCTTAATCATTATTATCATTATTATTATTATCATTGTTATTACTTTTAAATTATTTTTAGTATTTATTTATTTTATTATTTATTTTTGAACAAGAATTAAATTTGAATTTTGAAAACTCATGTGAGCCCCACACAACTTCGAGACCTAAATGGATCTTATGTAACTCTAATAATCCTCATATGATTTTATGAGCCCTACACAACTTCGAGACTCGTGTAAACCTCCACACGGCTTTGGGACTCATGTGGGCCCCGCATAGGATACTTATATTATTATTTTATCATATATTTTTACAAATTATGTCAGCCAAAATATTATTTTATGTACTTATTTACGTATATAAACAGTGTCTATCCTGTTTATCCTATGAAATTCCATTTTGACCAGGCCGACCTCCAGGGAGCGACTGAGCCGCAATGGTCTCTAAGCATTCGCTAAGACAATGTCTTTCTTAGGCATCAAACATGGAATCAAGAATCTTATAGAAAAACACTTCAGTATTGATATTAACTTAATAACCATTTTTATTATTTTATTATTATTGTGCTTTAATCGTATATATATTTTTGGGTCATCACACACCATGTGAAGCTTCATTGCTAATCACCATTCTTTGATGAAAACCAAGCAATGCACTTGTCACTTCTTCCAAATTCAGATTATCTTTGCCTTATATAAGAGTCGTAACCAAATTTTCACAAGTTTGAGACGTAGGAAGGGAATTTAATAGCATTAATGCTTTATCTTCCTCCTCAAATGTTACATCAACAGGTGCCAAATCACTCACAACTTGATTAAAAATGTTGATATGTTGGTTCAAATCCGAACACTCAACCATCTTAAGCTAATACAATCTTTGCTTAAGAAAAAGTTTGTTTGACAAGGATTTATACATATACCGGCTTTCAAGTTTTCGCCACATAGCCATTGGAGAATCCTCCTCCATCGCATGATAGAGAACTTCATCGACTAAACACAAGCATATTGTAGAAACAACCTTTGCTTCCAATTCTCTCCATGTTGCCTCATCCATTCCAACCGGTTGAACACCAAGTAGAGCCTTAGTTATTCCTTGTTGCACAAGAATATCCTTTACTCTCCTCTGCCACAAGGCAAAGTTTCCGATTCCATCAAATTTGACAACGTCAAATCTTGTAGAAGACGATCCTGATGTCATAACAACAATCGCTCTTATACCAATTTTTGTGAAATAAGCGAGGCCTCTCCCAACAATGCGCAACGGAATGAACATTGTATAAAGGATCACACATACATACTTGCAACAAACAAATTGGTAATAAAGAGAAACATTCCACAACCATAACAAGATAAAGAAAGACTAAAGATAAGTGCAACGACACCAGGAATTATTGTAGAAGGAGCGAACCCGATCGTAGCTAAAGATTGGGTTCAGGAAATAGAGGAACTGCCGGGTGTGTTGAGTGCATAGAGGAGCAAAAGGTGCAGTTTGCCACCTTTAAATTGGTAGGAAAAGTGAAGAGGCAGTAGAGATCAGCAAAGATGGTTGAGGAACAGCGTCCAGAGCATACATCTATCATCTGGAGCCGTTTCAAGGAGATTTTCTTCGACAGATACTTTCGTACTGCCACCTGAGAGGCGAAGGCTCAGGATTTCCTACATTTGACTTAGGGACCCATGACTGTACATCAGTATATAAGGGAGTTGAGATTAGAGGATATCCTAGTAGTGAGGGATTTTATCGATGTATTCCCCGAGGATTTGCCACAACCACCTCCTGATCTTTAGATAGAGGTTACTATTGATCTAGTTTCGGGGACAGCGTCGATTTCTAAAGCACTGTACAAAATGGTACCAACAGAATTAAAAGAGTTAAAGGAACAACTATAAGAATTATTAGATAAAGGTTTATTAGGCCCAATGTGTAACCCTGAGAAGCGGCAATATTGTTTATGAAAAAGAAAGATGGGTCGATGAGAATGTGCATCTACTACATATTTTCATATTTCCATAAGTTGGTCAAAATAGTGCGGACAATTTAATCCTAAAATTAAGATTTCCATAAGAATGTAAGATACTAAGTGGGCAACAATTGGACTCCTATGTTTTGGGGAATTCTTCATTCCCTGGGAAGTGATGTTATCACCATAATCTGGAAACAAACATGAGAACAAGATGTCATGGACATCACATTGCCAAGTATTCCGAAGGATCCTGTGAACCAAATAACACCTTGTTGGGAATTAACAACAAATTCTCGAAACTTGTGAGAAACAAAGTAGAGAAAAAATACACGTCAAAGGAAAATCAATCACACGCACAAGACAATATTTACGTGGTTCAGCAATTTTTCCTACGTCCACAGAGTTGTAGATTTTTCATTATTATCAGGAAGAAAAATACAGAGAGTGCGGCGGTACAATGCTCTCTCTCTCTCACTCTCTCGCGAAGTGTGACCAATTAACCCTAATCACCCAAAAGCAATCATTTTATATGCTGTGGACAGGGTTCCGAATGGGTTACAAAACGGGCCTTACGGCCCAATCCTTCACTCTATGGACTAAGCCTTAGGATAGAAATCCCTTATTAAAGAAAAGTCGGGTCATCATCCAGATTTAACACAACTAGGCTCCAAAAAAGCCCAACACACCTAGCGTAATCATCTTTAGTAACTTACCTAGAAGAAAAATCATAATGATACTCGGACCTTTAGCAAACTGCTATCCAGAAGGACAACCATACATGCTAGGACCTGGAGTTTTATCTTTTTGCTCTATCCTGTGCGAATCCTACTTGGCAATGGGACACTAATTTAACCGTTTACGCATTGGCTCGGTTGGGATTTGATTCATATACAGTTTAATGTGAAATCTTCTGTGGTGATCTGCAGTTGATTATGGCTTTTGAAGCCATCTTCAGAATCTGATCCTTCCTCCGTTAGCAATTCTCTAGTACAAATAAATGTCACCCTTTCCTTCCTGGTCCATTTCATATAAGATTTATACTGCCAGATAATGTTTGATCATTGATCATAGCTGACTAAACAACTTCATTAGTATTGTATTCTGTACCAAAAACCAAGACACATGTTTATTGCATATTTGTCTAGTCATTGGAGCAAGATCAGGGTTGGCTTGAGTCAGTATACTAGGACTTAGACTTGCCATAATTGCAATCCCTGTTTTTCATTGAGGATATTTTCCAACTATATTTTGATATTCAACGTTTGCCAATATAGGTTAGAAGTTGAGTTTTAAAATCTGTTTGAAGCAAGAAAAAATTTAGAAACTAATTTGGTAGGAAAATGATACATTGCCCTGATTTAAAAGTGTAAGCCTGTGCATTAGTTTGACATTAAAAAGGAATTGAGTGATTAGAATTTCAGAGAATGTTTAGAAGCTCATATAACTTTTACTCAAACGAATTATAAAGTTATGATGAGAGTTTTGAAGTGCCTTTTATACATTGGATCTGACAGGCAAATGATTATACATCCTAGTATGAGATGTCCAAGCAGGTATGGTCCTTGATGAATATGAGTCATCATTGCAAGTTCTTTGTTTAAAGATGAGGTTAACCATTGGTGGGGATCTATGTAATGGGTAAGAGATGTTGAGGGTTGAGGCTATGAGCTAGGACTAATTTTAAAATAATCTTCAATGGGAAACTTCCTAGTTGGTTTATCAACATGGATATTGTGGATTATGATGTAATCTTATAAATGGAGTGGTTATCTATTTATCATACACTTAGTTGATTGTTTGCAAAAGAAAGTAGTACTCAGAGATCCAAATGGAGTGATGGTTTCCTTCCAACTAATAAACTCTCATATTTGACATCTTAAGTGCTTGTGGAAGGATAAAATTTGGGCACATGTATGGGGTTTGTAGCAGCAATGAAAGAAACATACAAGTTAACGAATCCCAAACTTCTTTACCCATAAGGTGATGAATTTTTAGATATTCTTCTTAGATGATTTATCGGGGTTACCTCCAAGAGGAGATTGAATTTAATATTGAGTTGGTGCTAGGAACGGAGCTTATGTCAACTGCTTCATATAAAATGATATTAACTGAATTAAGGCAACCTAGGGTGTAACAGGAAGATTTTCTCGACAAGGAATTTGTTTGACCTAGTATATCATCGTAGATTGCACCTATGTTATTCACTAAGAAACATAATAGGTGTTTAAGGCTATGCATTAATCATTGGAAGTTGAATCATGTTACATTAAGAATTGATATCGACTTCCAAGGATTGGTGGATTATTTGATTAATGGGTAAAATCCCAAAATTTTTGAAGATTGATTTGCAATCTAATTTTCACCAATTAAGAATTGGGAATTACACATCCCAAAGACAGAACTGAGTACACAAAAAGGTCACTATTAGTTTCTGGGGTTACCAATTGGGGTTACCAATGCACCTTACATTTTCATAGATATAATGAATCAAGTTATTCAACCATACTTGGATCAATTCATTATAATTTTTATGGATGATTTTTGGGGTATTCAAAGACTCAATAAGAGCATGAACAACATTTGTGATTAATTTTATGAACATTATGAGAGCATCAGTTAAATGCTAAACGGGAAATGTGAGTTTTGGACAATTAACACGAAAATTTTGGGTCATGTCATAATCAAAGGATAGTTATCCATTGATTTTTCTAAGGTTATGTCGGTGTTAGATCTTTGGAAGACTGGAAAAGAAGAATTGAAGTTGTTGTGTGTTGGTGTTGAAGCAAGGTGTATTAGGACATGGTGTATAATCCATTGATTTGTGTTAATTACCAATTCTAACCGAGTTGTTTAAAAGATTAACTGAAAACTTATTAGGTTAGTGATGGATTTTATTTGGGATTGTGTTCAACAAATTTGGAGGACTCAAGGAGGGGAGAATGTAATGCCCCAAAAATAATTACTACAGGAGGATGCAGTAAATTTTTTTTTAAAAAATAATAAAATAATAATAAAAATAAATAAATAAATAAATAATATATAATATTAATACATTAATATAATATAATATCTTATTATATAATAATATAATAAAGTAAATTATATATATATATATATATATATATGTAAAGTAAGCTTCTTGAGGAAGTAAAGCAGCAGGGACACGCCCCCCTCTGCGCCGTCTCCATTTCCTCTCTCAATCTCTCTTGATTTCTCGACCAATATTCAGTCGATCGAAAAATTGAAGATATTGTTGGGTTTCTATCTTCGCCACCGATATTTCTACCAGAATGGATTTGTCATAGGAGCGATATAGGCACCACTCTTGGGAAAATGTATACTCCCTTTCTTTCCTCAATTTCTCCTTAAATCTTTGGTTAAATCAATGATCAAACACCACCACGGGATCCTAGTCTTGATCGTCATCATTTTGGCCGGAGCGAATTTTCAATTTGGGGTTCCTAGGCACCACTCCAAAGCGAGAGTGAGATTTAGGGAATTAAGGAAATTGGTTGATTTTTGGAGAATGTATGTATGGATGGTGACCGCTTGGTATCAGTATGTATGTATTGTGACAGCTTGGTATCCTCTAGAGTACGTATGTGTCTATCATGACAGTTTGGTTTCGCATTAGAGTGAGTATGTATTTAGTAGTTTGAATGTGTGTAATGTGAGATGACAAATTTTGAGGACGAAATTTTTGTAAGGAGGGGAGATTGTAAGAACCCGGAAAAATATAAATGGATTTCTGCAGATTTCATCAACGAAGGCAGTAGACTTTTCGTCAACGAAATTCAGTGACTCGTCGACAAAGAGAAGCCGAGGGTCCTGGAGAAATTGAAATATCAGACTTCGTCGACGAGGCTGCTGACATCCGCGATGAAATCCTTGACTTTTCGTCAACGAAAACCAGGTGGGTCAAAGGGGGTATAAAAGGAATTATCTTTTCTTCTTCATTAAGTTTCCCTACTCTCTCTCGCTCTCTCTCTCTCTAGCTTTGGTTGCCGATCGTTGCCCGGATTCACAAATCCAAAGTAACAACGAGGATCAGCGAAGGATTCTCTACGTTTCTTCTGGATTGGAATCTCGATTCGAGCGTTTTCGGGTTTCGGGCCAAAATCGAGGTAAGACTCGGTTTTCATTTCTGATTCGGTGTATGTGTAGTAGTGTGGATTATAAGCATGTTTAGTATTGTGGTTTGTAGATTTCGGAGTCCCGGTTTGTAGTTTTGAGGGCCGTAAAGTTTGTGGTTTGGTTTCGGGTTGAGGTTAGGGGATTCTGTTTATATCAGTCCATTTTTTGAAATCAGGATCGGTAAGCCTGTAGGCTATGATCTTATGTATGTTTTGACTACTTATTTGAGGAAATCTATCGGGTAAAAATAAGGGATTTTTGGTGTACAATTTTCAGGAAAAATTGGGGATTTCGGGTAATAAACTATATACTTGGAATTGCAAACGATATGATTTTCCGTAAACCAAATAAGTGTGGTATGTATGAATGTATGTATGTTGTTCCAGATATTTGTAAAACAACTATGTGGCGGTTTATTACTGTACGCTGAAATGTATAGGGACGTGAGTTCCCAAAATGATTCCAAGTTTTGTGAAATTGGCTAGTGGCGGCTAATTACCGTACGCCGAGAGTGGCTGGCCCTATATCCAGGATGTGAAATATCACCAGTATGGTTCGGCTGGTCACCGAAGGTGTGATCTACACCGTATGTTGCAATGGATTCACAGTGGGCCTAGGTCGTCGCAGCGTAGTTGTCACATGGTAATGTAATCGGAGTTAGATCAGGTGACCTTGTGTAGTTGCGTATGTAGCAAAGGATTCACTATTGGGCCTGAGTCGTAGATCTTCGTTGTTACATGTGTTGGACATAACCGCTATGAGACTAGGTGACCTTGTGTAGTTGCGTATGTAGCAATGGATTCACCATTGGGCCTTGATCGTCGTAGCATAGTTGCGTATGTAGCAATGTAATCGCTGTGAGACGGGCTGACCTGGTGTAGTTGCGAACTAGTGTGACGACACTGACCATATGTGTGTATGTATGTTGGGTATCGTATGAACTGGAATGGGTTTTGTGAAAATACTGGAACTGTATGGATATGTATGAAACTGTATGAATTGTTTCAACTGTATCGTATGTATAGTGTTATGACGTATGTAAAATGACACTGGTATGCCACACACTGATATAACCTGTTTTCTCCCTTACTGAGAGGTGTCTCACCCCGAACGTACGTACATTAATTTTCAGGGCCTTCAGGTAGCGGTAAGTAGCATCCTAGCAGGTGGAAGCAAGGGTGTTGTAGCTATTGCTAGTACCTTCTAGGTACGAGTTTTGGTAACCAGGTTGTTGGGACAGTTGTAGACACCTGGGGTATGTTTTGTATTATGGGAATGTATATCCTAGTTGTATAGACTCTGGTATAGTATTATGCATGTATAAAAGACCATATTCCACTGCGTATATTGATGAGTATGGACAAGTGTATGTATGTATATAGGGCATCCGTTACCCCACGAGGTCGGACTCTCTTGTATATGGTATTATATATGTTTTATATTGATACAAAGACAGGTTAGGTTACTTAAATTCACCCCTGGGTCCCATTTCCGGGTTCGGGGCGTGACATGAGCATTGCAAACATCATTTTGGGGTCCTTGCTGGCGTAGTTTCAGGATACCAGACAAGGGGATTAAGTTAAGTTAGTAATTTTATGGAATTTGAATCAATTTAATTGTTATGTTTATATATATATATATATATATATATATATATATCTTGATTTGAGAATTTGGAAGTTATTTTCAAAAACCTCATTCAGATTGATTCATTTTACAAAATTAGGATATATGATATGTAATTTTGTATAAAATGAATGGAAGATAGTTGAATATATATATATATATATATATATATATATATATATATATGTATGTATATGAGTGCGTTTAAATGTGAGATTGTGTGGCAGATGATCTGAATGGATTGGAAATTATAAAATACTGAATTATTTGAGAAATATTGGAAATGCTTGCGAAAATACTATAACTGTTTATGAAATGCAAGAGTTTGAAATAACGGCCAGTGGTCGAGTATTGTTTGATTGGCCAAGGGCCATATTATTATTTGACGATCGAGGGCCGAGTTTTAATTGATGGCTATACGCCAGGTTGTATTTTGTGGTCGAAGGCTAGGTTTTTGGAATAATAGGAAATATATGTGAATTGATGTTTTAAATGGTGATTTCTATTATCTAAATTGCATGATATGCTCTAAGAACTCTAAGGACCAATGAGTTGTAGGAATGATACCATTTCTAGGGATTTTTTATGTGGCCGTGTACGCTCACAGTTGTGCTGAGAGGTGTAGGGTGGCCTTATCCGATTTGCCTACGTGAGGTGAATGTACCCTCCTAGGTAAGGGCAATCGAACCGGCAGCTGGAGTTACATATACCTGTGGAGTATGTTAGTAGAGAGTACTGATGACTATTGTTCGGGTGGATCCCCTAGGACATTAGTTTAGATTTCGAACCACACAACCTTGACCACGAGAGTTTGTACATGGCGATTAGTCCCAAGGAATTGTCTTATATGCATATCTGTTAATTTATGTGAATATGGATAATTAATAAGATAACTTTGAGGGCTTGCGGAGAAAAGTGAGTGTCTTAGTAGTAGTAATGGTATTAGAGCAGAGAGAAGTTACTTGTATGAGCGGGTAATCTTCCTTATCCTCGACTAAGTGTGTGTGTGAGTGTAAAATAAGAATGATTTCATAAATTTGTTTATCTACTTAGTGAATTGGTTATTTTCTGTAAACTAAATGCATGTTGGCCACACACTGACATTAACTTTGTCTTTCCCTTACTGAATTGTGCCTCATCCCTACTTTACAAACTATCTTTTCAGGAAATTCTAGGGATCGGGTCTAGCAGGCTAGAGGAGCCGGGTTAGTGGTTTAAATTTATGTAGGTGGTGTGTATGGACAACGATTTTATTTTTGTATAGTTTTATGGGATGTAATTATGTGAAAATGGAGATATTTGTGTATAAAGATAGAACTTTGGTAATGTAATTTGAGAATTTTTTATTTTATTTTCGCTGCATATATGTGTTTCATATATGATGAATAAGGTATCGGGTACATAGACGCCACTAAAGTAGCACCCCGAGCCCATGTGGCGGGTCAGGGTTATTACACAAAGACTCCATAGTAGTCCAAGTTAAGGCGGCCAATCTGACGACAGAGGTTTTTAGTTGACTTATCCTGGTAGGCCAACCAGTGTTAAGTCCAGCCTACGGGCTGCACAACCCTGTCATGAGGGGTTAAATCATGACATACAGTTATCCATCCAGGGAAGTTTTCACAATTATTTATATATATATATATATATGTATATAGGGTTTTAGAAAATAGAAAGTATATATATATATATATATATATATATATATATATATCTATATATATATATATATATATATATATATATATATATATATATATATATATATAGTAGCTAAAAGTATGATTAAGTAGATAGTTAACAATCCCTTGAATTTTTAAGTGACATAAGTGTGAGTTATGATGTATCTTATCTTTATATGTTATCTCAATTACAGTCTAATTAATAAATATATTACTCACGTTGACTCATTTGCCACACACTGGTAATAACATATTTCGTCTTACTGAGAGTTGTCTCATCCTAGTATTTATAAACATTTCAGGTGATCTAGTTAGATGAGCAGATCAGGCTTGGAGATAGAGGAGACCTTTTACTGCCCTGTTTGTAGGGTAAGTGATTTATTGGGAGATGTATTTTTGAGTAGCTCCTAGGGGATCTCGTGGATGATTTTGGAGAAATGTGTATGTGATAGCCTTGGTGTATTCCCAGGAGGGGAGGGGGGTGAATTGGAATTTAAAATTTATTCCTAGGTTTAGCTAATCTAACAGCAGTATATTCGCAACCTAGGGTCTGTCTATATAGTTCTAAATGTGCAGATAAATATAACGAGTAGAAATTAAAATCAAGCGCAGCATTCACCAACTATATCATACATATGCAGAAATGTAAATTGCAGAAATATAAACAGTGCACACAAGATAAGTTATCGGGGTTCGGCCAACTGTGCCTACGTCCCCGCCTCTAACTCACAAGCCTGAGGATTCCACTAATGGTTCACTTAATGGTCTAGCGGCACCTAATACAATAAGGTCAATTAGCACAAGGCTGACCTCAATCTTTACAACCAGGTCAATTAGCGAGGCTGACCTTAACTAACACGCCATAATAGGATGGCACACCTAGCTTTCCTAACTGAGTCTAAGTCAATCTGGGACTATTCAATAGGACTAGTTTCCCTCTTCAGGCCCGCGCTTGGAATACAACATATGTGTATAAAATTTGTACACGAAAATTCGTTTCTTACACAAGAAAGTATGTGTACCAGTACGCACAATATAATCAATGCACCTTAATGATGTAAGAACTATAAGCTCGGGTCTCTATGTGTGCAATCAATACTCAAGGTTATGTCTATGGTCTATCAAGCACAAGAGTGTATATTAACGCAAGATTTGAAACACAATATATGAATATCACAATATCAAATCAAGGTTTCAAATATGCAAGCTAGATGATTCAAACAACCGTAATAAGATGTTCTCGATGTTTTAAGCACAATGGATGTTTGAATGCAAACTTTGAAAATAATTTTTGCACACAAAAATATAGGCTAAGGTAACTTGCAATGACAATGCAAGAACCACAAGCCACTAAGTCTTCCCACACAAGATTTATCAAATAAAATTGATGGGAGAACTTAAAGCTTTACTCTCAATAATAAAAACAATAAGCACAACAAATGAGAGTATGAGCTAATGAGGATTAAGCACAAGCACTCTGAATATACTCACAATACTTGAATGATCAAGAAAAATTACGTTTTGAAGTGTATGGTTGTATTATAGGCTAAAAAGGGATTTTTGATTTTGAGAGAATTTTGGCCCTCATTAGTTTGCTAATCTTTGCTAATTATGACAAATGAACAAGTATTTATAGGCAAGGAGGATTTTTTGATCGTTGGGGACACAATGGGTCTAATTAAAATTATTTCAAAAACCATTAAGAAAATTAACCTAATTTACCCTATTTAAAAATTTAGTAAAAATTATTTTAACCCGCGAGGTTCGGTCGCCAGTCCTGAGGTTCGAGTGATCGAAAAGACTCAATAAAAAATCTAATATTTAGTTGTTCGGGTGCTCGAATAGTGAGTTGGTCGGCCGAACAAAAGTCAGTAGTATTTGTTCGTTAATTCGGATGCTCAACTCATAGTTCGGTTAATCGAATTGCTCAATTCGATCGTCCGAGCCCATTTTTTGAATATAATCGGCCAGTCTCTCGAGTAGTTGAAAAGTGCTCTGACATAGCTTCGGGTGCCCGAGGAAGATACATTCAAAATAGGTTCAGGTGCCCGAACACCAAGTCAACATGTTGACTTGTTCAGTCGCCCGAGCCACTTTACACGGCATAGGTTCGGCCGCCCGAACCCTCTCATTGTTTTCTATTAAGTTCATTTTAGCCTGACTTGATTCCCCTGATATAGTAAGTGATGTTGGGGACTTTCTTATGTGCAAGTGCTGGGACCTAGGGTTTTTTCTAAGGCCTTTTTGAGTACGCCAAAAAACTTGGCATCGGTTGACCGAAGGGTGTTCCCTAAGGTCTCTACGGTCTTTGAGCTTTAGTTCCTACATGCATGCGATGCATTAATTATTACAACCGTTCCTATATTACTATTACAGACCCACATTATACAAAATATAAATTATAATGAATCTTCAGGGTATTTAGTTTTCAAGTCTTCTCATGTGCCAACATATGATCTGAGAATATAAACCTGCACACAAACTTGACAGACATCAAATATTAGAGTATTTGTCATTATTAAAACCGGGTATGACCTATAAGGTCAACAGTATGTATGTTTGGAAATTACTGAAACTCTAGTATTGTAATTATGGTGATGTAATTTATGTGTTCCGCTGTATAGGTGTTTTATTTCTATGAACAGGATTTCTCAGTGTCCACTTTGAGACCGAGACATTATAGTAGATTTTATAAGGGGGTATCAGAGTAATATGATTTTACAGTGTAAAAAAAAAAAATAGCATGAATTTTTGGGTTGTTACAGAGACGATGTCAAAAGTTGAAGATCTCAGAGACGTCGATGATGACGGAGAACGAACAGAGAAGAAGGCAAGACTGAGAGACAGTGAGAGCAGAGGTACAATAACGGCTTGTGGATGGAATGGGAGATGAGAATAGTGAGAGAGATCCAGAGAATGGAGAATGAGAGTTCGAACTGAGAGGGAAGATGAGGAGGGCGTGAGTGTAAGCTCTCGTCGGCGACGACGAGGTTTGAATCATTGGGAGACGGCGATGACGATGACACTAGCGATAGTGTGTGGGTGCGCCGTGTTGGAGCTGTGACGATGATGTTTCCTAGAACGGTTGGAAGCAGAAGAGAAATGCGGAGATGGTGGCAGGGCTGTTATGGCTGCCTACCATAACGTTGGGACTGATAGGCATGGCCAGAGAAGAAGGAAGGAGAAACGGAGAGCTGTGAGGTGGGATCTGCAAAGTGTGTGAGAGAGGAGATGATAGAATGTGGGGGAGTTGAGAGAGATGGAAAATGCGTGAGTTTGTGCCAGAGAGAGAAGAGGAAAATAGAGGTTGTGCGTAAACAGTGAATATGGAAAATGAAATTCAGACCTTCACCCTCCTCTGCCTGTGCGAGACTCTCTCTTTATAGAGAGTCCAGCAACTCAATTGGCACGCAAAAGTTGGTTACAAAAGAATCATTCCCCCTCTGAAATTTGTTCCCTCCTTATCATTGCAATTTCGCTGGCGAATATTCAGGAGGGAAGGAAATCTTCTAACAGCTTTCCTCACTTGCACATGCTTCCCCCCTTTTTTATTTAAATTTCTTGAATATTTATCTTTTGTTAGCTAATTTTATCTTCCCAAAAGGAAAGTCTTGGGTTTAAAAATAAAGCTTGATTCCCGGCAATGGACAAACTTGAACTCAATTTAATAAAAACGACTCGACAAAATGTTTAATTGAAAGGGTTCAAATTTGAAATCAAATGACTCAATTTGAAAAAATTAAAAGACTCAATTTAAAAATAAAAAAAACAAACAGGACTTATTTTTGAAAATAACCGAAACTCACTCAATTTTGAAGGCTCGGGACAAATTTTGAAAATAACAGGTATTCAACTATTGAAATCAACCGGGATTTATTTTTTAAAATAACCAAGACTCGATTATTGAAGACCACGGACTCAAGGACTTAATCTTGAAAGGGACTCTATTGGATCCTCCTATTCTTGGGAATAAGGTTAACTTTAATTACGCCGGGTCTTCCTGAAAATGGCCTGGTTAAAATTGGGGTGTTTACATATATCAATGATGAATTTGGTTTGGGCCATGAATGTGCAAGACAATGGCACTTTTGATGAAATAAAATGTGTATGACAACTATAATTCCAAGATAATAAATAGAGGATAGAAGATACTCACCTCTTCTGAAAGTTTTGCAAAAAGATAAAAACCTTTCTAGAGATCTTAGGGACCTCTCGTGAGGTTTGAAAGATTCAATTGGCCTCTTTAAATGTTTCAAAAATGTCACAAACCTCTTTCTGAGGTTCTCCAAAAAAACACAAATCTCCTTTCAAAAAACTTATCTTTTTGCAAAACACAAGAAAAGATTTGTCCTTTTTTAACAAACTTCAGAGGACTAGAGGAGGTTGCTAAAATTATTGAAGTATGAGGGGAATCAGGGGAGGTTTCTAGAGTTCTTGAAATCTTAAGAGAGGTCAGTATTTTTTGGCAAACCTCAGGAGAGATGAGTGTCTTTTGTCCAATAATAAATTTATTATGAGTGTGTAACTTTTTACAACCATTTTTACATTTAAGATTTTTTTTCCATAAAAAGCTTTTTTTTAAAAAAATAATTAACAACACAATTGCATATTCTCATTTTCTTTCCCATAAACAGAATAGAATATTATGCGATTAGGAGGCATCATTTCATCGTACTTAAGGTGTTATATGCATATATTCTAATTTCTAAGATTAAATGTTAATTCTTCTATTTTCTATTTGTTTTTGTTTTGTTTTGTTTTGTATTTTTAAATATATATTAATTTTAATTAACCACAATAGTTTCCCCTACACCACCCATGTGATAAAACATGTGCATCCATGGAAAGTGGGGGGAAAATGTGGCCTTGTGTCAAAAATTTGCACTTCCACAAGCTTGTGCATCCTTGTGGAGACTGCAGGCTTACAACATTTGGTCAAGCCCACCTGCCAATGCACAGCTTCTTCTCATAAGACTTTTTTTTTCTCCCCAAAAGATCTCTTGTATTCTCACCTAAATTTAGGTAATTTGAAAGATGGATGGAAGACCTAGCTGGTCCCTGCCTACCATACTTGAAATTTTTTTTTTTTGAGTTACAAAGAAGCTTATGCTCGATCTATAATATATAATGAGAGATGATGTATTTTTCACTTTTATATCTCTTTCTACCATTTTAGAATTTACATCTAAACCTCCAATATGCAAGTTTCAAACTATATATTTTTTTTGATAAGTAAATTGATTAGTTAATTATATTTTTGGGGAATGGACTTAGAACATATGTGCTGCTGAAGGCTTGAAGCCAAGTGTATGTTGAAAGAATAATAGTAATAATTGTGGAGGCAAGAATAGTTATTCTCCTTAGGCAAAATAGTTATTTGCTTCAAACCTTTACTATTCTCCACAAGCAATTTTCTTTTGATGAAATTAACAAGGAATTTGTTCGTAGAAGACACAAGTTATTATAGTTAAGAAGAAATTGTGTTTAAACAAGCATTAACCATTGATGCTTTTGAGAAAAGAACGTTTTCCTTCTACGAGATATCTATTTCCACTACACAAGAATTTTTTAGGAAGGAAAAAAAAATAACTCGACGTTTTGGAAAAGCATGCATCAACTACTTATGCTATTAAAAAAAAATTGTCCTTCTATAATCCTGTAGAAGTTTTTTTAGTATACATTTTCAACTTCAATAATTGTTGCCATTGAAAGAGAAGAGCTCATATTTTTTTGAAAATTTATTAAGGAACCTCCCTCTCCACATGTCTTTGTGCTTGTATTTTATATATTAGACATGTAACAAATTAGTTATACATTCATTAATATTTGTAAAGCAGAGGACTCATTTACAATATGTATAAACTTTAGTAGATGGACACGTGGGCACATGGAGAAGGAGGTCATCAGTATAATTTCTTCTTATTTTTACCAAGATATAAATCCTCGCTACTAACCACAAGTATTTTCCTATTTAAATTATCTTTCTTATTGTCAATGGAAGATTTGGTCTAATAGAACTTGATTTCGTATAATTTCAGAGAAACTATCCTTCGAAACATAATTTTTATTTTTAGTATCAACATATATTTCTACTACAAGAGAATAAATTTATTGGCAAAATAGCTTTAAGCTTTTCTATTGACATTTCAAAAAAGCATCAACCACTTAAGCAAATTTGTTGGCAAAAATTGCTTTAAACTTTTCTAATTGACATTATACTACTTCTAAAATCTCAAAACACTTTTTTGGTAGTCCATTGTGGCAAATTTCATAATGTCTATTTTACCCTAATTATATTTAAAAGGTTTTCAATTTTAATTAAAATGCTCCCCTCCTTATTCCCTTTTTCTCTTCTCCAAATAATTTATTTTCCCAACCTTTTCATTTTCTACCATTTCTTCTTCTCTAAATGATTCATCTCCCAACCCTTGTATTTTCTCATACCTCATTTTTGAGCTTCTCACTCCACTAAGAAAAAATAATGAATGATAGTTTAAGAAAAGGGTCTAAAGGTTATGATGAGAAGTATAACTCAAATTTTTAAATAGACAAAAATTGGGCACATATATTGATAGATTGTTGAAAAAAAGAACGTCATGGCAATAATGTCACCTAATTCAGCAACTATCTCTAGTCAAGAAAAGGTTCAAGAGGAGAGCTTTCAAACGTGTAAGATCCTAATTTGAAGACTTATAACAACCTAATAGTAGCATTAATGCTTAAATCTCAATTAAATGGTCATGACGTGTAAATAAAAAATAGAGAAAATGCTGCAGAACAGAAAACACTTCAAGACACGTTATTATGTCATTTTCCTTAAAAAGTTATTGGCCCCCACCAGATTGGTGTGTATTGAATCAGCAAATACATTTTCAAGATACAATGAAGCTCAGAATATAATCTGATATCAGTTTACATTATATATAAATGAAAAACTGATCACAATACCCTTAGAAGAATCTGAACAAATTTTTGGAATACTACAGAAAAAAAAAACCCCAGATTTGACGAAAAAATGATTTGTGAAAGCCTTATGAGAGAAAGAGAAGGAGAGAATGATTGAATATTCTATGTGATTCTTGGAGTTAATTCTATCTTTAAATAGACAGAATTATGACTTTTTTGAAAAGTTACATATGTTCAAATTTTAAATCTCATCGTTAGATTATTTATATGGTTTAGATCGCACCACTTAATCTTATAAAAAATATAAGATTAATTTTAAGTCATCTGATTATGATCAACAGTCATGATCTCACGAAGATGCAAGCGTGCAAAGTGTTTGTGCGCCAACTAAATGCGCCACTAGCGCCCTACAGCCCACGTCACTGTGTACGTGTGGGGACGGTACTTGTGCCTATACTAGCATGCTAGGTAATTGTGCCTATACTGTATTAGGGATTGCAATATTAGAGGGTGCCTTACTTTCATCCCTTGGCTTGAATGCCCATCAAATTACAGTCTTTATGTAGTTATATGCCTTTCATTTATCTCTTCTTACACATCCTTCATATGGGAGATTGTGTCCATTCATATCTCTCCTTAATTTCTTCATAAAGCAAAGCTTTATTAGTTACCCCAATGGTATTTGTATTAGACAAATTCAACAAAAACATTGATAGGGAGGGGAAAATAAAGACTTACACATCTTGTCGATATATATCATGCTCCCTTTACTAAAATCATAGTACAAACACAATCAATATAACTCTAAACAAGCTTACATAGCATGATTTTAGTGGATATCACCTTTCACTATCTCTCAATATTTGAAAAATCAAATTCAGAATTTGTCCCTTCACATATATGTGCACCTGTATTTTAAATGTTAAATATGTGACAAATTGACGTTACATCATTAATATCATATAGATAAAAAGAGGTCGGCCTTTTCAATATGTTTGGAATTTAAAAAGATAGGAACTGTATTTTAAATGTTAAACATACGCAAATTGGTGCTCTATCATTAACAATATATAGATAAAGAAGGATACTCATTTTTAATATGTTTAGAATTAAAATAAAAAAAAAGTGTACAGACATGTGGAAGGACAAATCTCCCATATAATCTCCCTCATTATTCAAATCTATGCAACTAACACGGACCAAACTTGGACTATTGGAATGTATTCTTGTAGATGAACTCCTGACAAAACCCAACATTGTTGTCAAACCCAAAGTCCAAAGTTGCAAGCCCAAAGGCCAATTAAACATCTTACATCAACCTGCTGATCTCCATGGCGATCGCCGCCGCCGCCGCCACCACCACCACCACCACCATCATTTTAACCTTCTTCTTCTCCTTTCAATCCATAAAAAACCCACAACCCCTATGCCTACCCATTCAAGCCTCCATCACAAAATTCAAAAAATAAAAAAAAAATGAGGCAAACACACATTAAATCTAAGGATAGATCAAGATATCCCGGAGAAGATGAGGGTCTGGAAATTGTGTGCATGCATGGGAACAAATAGATATAGAAACTCTTCCACCTCTATTATAATGATATTTCTAGTATGCCTCAACAATCTTGTTCTAAAATTGCTTGGTTTTGTTTTCATTTGTGTTTTTCCCCCTTTTTTTTTCCTTTTACAAAATGAGCCCCATATAACAATAGCATATGTTTTGATTTCCAAATTATGAAAATACAATTCCAAACTTTGAAGGGTAGAGGAATGAATCATATATAATAGGTGATATTAATTAAATGTGATTATACATACCTTAGACTAGTGCGGGCTTCTAATTAGGGGGAAAAAAAAAACCACTAAACCAATCAAAATGTGGAAATAGTAAGTAATGAAATAATAAGAAAAGAAGACCAAATGCACACCCAAAGGATAGGGTGCATGTAGAGACCCGGGAAATAGTAAGTAATGAAATAATAAGAAAAGAGGAAAATTTGGTTTGGCAAAGGCCAAACCGTCGACGGTTTTAGAGGAGCTCAAGAAACTGTTGACGGTTTTGACTTAATGCAGCTAGGTAAGGGAAAAATTCTAGAGACGTGAACCCGTAATTAAGGAAAATAAATAAGAAACGGGTAAGAATGGATATTTTAGCAGGGTTCGTTGTCGAAGGCAGTAAGTTCGTCAATGAAGTCCCTTCAGTGTCTCGTCGACGAAATTTAGAGCGTTGTCAACAAGGGAATACCAAGCGAGTCAAAGAAAATATCTGGATAGGGTTCGGTGACGAAGGTAAGGCTTCGTTGACGAATTGTGTGGCTGGATCGTCGACGAAGATGCCGCCTCGCCGATGAGTTTGACTTGGTCAAAGGCCCTATAAATATCCTTTTTGGTGGCTTAAGGGCTAAGAAAACCCAAAAGCTCTCTCTCTCTCTCTCTAGAACCAGTGGGTTCCCTCTCTCTCTCTCTCTCTCTCTCTCTCTCTCTCTACGATCCTTTGTCGTTCGACGTCTGTTTCTACAATTGAAGGTTCCTACGTGGATTAGGGGAGGAAACTCTACAGTTTTAGCGGATCAGATTGTCATTTTAAAGATTTTTGGGTTTTCCCAAAAAATCGACGTAAGGATCTGATTTCGTTTTCGATTAGGTAGTTAGGTAGTAATCAGGATTGTAGCAAAGTAATGTTCTGTGGTTTTTAGGTTTTGAGGATCCTGGGTCATTGTTTTGGACCGATCCGTACGTGTTTCTATTTTCGAGTTTACGGTAAAGGGAATTTGTTTACAACAGTATTTTTGTAAAACTAAACCGCTAAAAAGTTAGTTTATGTTTATATGTATGATTTGACTACTTATTTGATAAATTTTACTGGATAAAAATACCGGTTTTACGATTTTACGATTTTTAGTAAAAATATAGATTTTTGGTGTATGATCTCCAAATTTTACAAAACTTCTTTAATTGCATCAATATTATTGTAGGAGGTGCTTGAATCCTTTATTTTCCGGTTAAATGATGTTTACTGAATTTTATACGATATAGCGGATTTTCGTTCAAATGAGTGTGACATATGTAACGAAATGAAATGTAAGAATCTTGTAAAATTCTTGCATGAACTATGGGAACTGGAGTTCCATTTTTCTCTACAGGAAAATGTGGAAAACAGGTGCCGGTTACATACCAGGCTATATATGTAAAAAAGGGTTAAAGAGGGTGTGTGTTGGTTTATACCGCAGTGTGATTGTTTGAGTTTGTGAAAATACTGGAATTGCATAGGTTATTATGTTTTCATTATAAGTTGTATATATGATAAATGGAACCACAACTTGCTACCAAAGGAGCTGAAAGATACTTCAATTTAAAGGAGTTGAAAAATACTTCAGATAAAAGGGGCTGAAAGATACTCTCATTACTAAAGGCGTAGTTCTGTTGCTAGTAAAGTACAGTGCAACCACATATGTGAATCAGTGTGGGTACAAAGATAGTCGGTTTGTAGGAGTATTGGGACACTGGTGAAATAATGGACCAGGTGGGGCAGTCAGACTATAGAATAGATGCTCGACAGTGCCTACACAAACATGGCATGTTAGAGTTATCAGTGCACAACCCGTGTCACGAGGTAAATAGGCGTATTATGTCATACCAAGTTGGTCGTTGTTCTAATATTCATATGCATGATTTAAAATCTAAATGAACAAAATCACTGGATTTATGTCTATAGATCTCGTATATTACAGTGCTACAAATATACCTGAATTGTAGTAGTTTTAATTGAAAGATACACATGTGGTCACACACTACTATAAATATTTTCTACCTTACTGAGAAGTGTCTCACCCCATTAAACAACCTTTGTTTCAGGTCCGATGGGACATTGGTCCTAGTTGCTAGAGAGACTAGGAAGGCAGTTTTTGGGCTTAGCTTACGTAAGTATTTTATGTGTGTAATAATCTTAGTTTGGAATACCTTTTTGAAAGGTTGTAAGAACTGGTTGTATTTTAAGTATGTATGTATGCATTCCAGGAAACAGTTAGAAAACTCTGGTATATGTTTAATAGATATCCGATGCTTATGTTTTTCTGCAACATTTGCGTTACAGTTATGTATGAGTTACACTCGTATGTCCCTGTATAGGGCGAGTTGTTTATGTATGTTTATCAAATACAGGTACTCTGTATTGGTGATAACAATCTGGGTCCGTATAAAGGGCCGAGTTGTTACAATTGGTATTAGAGCCCTTAACCAGTCAAATGTGTGAGTTGATTCATACTGCCTGGTTAGGGATATATGCAGAACTTAGGAGTTGCTAGTTTCTGTAGTCTAGAATATACCAAAGTATACGACATGGATAAGACCTTGAGTTTTGCTTTGTATACCTAGAGATAGAAATCTATTGACAGACTTCTGTGTTTTTTTGGATCAATCGAAAAGTTCAGAAAATCACGACAATCCATCGACGATTTTGTTTCCAAGTGGAAGAGTGGAACTTGAGTTAGAATGATGAAGTTAGATCAATGGAGTGCGATAATACTAAGGATATATGCGACTGAGTCTATAGTATGATAGTATTAGCCGATGCTTAGACTATTACCCTTCTAATGGATTTTCATAATTACTTTTCAGGATGGAATCCAAGGACATCACTGCCAACGTGGGAGGCAGTAGTAGTGAGGGTATCGGCCATGAGGCTGGTAGTGACTCTATGAGTGTATTGCGGGATTTCGCATAGCAGCTTATGGCAGAGGTGGTGTGAAAAAATAAGGGGCAGGACCATCCCACGACTGAGATAGGTTGCTCCATTGATTAGTTCACCAGGTTGAAGCCTTCGGTTTTCATAGGAAGTGCAGATCCTATTCGTGCTGAGAATTGGATCCAGGAGATCGAGAAGATCCTAAATGTTTTAAACTACACGGAGAAGTAGAAGGTAACCTTTGTAATGTTCAAGTTGTCAGGGGAGGCAGAGAGATGGTGGGTGTCAGTAAAGAAGATGGAGGAGCATAGACCAATACTAGTGGCGATGACTTGGGCTCATTTCAAAGAGCTATTATTTGAACAGTATTTTTCAGCCACGGTCAGAAATGCAAAGATGGAGGAATTCATAAACCTGACGCAGCAGTCGCTGACGGTGCAGCGGTATGCTGCCAAATTCTAGGAGCTATCCCGATTTTCTCCATTCATGATACCAGATGAAGTGATGAAGGCCTAGAAGTTTCAAAGGGGTATGAGAAAGGAGGCACGGAGACAGACAACGATTTTGTAGTTGTAGGACTTTGATATGCTGGTTGACAAAGTCACTGTGGTAGAGGAGAGCCTGTTGGAGGATTCAGGGGTCCAGGTTCCGAAGAAGAGGCCAGCGCCTCCTAGTTCTTCGTCTGGGGCAAGGCAGGGTAATTGGAAGAAGAACAGTGGTGGTATGTCTCAGGGTACCACATCTTATCATGGTTGCTCTTTGTGTGGCAAGAAACCCGCGGGGCAGTGTTGGATGACTACGAGGGCTTGCATGCGGTGTGGTAAGCAAGGTCATTAGGTGAGAGATTGTCACATGCAGGGAAATAGTGGGGTCCCACAACAGCCATATAGGGGAAATACATAGGCACAACATGATGGTCTGCAAGGGGGTACAACCCAGGCTAGGGTGTATTTTCTGACTCCAGGCGATGCAGAGAACATTGGTGATGTAGTCACAGGTATCATTTACATACTTTCTCATAAAACTGATATATTATTTGATTCTGAGGCAACACATTCTTTTATTTCCCGAGGATTTGTTAAACTGTGTAGACTAGAGGTGCAATAATTAGAGTATGACCTGGCAGTGGCTACACTATCTGGGTCTGTAGTTAGGTGTGGCAAGGTAGTCCGTGACTTCCTGGTATAAATTTAGGGGAGGGCACTACCAGTTAGCCTTGTGGTGTTGGGCATGTATGACTTTGATATCATCTTAGGGATGGACTGGTTATCGGCCAAATATGCTAGTATCGATTGCCACAGGAAGGAGGTGTTGTTTAGACCGCCAGGGGAGTAGGAATTCAAGTTCCTAGGGTCGTGTGTGCGTTCTACACCATGGGTCCTTTCAGCTATGCAAGTTAGGAAGTTACTTCTGAAGGGATGCCAGGGGTATCTGGCATTTGTGAAAGACACACCAGCTGAAGAATGTGAACTGGAGATGATTGCAGTAGTGCACAAGTTACCTGACATGTTTTCGAAGGATTTGCCAAGATTACCTCTAGATCGTGAAGTGAAATTCGTTATAGAATTAACACCAGGCATGGTGTCGATATTGAAAGCTCCATATCAAATGGCTCTAGCTGAATTGAGAGAGTTGAAAGAGCAACTTTAGGAGTTGCAAGACAAGGGGTACATTCGACCAAGTGTCTCTTCCTGGGGAGCACCGGTGTTATTCATAAAAAATAAGGATGGCTTAATGAGAATGTGCATCGACTACAGAGAGCTTAACAAGGTGACGGTGAAGAACAAATACTCGCTACCTAGGATTAATGATTTGTTTGATCAACTTCAGGGCACACAGATCTTTTTTAAGATTGACCTACGATCTAAGTATTACCAGCTAAAGGTGAAAGCGGAGGACGTCCCAAAGACAACATTCTGAACTCGATATGGCTATTATGAATTTGTGGTTATGCCTTTTGGTTTGACTAATGCACCTGCAGAATTTATGGATCTGATGAACAGAGTCTTTCACGAATATATAGACCAGTTCATCATGGTATTTATTGATGACATCCTAGTGTATTCTAAGAGCGCTGCAGTGCATGAAGTTCATTTGAGATTGGTATTGCAAATGCTTACAGACAAGAGGTTATATGCTAAACTAGAGAAGTGCGAGTTCTGGCTAGAACATATTGCATTTCTAGGGCACGTAGTGTCCGAAGAAGTTGTATCAGTGGACACGAGTAAAATAGAAGTAGTAGTGGACTGGGCGAGATTGAAGAATGTTTAGGAGGTCAGAAGTTTTCTGGGTCTTGCAAGTTACTACCGTTAGTTCGTAGAAGGGTTCTCCAGTATAGCAAATCCTTTGACGTGACTCACGAGGAAGAACATGAGGTATGATTGGACTGACGAGTATGAGCTGAGTTTCCAAGAGCTGAAACAACAATTGATTACTACTCCAATATGATTATTCCATACAGGGATGACGACTTTGTTATCTACGGTGACGCCTCTAAAAAGGGTCTTGGTTGTGTTCTAATGCAGCAAGGCAGAGTAGTTTCTTACGCTTCTCATAAACTCAAAGAGTACAAGAAGAACTACCCGATACATGATATGGAATTAGCACCGGTGGTGTTTGCATTGAAAATTTGGAGGCACTACCTGTATGGTGAAAGGTGTGAGATTTTTACCAACCATAAAAGTCTTAAATACTTTTTCACCCAGAAAGAGCTGAACATGAGACAACACAGGTGGCTTAAGTTGATAAAAGATTACAACTGTACTATTAACTATCACCTAGGAAAGGCTAATGTGGTAGCTGATACTTTAAGTCGAAAGTTTGTTGATGCGTCAGTCTCAGCAGTGGGAGTTCAGCATCGGATCTGTATGGACCTTGAAATGTTAGGCTTAGAGGTGGTGGAAGGAAATCATCAGGCTGTTCTTTCCAGCTTAATGGTGCAGCCAACCTTGCAGGAGAGGATCCGAGTAGCGCAGAAGAAGGATCCAGAGTTGGTTAAGGTTAAGGAAGGAGTTCAGAAGGGGTTGAAGTTGGATTTCAGTATCTTTAGTGATGCAATATTGAGCTTTCGTAGCAGGGTTTGTACCAAATGATATCGAGATTAAACGGGTCATTCTGGAGGAGGCACACCGTTCACTCTACACCGTGCATCCTAGTAGTACGAAGATGTACTGGAATTTAAGGGAATCTTTTTGGTGGTCCCACATGAAAAGAGAGATCACCCGTTTTGTAAAGCAGTGCCTGGCATGTCAGCAGATCAAAGCAGAGCATTAGAGGCCAGCAGATCAAAGCAGAGCATCAGAGGACAGGGAACCGATTTTAATATTTCAGGTGATGGAACTTTGAGGTTTTATAGCAGGTTATGTGTACCTCATGATGCTGAAATTAGAAAAAACCATTTTGGAAGAGGCACACCTCTCCCTGTATACGGTACATCTAGGAAACACGAAAATGTACAGGGATTTGCGGGTATCTTTCTGGTAGAGTAATATGAAAAGAGAAATTGCCTGTTATGTAGAGCAATGTTTGGCATGTCAGAAGATAAAGGCTGAGCACCAAAGGCCAACTGGATCATTGCAACCACTTCATATTCCATAATGGAAGTGGGAGCATATCTTCATGGACTTTGTCACAAGATTGCCACCAGCATAGCATGGGCAAAATGTCATATGGGTCGTTGTGGATCGATTGACGAAGACCACCCATTCCCATCAGAGTTAAGTACTCCATGGGTGGATTGGAAGAGCTATATATACAGGAGGTAGTCAGATTGCATGGAGTGTCCGTGTCCATCGTTTTTTACTGGGATTCATGTTTCACGTCTCAGTTTTGGAAAATCTTATAGAGAGCTTTGGATCCCAATTGGCTTTTAGCACGACCTTTCATCCTTAGACCAATGGACAAATAGAGAGGATCATACAGATATTGGAAGATATGTTACGGGCCTATGTGTTAGATTTTTGAGGTAGTTGGATTCAGTATCTGCCACTAGTGGAGTTTACTTATAGCAACAGCTATCAGATAAGTATTGAAATGGTACCATATGAAGCACTATATGGTCGGAGGTGCCGAACTCTGCTATACTGGGATGAAGTGGGGGAAAGACAAATTCTAGGGCTAGACATTGTACAACAGACTTATGAGAAAATCAAGTTTATCCAAGAAAGAATTAAAACATTTCAGAGTCGACAAAAAAACTACGCAGACACCCACTGATGAGCGCTGGAATTTGGTGTAGGAGATAATGTGTTTTTTGAGAATTGCACCGATGAAAGGAGTGATGAGATTCGGGAAGAAGGGTAAGCTTAGCCCTAGGTACATTGAGCCATTTGAGATTCTAGAAATAATCGGTCCAGTTGCCTACAGGTTAGTATTACCCCCAACATTGTCCAGAATCTACGACGTATTTCATGTATCTATGTTGAAGAAATACGTTCCATATCCATCACATATTATAAGTTATGAAGCACTGGAGCTTGGGGACACCCTATCCAATGATGAAGTGCCCATCTAGATCCTAGATTATAAAGAGCAAGAACTACGCACCAAGAAAATCCCACTGATAAAAGTACTCTGGAAGAACCATGCAGTTGAGGAAGCCTCGTGGGAGTTAGATAAGGAACTATGTCAGACGTACTCACATCTATTTAGTGGGGCCCAACATTAGCCAGGAAGAAAATAATGGCTCAGGTAAGGTTTGTTATATGTAAGTAGGTTTTGTGCAGGTTAAGTAGATAGGTATATTTAATTGTAGATTTTCATGTAATAGTTTGTGTTTTTAGTGGTTTTGGGAGAGTTTTGTTTGGATATCTGTAATCTCCCAAAACCATAAATGTAACCACGGTATTCCTCCGCCATAAGTGAGGGTGATTAATAAAATTTCGGTAGTTTCTTTTAAGTGAGAACAAAAGTATTGAATAGCAAATTTCGAGGATGAAATTTTTATAAGGAGGGGAGGATGTAGAGAACTGAGAAATAGTAATTAATGAAATAATAAGAAAAGAGAAAATTTTGGTTTGGTAAAGGCCAAACGTTGATGGTTTTAGAGGAGCTCAAGAAACTGTTGACGGTTTTGAGTTACTGCGGCCAGGTAAAGGTAAAATAGTGAAAAAGAGTTTAATTAAAAACCAAATTGTCGACGGTTTTAAGGCAAACCGTCAATGGTTTTGCTTTGTCTGTGGCCTATATAAAGCTTTCAAGCTCATTTTCTTTTAGAAAAATAAAAGTCTCTCTCTTTCTCTCTCTCTCTCTCTCTCTCTCTCTCTCTTCGATTTTTTGCCCGATTTCAGCCCGAATTGAAGAGGGAATGTTATTTTGGGAACCTGGTGACATTTCTATGTAGTTTAATCAGGGTGGATTAGTTGGTTGAGGATTCTAGACACCACTCCAAACCTAGGGTAAGGAAGTTGTTTTTTAGGTTTAATTAGTTATTGGAAAATGCTGGCCTAGGAGATGTTAAAATGGTTATTATTTTGGGATTGAGCTGATTGAATTAGGATATTTGGATATAGGGTTTGTGTGAGCATCACAAGCACAATTTTAGGATCCCCGCAGGCATAGCTCCAGGAAACAAGTAAGGGGAACAGAATATGTCAGGCGTTTTCAGAGAATTAACTGGCTAAATTATAATACATGATTTCTGAGTTATATATATATATATATATATATATATATGTTTGTGTGTGTGTGTGTGTGTGTGTGTGTGTGTCTTTTCCTGAGTATACAGATTTATGAAAATGGGAACTTTGGAAATAATATACATATGTTCTGAGAAATTGGGTTATTGAGTTTAAGTAAAACCCTAGAGATGGTTATACCAATATTTTCAGTAGAATGTTGTAGTATAGTTTATCACTTAAAATATGTGGCATGAGTTGAATATTATGCATAATTATTTTGTTAGTTTTTATGGTAATGTGTATATAGAGATAGAGATATGGATTTATACAGTACAGAAACTACACAGTATGACAACATCCTATTAAGGACTACAGTACATAAATTACATAGTATGACAATGTCCTATTAAGGACTACAATACAGTATTTTATATAGAATCACAGTATTTCAATTATTTTGTACAGATTTATAGTATAATAGATTATATTGATTTGTGAAATGAAATCATGTGATTATATTGTTTTGGAAATCGCTTTACATGGTTTAAGAATCCTGATGGACTATAGCTAAGCACGATACCGTAGCTTCACAGTTGTTAGTGCAGCCACACTTCTTAGATAGAATGTTGGTGACATAGTCGATTGTGTCATTGAAGTGTAAAGTTACTCCCTGGAGTCCGAACTAGCTGGGTAGGCCAATCGTACTCATAGTTATTGTTACAGATACAGTTGACTTAGTCTGGTTAGGCCAACCATGACTAGGTCTAGCCTACGGGCCGTACAACCCGGATCATGCAGGGTTAATACATGACATTATTGTTTATCCATCCAGGGCAGTTCTTTTATGCATATATGCATATTTACATGTACATAAATATTATCTTATACAGTGTATGATGTGAAAGGAAAGTTTGTATTTTGAGATATACTTCTATATACGTGTATACAGTTTTACATGATTTCATAGTGAAAGGAAAGGTAAATTATGATTGCATATTTAGAATACTAAAACTTATATTGTCACACACTATCAATAATCTATTCCCACTTACTAAGAGGTGTCTCACCCCAGAATTCAAACATTTTAGGAAATTCAAACAGACAGGAGGAGCGAGCTTCGAGGTAGAGGAGGTTGTGGTACTACCCTAGTTTCAGGATAAGTGTTTGAGTTGGAAGATATGTTTTTTGTAATCCCAAGGACATTTTATGGATTTTGGGGATGTGCATGTATAATTATGAAGATAGTAGAACTTTGATATTTTATATAAGGTTCAGGTATATTATGTTTTCCGCTGCATAGATAGTATGTATTTATGGACAGGTACATCTCTCGTACCCCACTTTGATCTGAGTTGAAATTGTGGATGTTATTATTGGTATTAGAACAATTTTATATTTTTAGCGGTATGGAAAAAAAAATAGAGCAAAATTTTCAAGTCGTCACAGTGTAAGTGATTCAAGTCTCATTAGCTAGCTATGCAAAACTAGATTCTACCCAAGTTAAAGTTGAGATCGAGCTACAAAACTGGTTTAACGAGGCAACTTTGAGTTCTGTAATACTATCTGCTAGCTTAATCAAACTTTTGCAGTTTCATTATTTTTATATTGTATAACTCATAATTTGTATTTTGTACATATAGTTAATATTATATGCATGAAATATTTTACATAAATATTTAAAATTAATTTATAATCAAATCAAACTTAATCAAGTCAAGCTTGAACTTTAAGAACTTGCAATCAAGTTGAGTTCAACAATTTTAAATTGGGCTCAAACCTTTTGAGTTGAGTTGCTTTTGAGTATTCTTATGTGTTAACTCAATTAAACTCAAATACCACCATAGTCAAAGCCAGAGGCTCTAATACACACACACACACACACACACACACACACACACACACACACACATATATATATATATATATATATATATATATATATATATATATATTTATAATTGCATAGTCCATTGGAAAACTTTTTGAGTGAACTTGAATTACACAATCGTAGGTAGTCCATCTCCCATATCTCATATTATTTCTTAGACCCTCTTAAGATTCAAACCCGATTTCTACTATACAAGTCTCAAACTCCTGTTAGGATGTACCTAGCTTGAGGAATGAGATCAAACAACAAAACAAAGTCCAACAAATTGCATAAATGAACATCTCAAAGAACCTAAATCAAGAAGTTGAAAGGCCATGAACTGTACCTTTTTGGATCACCCACTAAAACCCAAAAAAAAAAAAAAAACAACTCATGAGAGAGATCAAATGAAAATGAAAATAACATCTATGTTGCATGTGCTAAGGGAAAAGGGTGGTAGAAGGCTTCCTTAGCTCAACTACAATCACACTGATGTTGTCCCTGCTGCCCCTAGCAATGGCCAACTCCATCAAAACGGCAGCCGCCATAGCTGCCCGGTTTTGGTGATCATTTAACATCTCCATAGCACCATTCACATGTACACTACCATCTTGAATTGATCTCCTCCTCCTCCTTATTGAGCCATCATAAAGACACCTCCTCACAACCTTGCATGCTGCTTCATTCGAAATGACATCCCATAAGCCATCACTTGCAAGTACAAGGAATTCATCGTTGTCGTTTCGCTCACATATTGTTACTTCTGGTTCGCTTGACACGAATGGTTTGAGGAATAGGTCTCCTACAATGCCCAAAATCCCAAATATCATACGTAAGAATGGCTATATAGTAATAAATTCAACTTCATTCATTTCATCTAATTCTATTTCACTTGACATGTATGGTTAGTTCTATATAGTTTTTAATTTTTAGTCATTGATGTTGATAGTATGCATTCATGCCTTTTAAGGAATTAGTCTCTTTAGGGGCATCTTAATGATTAAAATTTGCAAAGTTAATTTTTGAAATTTTTTGATGGAATTCTTGAAGGTGTCAAAAGGAATTTGCGATGAGAGAGATGCTATCTCTTGTTTGTATAGTCCATATTCAATGTAAATCTTTAGGATAGAAAAACTTGGAAAACAAAAAAAAAAAACCCTTTCAAGGGATCTTAATTAAAATTGGAGTTTTCCAAACGACTGGGTGCGGTACTAAGATTTCAAAGATTACCTTAGGAATTTTATGCATTCAATGCAAAAGAACAAGCCAAAAAACAACCCAAAAAAGAGCAAAAAAAAAAACCCTTAAAGTAAAAATATAATGGTCATTATATTAGAATTGATAGGTTATAAAACAAGCTATAATGTTGCTATTGAAATGTCTATCTATCCTATCTATTGTTAGATGATAAAATAAAATTTTTGCATTGGTGATCTTTCCTAAATTATTTTGTCCTCATATAATTTCACTGCATTCCAATATTAGCACATTCTATTTTCTTAAAAGCAAACATTCAGCAAATCAAATCAAACCAAATCAAGCCAAACCTAAGTTTATAGTCTATAAATTTAACACAGATAACGTACCAATAGACCTAGAAGTGGCAAGCACTCCGAGCACACGACATCCGTTCCAGTTAACTACCCTTCCGCCAGCTTCTTCAACTCTCTTCAACTCATCAGGTCTATTAGGCTGCGTACAAATAGCTCATTAGAAAGAGATACAACCCTATACATCAAAACAATTAAGGGATTGATGATCTTGTCAAGGAGGAGAATAATTTATTTGGGTGCCTATGATTCAAAATATCATTGATGGGGTAGAATTGTGTGTTTTTTTTTCATCAAAAAACAATAGATATATAATGAGAGATGAGTTACATGCTTAAAGGTTTAATTATCCTTCATATTAATATGGTTCTTGGGCTCGATTGTCCTCGACTATGTATTAATCATTTACCCCATTTCTTTTTTAGAAGCCTAATTCCACGTTGATTGGTCAAAAAGTAATTGAAAAATTTTAAAGTTCTGTTCCATATTAATTTGATGTTTATTCTATATAAAACAGTATGCATATATTTCCGTGCACATTATTGTATGCAATTGTATATCCATCACAAATATTGCATATACAAATCAAATTTTCTAATCTATTAAACAATATCTTATGCTAAGTCCTTTGAATTGTAAATGTAGTGACGGTGACGAAAAATACCAAGTATCTTATTAGTAATTTATTAATACTTATAATTAACAGATAAACACCTCATAAGTATAGAATTTGTATCTAGTTTTTAATATCATAATGCTAGCATATACAAAGTCTAAATTTGAGTAGAAGTTCTTGTTACTTAGCCCAAAAAATATACAAATTTAGGTTGCTATGTCACATTTTAGACAACCAATGCCACCTCATATAATAAAAGGAGGCAAAGCTGCATATGGTGGTCAAATATGGCAGCAGGATTGCTGCAACCACGTAAATAAATAATAAATCAAAGGGAGGGAAGGCTTTCGTTGCTGGATTGGCACACACTCCAAGGAGGAAGAAGGTACGGTGACATTTGGTTTTGCAGGAGACTTGCTGCAAATGATTCCTCTTCTCCACCTATAAAAAGGAGTATTCCTCCTTCATTGTGCTAGCCTATGGTGGTGAATATATACACAAAAAAGTCTGTTGTAAAATTGATATACACACAAATAAAGTGTGAGTGAGAGTGAGTGAAAACACAATAAATGTGTGTGCACTATGAGTGTGCAGTAAGGTGAGTGAGTTGAGTGTATTGTAATCCTCCTTCTCCTTCACTGTATACCTATATATATATATATATATATATATATATATATATATATATATATATATATATATAGTGAAGTTACTCATTTCCTGTGGACATAGGCTAAATTGGTCGAACCGTGCACGTAAATCTTCTTAATGGCAGGTTTTATTGCTATGTATTAATATCGTCTTGATGGCAGGTTTTATTATTGTGTATTAATACCACCTTGATGGCAGGTTTTATTGTTGTGTATTAATATCGCCTAGATGACATGTTTTATTGATGTGTATTAATACCACCTTCATGGCTGGATCTGTTCCTAACCTTTGAAATTATATTGTAGCAACATTATTCATTGCAGTTATCCATGTACAGTACTAGAGCTTATTAAATGGAGGAAAGTACAAGTCTTAGCAGCAACTCCATGATAAGACTTACAGAGACAAATTATTCCATCTGGAAGACAATGATGGAAGATTTTTTGTACTGTAAAGATCTGTTCAATCCTATTGAATGCAAAGGTATCATACCAAGTGGAAAAAAGGAGTCCGATTGGAAGAAGCTCAATAGAAAAGTTGCTAGTGTTATAAGACAGTGGGTTGAGTCGAGGGCAATCTGTGACACAGCCAAAGAAACGGATGCATACAACTCTTACAACATCTGGGAGAGATGTACGAGCCAAAAAATGCCTAGAACAAAGCTTTCATGATAAGAAGGCTTGTGAATTAAAAAGTATGTCATAGAAAAAATGTTTCAGATCACTTGGATAAATTCATTGAAATTATTGATAATCTGACAAGCATGGAGTTGACTATTGCAAATAAAATACAAGCATTGATCCTACTGAGTTCATTGCCAGATAGCTGGGAGACATTGGTGGTAGCTCTCAGTAATTCAGCACCAGATAGAAAGGTAATCTTGAGTATGGTGAAAGATAGCATCACTAGAGAAGGCAAGAGAAGAGCTGAGCAAGGCTTGCCCACTCACTCTTAAGGACAAGCAATGGTCACTAAGGGGGGCAGAAGTAGATATTCCCAAGGTGACAAAAAGAATATGGGCAATTCCAGAAGCAATTCCAAAGGCAGATCAAAATCAAGAGGCAACTTCGCCTGCTTTTATTATAATATGCTTGGACATATAAAGAAGGACTGTTGGAAATGGAAGGCAAAAAAACCAGTGAAGACAAGAAAAATGAGGACAAAAGTAATGTAGCTGTGACTTCTGATGAAAGTGAAACTTACATGGTGTGAGAGGAAGGATGCGTTAACCTCACTTGCCAAGACACAACATTGACGATTGACTCTGTAGCATCATTCCATGTAACAACACGAAGAGACTTCTTCTCATCTTACAAATGCGGTGATTATGAATTTGTTAAGATGAGAAATGAAGTCAAATGCAAAGTTGCCAATAAAGGAGATGTGTTGATAGAAACAAATGTTTGATGCAAGCTACTACTGAAGGATGTTCGACATGTCCTAGATATTCGCCTCAACCTGATTTCCACAGGTCAACTTGATGACCTGGGTTATGAAAGCTATTTTGGTAATGGAGACTGAAAGCTCAAGGAAGGGAATTTGGTGGTGGCTAAAGGCAAGAAGGATGCTAGCTTATACTACACTCAAGCTAAGCAACTCTGTGCAAGAGATGTGAATGTTGTAGAACATGAAGTCACCACTGAGTTATGGCACAACATACTTGGCCACATGAACGAGAAGGGACTCTAGATTTTTCCAGGGAAAAAGCTCCTTCCGAATTTCTCAAGTAATTCTTTAAAGAATTGTACTCATTGTTTAGCTAGTAAACAACATAGAGTTGCAATTTAGGAGAAATCATATTCTAGATCTGGTTCATACTAGTGTGTGTTTTATGAATGAGAAAAGTATTAGTGGATCATTGTATTTTGTAACATTCATTGATGACCACTGTAGAAAAGTGTGGGCTTATCCTTTGAAAAGTAAAGACCATGTGTTAGATATGTTCAAAAAGTTTCAGGCCAATGTTGAAAGACAAAGTGGAAGAAAGCTCAAATGTGTTCGTTTAGACAATGGAGGTGAATACATTGCGCCATTTGAAGAGCGTTACAGAGTCCATGGTATCAAGATTGAGAAGTCGGTTCCCAAGACTCCTCAACACAACAGTGTTGCCGAAAGAATGGATAGAACCATCTACAACAAGATTATTTGCATGCTCTCTCATTCAGGACTGCCAAAATCCTAAGTGAGGCGTTAGTGACAGTAGTTAACCTAATCAACCTTTCTCCTTTAGTTCCTTTAGGAGGTTACATTCCTGAAAGGATTTGGACTAGGAAAGATGTATCCTATAAACACTTTAAGGTGTTTGGTTGTAAAACTTATGTCCATATTCCTCGGGATGAAAATACCAAACTTGATGCAAAGACAAAAGAGTGTGTCTTCGTCGGTTATGGTATTGATGAATTCGGCTACAGATTATAATATCCAAAGAATAGAAAAGTCATCCGGAGCAGAGATGTGGTGTTCTTTGAAGATCAAACTATTGACGATTGTGAGAAGGTCGATAATTCAAAGCATGCCCTTGGGAATTCAATCGAGCGGATTCCAGATTCACCACCACAGCAACAATAAGAGCATGACGATAATAGGGAAGTTGATGAAAATGATGAACCAATAGCTAAAGGTGCTCCTGTAGTAGAACCCCAGATAAAAGGATCCACTAGGGAGCGTTATCCTTCTAGAAGATACTCACTAGATGAGTATGTGTTGCTAACTGATGGGGGAGAACCACAATGTTATAAAGATGTCATGTCACATAAGCATAAGAATGAGTGGTTGAAGGCCATGCAAGAAGAGATTAAATCCTTGCATGAGAACCACACTTATGATTTGGTAGAACTACCAAAGGGAATGAAAGCACTCAACAACAAATGGGTGTTTAAATTGAAAAATGAAGAAAGAAACTCACAACCAAGGTACAAGGCGTGACTAGTTGTGAAAGGTTTTGGTAAAAGAAAAGACATTGACTTTGAAGAGATTTTCTCGCCTGTGGTAAAGATGTCATCCATTCGAGTTGTTCTCGGATTAGCTGCGAGCTTGAACTTGGAGATTGAATAGCTTGATGTAAAAATTGCATTTCTCCATGGTGATTTGCAAGAAGAAATCTACGTGAAATAACCTGAAGGATTCGAGGTCAAAGGAAAAGAACGATTAGTGTGCAAACTAAGAAAGAGTTTGTATGACCTCAAGCAAGCACCGAAACAATGGTATAAGAAGTTCGATTCCTTCATAATGGAGCACGGGTATAACACGTTCACATTTGACCATTGTGTTTTTATTAAGAGATTTTCTAATAATGATTCCATTATTCTCTTGCTTTATATGAATGATATGCTTATTGTTGGTCATGATACTAAAAAGATAGGAAAGTTGAAGAAACAACTAAGAAAATCCTTTACAATGAAGGATTTGGGTCCAACAAAACAAATTCTTAGAATGAAAATCTTTCGAGACAGGAAAAATAAAAAGTTGTGGTTATCTCAAGAAAGGTATATTGAGAATGTGCTAGAAAGATTTAACATGAGCAAAGTAAAACCAATAAGTTGTCCACTTGCAGGACACTTCAAGCATACTTCCAAGAAATATCCTACACGTGAAAATGATAAAAAAGAAATGAAGAAAGTGTTTACTTTTAAACTGTGGGTAGCTTAATGTATACCATGGTATGCACATGACCTGATATTGCTTATGCAATTGGAGTAGTCAGTCAACCTTTCTAATCCTGACAAAGAACACTAGGAAGTCATCAAGTGAATTCTCAAGTATCTCAAATGTACTTCTCATTTATGTCTATGTTTTGGTCATGAAAAACTAGTGTTGAAAGGTTATACAGATGTAGATATGGTCGGTGACGTTGATTCCAAAAAGTATACTTTGGGATACCTAACGACATTTTCAGGGGGAGTAGTGTCATGGCAATCAAAGCTACAAAAATGTGCTGCATTGTCCACTACTAAGGCAGAGTACATCGCCATAACTAAAACAAACAAATAGCTTTTATGGATGAAAAGGTTCCTGGAGGAACTTGGCCTCAAGCAAGAGAATTATGTTCTCTATTGTGACAGTCAAAACGCTATTTATCTCAGTAAAAATCCAAGTTTTCATTTAAAGTCGAAACATATTGATGTTCGATATCATTGGATTCATGAAGCGTTGGAATCAAAGCAGTTGAGTATAGAGAAAATTCATACTGATGACAATGCATCAGACATGATAACTAAGACAACGTCCAAGTTAAAGCTCGAAACTTGTAGAACCGCAATAGGTTTGGCGGAGCTCTCCGCATGAGTCGGGCAGGGGAGATTTGTTGGGGCCCGCCTCATATAATAAAAGGAGGCAAAACTGTATATGGTGGTCAAATATGGCAGCAGAATTGCTACAACCACATAAATAAATAATAAATCAAAGGGAGGGAAGGCTTTGGTTGTTAGATTGGCACACACTCCAAGGAGGAAGAAGGTATGGTGACATTTGTTTTTACAGGAGACTTGCTGCAAACGAGTCCTCCTCTCCACCTATAAAAAGGAGTATTTCTCTTTCATTGTGCTGGCCTCCGGTGGTGAATATATATTACACAGAAAAGTCCGTTGTAAAATTGATATACACACAAATAAAGTGTGAGTGAGAGTGAATGAAGACACAATAAGTGTGTGTGCACTGTGAGTGTGCATTAAGGTGAGTTAGTTGAGTGTGTTGTAATCCTCCTCCTCCTTTATTGTATACCCATATATATATATAGTGAAGTTACTCTTATCCCATAGACGTAAGCTAAATTGGCCGAACCACGTAAATCTTATATGTTATTTGTATGTGTGTGTTATTTGATCTTGAGTGAGATTCATATCCCAACAATTTAGATGACTGTTAATAAACTTAATTTATAGATAATTATGAGTTATTAATTAAATTACTCAAAATCAAAGGATTTGGTCCGATATCTAAAATATGACAAGTTGAATAGTTTGACTACTTCTCTACTTGGATATATCTCCATATATATATATTCTTTTTCTACATTTTTAACTTTTTTTTTTTGAAAAAATAAATTTTGAATCCTATATGAAAAGTTTGCTATATATAGAAAAGTAAGGCCTACCTCTGTCTACTCATTTATCTTACTCATCTTTTTTGCAGCGTTGTCGCATCCTTCAAAGTTCAAACATCATCATAAATGTGATGGTGAGACATCCATATGCCACGTTAAGGTTTTCAACTAAAGTGTTTAATATTTATAAATTTTATTTTATTTTATTTTAAAACTTTATTAAGAAATTTCTATATATGGAGACGTAACACATTTGTCTTCTCAGAATGACCACCTCTTATATCCCATTTAATTTAGTGTATCCTTCAAACATGACCATGAATTGATAGTGGGGGTCCAAATTCCACGCTCAATTTTTTGTTTTAATGGGAATTTAGATTTCTTACGACAGCTAGATTCACACAAAAAGCCAACTATCCAGGGGTGATATGAATAGACATCCATATTCTCTTGCCGTTAGAGCCTGTTCAATTATGAATAGCGACGAGACTATCATATTATTAAAAAAAATTATAAAATTACCCTATTATTCAAGAATTAGTGATATTTTTGCCAGTCATTGACATCATAACTTTCCTAGCATATCTACATTAATTATAGGAAACAAGGTTATTGAGAAATTAAGATATTGAGGGAAACCTAAGATTACCTGAACCAAATTTCACATTAAAATAAATAATAATAATAATAATGAGAAGGAAAAAAGAGTAAATATGGTTAAAAAGCTCATACTATATATAGATATTGGGTTATTGTAAAAGATTATCCCCGAGTAATTTGAGAGGGGAGGGAGGGAAAGGAGATTGAAAGTTATTCAATTTCTCTATTCCCATTGAAATCCTCAGAAGTACAAACCCTTGAATTTGAAAGAGGGGGCAATACGTGCGATTGGTTGAGAAGGGAAATTTAGAATATAATTACCATCATACTTCATTCTATACGCACATTTACCTGAAATAAAATGTTCGAATTAAGAAGGTTACACACACTAGGTGATGCTTCCTTTTTTCCTTTTTTTTTAAAAATTTTCTCTCTTTGAAAACCTTTCCTTTTACTCTTTCTCTAATTCCCATGCATAGTTTGAGAGTAGAAAAGAAAACGCAAAAATAAACAAATCTTGAATAAACAAGAATGAGTTTTGAAGATACACTATGCTTATTTTTTCATATAATTAATAGGGATCAAGTTCAATGTATGCTTTCTACATGATGCTTTTTTCTTTGGTCTAGTCGAAGTCCCTCTCTACCTGCTCAAGTAGAATGATTCACGAAGGATAGATTAAAGAACACAAATGGATCATTCCCCATCCAAACCCTTCCTCGTCCATTTTAGAATTTGAAAGGGGCATCTCAAATATAAAGTATGATTATACCATTAGATTGTCCTTGAACTCCTCCTTTTTTTCATTCGACAAAAGATCTATTTGCGACAACTTTAAAATGAACATAATTTAAAAGTAAAATGGGCACATTACTTGAAATTATATCTTTTTGTCTATCTTAAATCAGTTATTCCAATTAAGATGTTGACATGAGTAAGGCAAAACTAAAATTTTTTCATATTTATTGGAAAATTCAAAGCTCGATGTTTAAATTTGAACAAAAATATCTCATCCAAAAACTTAAATGTAGCTATGTATATATTTACTTTGTTCTAGTTAAGATTTAGATATGGATTATGCACAAAAATTAACTCATTTTGAGATCTCATAGTTTAGACTTTGAATTCAAACTTAATTAAATTTGAATAAAATATAACATAAAATTATATTAAATTTCATTATTTAAATTCAAATTATGCTTGGGAAGATAACATAAAAGGGATTTTTACAATCTAGCAAAACCGGCATTAAGAATTTATTATTGCACCCCACCCCACTCCCTTCGCTCTCTCTGATATTAAAATTTTTTTAAAAAAAACATTACAATGAGAATTACAATGAAACATCATAGAAGATCTAAAGAATTACTACGAAACCTAATAAAAGTTTACAAACAAAGAATAACAACAAATAATCAAGAGACAAAAAAGAAAAACAAAAAAAAAACACATGATCAAGAAATGCAATATCAAAATATCAATCCAAAATTTCATGTGATGATAATTATATAAAAAAACTCTAAAGAAAACTAGGAAGGTACGTGTACCTTATGATCATCCGACAGCGGTACCGCCACTCCTCCCCGGAAAAGCACGGCTCTGGAGTCCCCACAGTTGGCCACCACCACCTCCTCCCTCCCCACCACCGCCACCACCGCCGTCGAGCCCGTTGTATTCCCCAACTCAGCACCATTAACCTCATCATCCATCTTCCCAAACCCCTCCATCATCACTCTCCCCCACTCCACCCTCTCCTCCTCTTCCTCTGCCATCTCCTCCGCCACAAGCCGGTGCAATCTCTCCCGGCACGCCTCCGCCACCTTCACCCCGCCGTGTCCGTCGTACACCCCGAAAAAGTCGTACCTCTCCGACCCCGACTCGGCAAACCCTAGCTGCACGGTTACCGCGTCCTCCATCTCTCGTCTCCTCCCTATCACCGACACCACCCCGTGCGCCGACCACCCCAGATCTCCTGGCTTACAGCTCATGCGGACCCCGACGACGTCGTTCTCCGATGAGTTTCCCGACGACGAGAGAGACGAAGGCGACGACGACAGAGACATCGACGTCAGCGGAGAATGCTCTGACTTCGACGAAACCGACGACGAAGTCACTTTCAGGACGTCACCGGAGAGCGTCTTGCCTTCCCCACCGGCGCCGACGCAGTTCTTGGCCCCAGGACGCAATCGCAATCTATGTCGGCGCCGGCGACTATTTTTCTCCTTTTTAGCGCTGGATTCACTCACCTCGCGGGGATCTGCATCCGCCGGCGCTGCTGCCGGCGACATGTCCATCAACGTCGTCGTCACAGTCTCCTTCATTTTTTTTTTTTTTCCTCTTTCGGTCGAACAAGACCGATGGGCTGCGTTTGTCTCCAAATAAATGAGGCGAAAAAGGTTCGAATCGGAGCCGTTGATATCCTAGATGAGCTAGACGGTCGCCTGTTCTGGGGCCCACTCGGGCGTGGATTTTTCAAGGAGACGTGGACGGCCGGAGATTCGATCCGGGGCACGTGGCGCGTCGGCGGTTCGAAAAGAGATTTGGTCCGCTGTCCGTGGGCCCACGTAAGGTATCTAGAAATCGCAACGTGGCATCTAGCGAAAACAACCACCGAACCCTATTGATTGAATTCCAAGAAAGGTGTGCGGAGTACTAATTTCCTCGAGACACGTGGCGAGCAACTGTAGGGCGGGTTGTTAAACTCTGACCTCGCACAGTGCGCTGTCGCTGATATTTTGAGTTGGTGTCTCGCGATTGGGAACTCGGCCCTGTGGGGTCGGCTCGATATTAGTAATAACTGAAAAATTTTCAATCAGAAGGGTTAAAAAGTAATTAAAAATTGAGAAAAGTGGAGGGTGCTCATTGGCTGCGCGCGGGACGAGAAATGTTTTGGTACAATAATTATAATAATAGTGAAACGTGTCAAGTGTAGAATGTTTGATTTGGCACGTGTTGCTTTAAACAAATCTAGGCCACGTCATACGAAAAAAGACGTAAAATTTTGTAACATGAATTTACGTACTTTAACTTCCTTTTTTCTGTCTAATTTTTTCCTGCTGAATATTTAATTAAAGAGAAATACATGCATTCAAGTTTTTTCTCATTATAAAATTTTAACAGAAGTAGAAAACAAAATGGGTGATGATTACGGGTTCGTAATATTACAGTTCACGTGGTTGAGAAATAAACAATAAAAAATAATTTTTTTCTAAGAATTTATGTCTAATAAATTCATATAACAAAAAGTTATACAACACATGCGTAGATAAAAAATTATATAGTTCATGTCGCTTTTAATATAAAAAAAATTTATATATTAAATAATTTAATTATAAAATATTACTATTTTGTTTGACACAACTATTTTTTCAAAAATTGATTTCAGGTCATTTGAGAATTAGTTATGCTTATGCAATAATTAAACATTTAAAAATTAAAATTTAGATTTAAATTTATGTAGAGGTGAATAGAATTTAATAGAAAATCATTTTGCATTTCAATCATGCTCATAAAAATCTAAACGTGATATTGGAACTTCATACACTCAAATGCAAAGTTTTCTAAATATCAAATTGAGATATGAGGGGAGTTAGGTTGTCTCGTATGATTTGCTTTAAATATTTTATTATTTTTCTTAATTGGGCTTCGATTTTTTGTCATTGCTTGAAAAAGGTAAAATATATTAATTTTCATTCACATTTGTTGAAAAAAAGATACACAGCGTCAAAAAATAACACCTCACTCTTTTATTATTTAAATAGTATTTCAAATGACTTTGTATCAAACATATATAAGTGACAAAATATATATTATTAATTTTGAGAACATTTCTAAAAAAAACTTATGTTGTACATGTCAAGCCCACAGATTACGAGCCACCAAAATTCTAGTATCCGTTTTGAATCAAGAATTTTTTTGAGCAAAAAATAAGAAAAAAAATTTTTATTGTATTTTATCTCAATGCCACAATACTATTAAGAATGAAATTTTGTTCTAATATGATTAAAAATGAAGAAATGTCAAATGCTAATGATGCATAAAATTAATTTTTTATTCATTGATTTATCATGTATTTTATTTTAATTTCTTTCTTACTTTCTTGATAATCAAACATAAATAAGGAGATTGCATAGTATTTCTCTTTCATTTCTTAACATTTTTTTTTTATCATCCAAACATGACCTTGATGTTTGGACATTTAATGTGTGCTTTAAACTTACAAATATTTATATTTTTTGTATAGTTCTTGACTAATTAACATATGCCCAAAAAGCACAATATTTAGTTTTAAAATTTTCAAACGACAATATCAAACATTTGTATAATCTTTAATCATGCATGCACATGCACATTATGTATGTACAACATATTATATGTCAAACCTATTTATGGTTTAATAAATCATAATTTACAAAACAAACATTTGTCTTACTTTATGAATTACAAAAATCCTCATAATTCAAATAAATAATTGATCACAAAAAGCTTAACCTGAACTATAATTATTTTCAATTGGAAAATTACAAAAGGCTAGAATTAAGATTTTAGCAAAATGTACACGTAGCCAATACCCCTTAAATCTATCCATAGGAAAAGATATTTTTCTTACCAAATATAGATTTCTATTGAGACCAACTTTGGATTAACTAATGTCGACGTTATGATTAGCATTTTAGCAAAATGTACACATAGCCTACCTATCTATCCGTATGAACGCATCTTCTTCTTACCATGTATAGACTTCTAATGAGACGAACTTTCCATTTACTAATGTCGACATTATGATTAGGATTTTAGCAAAACATACACGTAGCCAATGCCTCTTATATCTATCAGAAGGAACATATCTTCTTCTTACCAAGTATAGACTTCTAATGAGACTAACTTCACATTAACTAATGTCGGCATATTGATTAGGGTTTTAGCAAAATGTACACGTAGCCAATACCTCTTATATCCATCCGTATTATCATATCTTCTTCTTACCAAGTATAGAATTTTAATGAGACCAACTTCGCATTAAGTAATGTCGGCATATTGATTAGGATTTTAGTAAAATGTACACGTAGCCAATACCTCTTATATCCATCCGTATTAACATATCTTCTTCTTACCAAGTATAGACTTCTAATGAGACGAACTTAACATTAACTAATGTCAACATATTGATTAGAGTTTTAGTAAAATGTACACGTAACTAATACCTCTTATATTTATCTGTAGGAACATATCTTCTTCTTACCAAGTATAAACTTCTAATGAGACCAACAGTGCATTAACTAATGTCGATTTTATGATTAGGATTTTAGTAAAATATACGCATAGTTAATACATTTTATATCCATCAACATTACATTAACTAATGCCGACACTATTATTAGGATTTTAGCAAAATTTATATGTAACCAGCACCTCTTATACCTATCGGTAGGAACATATCTTCTTCTTACCAAGTATATACTTCTAATCACCAGCTTTTCATTATTTATGATAAGGGTTTTAGCCAAATGTCAGCCAATACTTCTAATGCCTTCACCCCGCCGTGTCCGTCGTACACCCCGAAAAAGTCGTACCTCTCCGACCCCAACTCCGCCAACCCTAGCTGCACGGCCACCGCGTCCTCCATCTCTCCTCTCCTCCCTATCACCGACACCGCCCCGTGCGCCGTCCACCCCAGATCTCCAGGCTTACAGCTCTTGCGGACCCCGACGACGTCGTTCTCCGATGAGCTCCCTGACGACGAGAGAGGCGGAGGCGACGACGACAGAGACATCAAGGTCAGCGGAGAATGCTCTGACTTCGATGAAACCGACGACGAAGTCACTTTCAGGACGCCGTCGGAGAGCGTCTTGCCTTCCCCACAGGCGCCGACGCCGTTCTTGGCCCTAGGACGCAATCGCAATCTATGTAGGCGCCGGCGACTATTTTTCTCATTTTTAGCGCTGGATTCACTCACCTCGCGGGGATCTCTATCTGCCGGCGCTGTCGCCGGCGACATGTCCATCAACGTCTGAGTCTCCTTCATTTTTTATTTTTTTTTTCCTCTTTCGGTCGAACAAGACCGACGGTCTGCGTTTGTCTCCAACTAAATGAGGCGAAAAAGGTTCGAATCGGAGCCGTTGATATCCTAGATGAGCTGGACGGTCGCCTGTTCTGGTGCCCACTCGGGCGTGGATTTTTCAAGGAGACGTGGACGGCCGGAGATTCGATCCGGGGCACGTGGCGCCTCGGCGGTTCGAAAAGAGATTTGGTCTGCTGTCCGTGGGCCCACTAAGGTATCTAGAAATCGCAACGTGGCATCTAGCGAAAACAACCACCAAACCCTATTGATTGAATTTCCAAGAAAGGTGTGCGGAGTACTAATTTCCTCGAGACACGTGGCGAGCAACTGTAGGGCGGGGTTGTTAAACTCTGACCTCGCACAGTGCGCTGTCGCTGATATTTTGAGTTGGTGTCTCGCGATTGGGAACTCGGCCCTGTGGGGTCGGTTCGATATTAGTAATATTTAGTGGCTAGGGACTGAAAATTTTCAATCAGAAGGGTTAAAAAGTAATTAAAAATTGAGAAAGGTGGAGGGTGCTCATTGGCTACGCGCGGGCCGAGAAATGTTTTGGTACAATAATTATAATAATAGTGAAACGTGTCAAGTGTAGAATGTTTGATTTGGCACGTGGTTCTTTAAACTAATCTAGGCCACGTCATACGAAAAAAGACGTAAAATTTTGTAACATGAATTTACGTACTTTAACTTCCTTTTTTCTGCCTAATTTTTTTCCTGTTGAATATTTAATTAAAGAGAAATACTTGCATTCCAATTTTTTCTCATTATAAAATTTTAACAGAAGTAGAAAATAAAATGGGTGATGATTACGGCTTCGTAATATTACGGTCCACGTGGTTGAAAAAAAAAAATAAAAAATAATTTTTTCCTAAGAATTTACTTCGAGTAAATTCATATAACAAAAAGTTATACAGCACATGTATAAATAAAAAATTATATAATTTATGTCGCTTTTAATATGAAAAATAAAATTATATATTAAATAATTTAATTATAAAATATTACTATTTTGTTTGACACTAAAATATTTTTTTGAAAAATGATTTTAGGTCATTTGAGAATTAGTTATGCTTATGCAATAATTAAATATTTTAAAATTAAAATTTAGATTTAAATTTATGTAGAGGTGAATAGAATTTAACAGAAAATCATTTCGCATTTCAATCATACTCATAAAAATCTAAACATGATATTGGAAATTCATACACTCAAATGTAAAGTTTTCTAAATATCAAATTAAGATATGAGGGGAGTTAGGTTGTCTCGTATAATTTGCTTTTAATATTTTATTATTTTTCTTAATTGGGCTTCAATTTTTAGTCATTGTTTGAAAAAGGCAAAATTTATTAATTTTCATTCACATTTGTTGAAAAAAAGAAACACAATGTCAAAAAATAACACCTCACTTTTTTATTATTTAAATATTATTTCAAATGACTCTGTATCAAACATATATAAGTGACAAAATATTTATTATTAATATTGTGAGTATTTTTGAAAAAACACTTATGTTGTACATGTCAAGCCCACAGATTACGAGCCACCAAAATTCTAGTATCTGTTTTGAATTAAGAATTTTTTTGTGCAAAAAATAAGAAGAAATTTTTTTATTGTATTTTATCTCAATGTCACAATACTATTAAGAATGAAATGTTGTTCTAGTATGATTAAAAATTAAGAAATGTCAAATGCTAATGATGCATAAAATTAATTTTTTATTCATTGATTTATCATGTATTTTATTTTCTTTCTTACTTTCTTGATAATCAAACATAAATAAGAAGATTGCATAGTATTTCTCTTTCATTTTTTTAACATTTTCTTTTCAACGTCCAAACATGACCTTGATGTTTGGACATTTTATGTGTGCTTTAAACTTACAATTATTTATATGTTTTGTATAGTTCTTGACTAATTAACATATGCCCAAAAAACACAATATTCAATTTTAAATTTCTCAAATGACAATATCAAACATTTGTATAATCTTTAATCATGCATGCACATGCACATTATGTATGTACAACATATTATATGTCAAACCTATTTATGGTTTAATAAATAATAATTTACAAAACAAACATTTGTCTTACTTTATGAATTACAAAAATACTCATAATTCAAATAAACAATTGATCACAGAAAGCTTAACCTAAACTATAATTATTTTCAATTGAAAAATTACAAAAAAGTAGGATTAAGATTTTAGCAAAATGTACACGTAGCCAATACCCCTTAAATCTATCCATAGTTAAAGATCTTTTTCTTACCAAATATAGACTTCTAATGAGACCAACTTTGGATTAACTAATGTCGACATTATGATTAGGGTTTTAGCAAAATGTACAGATAGTCTACCAGTCTATCCGTATGAACGCATCTTCTTCTTACCATGTATAGACTTCTAATGAGACTAACTTTTCATTTACTAATGTCGACATTATGATTAGGATTTTGGCAAAACATACACGTAGCCAATACCTTTTATATCTATCCGTAGGAACATATCTTCTTCTTACCAAGTATAGACTTCTAATGAGACCAACTTCACATTAACTAATGTCGGCATATTGATTAGGGTTTTAGCAAAATGTACACGTAGCCAATACCTCTTATATCTATTCGTAGGAGTATATCTTCTTCTTACCAAGTATAGAATTTTAATGAGACCAACTTTGCATTAACTAATATTGGCATATTGATTAGGGTTTTAGTAAAATGTACATGTAGCCAATACCTCTTATATCTATCCGTAGGAACATATCTTCTTCTTACCAAGTATAGACCTCTAATGAGACCAACTTCGCATTAACTAATGTCAGCATATTGATTAGGGTTTTAGTAAAATGTACATGTAGCTAATACCTCTTATATCTATCCGTAGGAACATATCTTCTTCTTACCAAGTATAAACTTCTAATGAGACCAACAATGCATTAACTAATGTCGGTGTTATGATTAGGGTTTTAGTAAAATGTACACTTAGCCAATACCTTTTATATCCATCCATAGGAACATATATTCTTCCTACTAAGTATAGAATTCTAATGAGACCAACTTTGCATTAACTAATGTCGACATTATTATTAGGGTTTTAGCAAAATGTATATGTAGCCAACACCTCTTATACCTATCCGAAGGAACATCTCTTCTTCTTACCAAGTATATACTTCTAATGACCAGCTTTTCATTATCTAATGTTGACATTGTGATTAGGGTTTTAGCCAAAGGTATGCATAGCCAATAGTTCTTATATCAATCCAAAAGAACATATCTTCTTCTTACCAAGTATAGACTTCTAATGAGACCAACTTTGCATTAACTAATGTTGATATTATGATTAGGGTTTTAGCAAAATGTACATATAGCTAATACCTCTTATATCTATCCAAGAACTTGTGTGCTCGATTTAAGACATATTGCCACAAAATGCACCTACATTTTAAGACGATGGGAGATGAAATTGGATGACACCCGTATGATAAGATCTCTCACAAAGATTGGGAGCTGGCGTGTCTTAATTTCTGTGACCCCCACTAGTAGGTGATGTTGTTAAATTAGAACTAATCTTTGGTATGGATGTGGATTATTATCTCATTAAATGTTTTTTTTTTGTAGGATATCTGCCGAATAAATGACGAGAACAGTAGCAAATTAGATATGACACATTGTGGTGGGTTGAAGTGTTGTGTTTTGGTGGCTTATTTCTTCGAGTAGTTGACATACACAAGGAGGAGAACATACTTAATATCAGCCATCAGTCAGAATTACTACTCTTGGTATATTATTCTGTCTGAAACCGTCAATGGATTTCCTCAAATTGTTAACGGATTTATTTTGGACAGCGAGGCTGAATTCAAAATTTGAATATGAACGTTAAGTTGGTTAGGTTTTTGGGGGGAAGCCTCCAAAAGAAACTTTATTTATACACTTGTTTGAGTGAATTGAGAGAAGAAGATCGTTGTGAATTGTATTGTATTGTTTTTTTTTGAAATTTACATATTGAAAGCCATTTTCGATTGCTCCCGTGGATGTAGGCATTGCCAAACCACATAAATCTTGGTTGTTGTTGTTCTTACTTTCAGATATACTGCATGTGAGTGTTCTGTTGACTTTGGTGTGATCTCAAAAGGGATGTAAATTGGAGATTTAAAAGCTTTTCGGCAAATTTAAATGTTTCGCCAATTCACCACATATCATATCTCATTCAATATTAAACGCGTGTATGTAAAAAGATTAACCTATTTGGTTCATGCATACATGCGTATCTCATTAAAAGTAAATGTATGCATGCAACTAAATATAACAGTAAATAAATAGGCATACACATACTAAATTTAAAGTGTAGTAATTTAAATGAGATAGGGAGAGAGAGAGAGACACACGATTTATTATCAAGGTTCGGCCAAACCAGCCTACGTCCCCATCTTAGACATACACCCCCCTAAGGGTTACACTATACGTGCTCACTTAAACGGGCGGAATATAAGCTGTTTACATCCTCTCCTTATGGGGCGAGGAAAACCCCAGTTTAATTACTATGATGAGTCAAACTAGTCTCACTTATGGGGCTGAGACTCCTTAGTTCAATTTTTGGGTTGAGCTTAACCAGTTTCATTTACGGGGCTGAGACTTCTCAGTTCAATTAACAAGTTGAACCCAAACAGTACATGGAAAACATTTTTGTACATGAAAATGCTTTTAGAACATACAAGTATAAATGTACACATTTAAGCTCAAATGCAAACATTCTAGTATGATATGAAATGTATGCTCAGTAGAGTAAGAGTGTGTAAATACATTTAAACCCTAATAAGAATTTTTTTCCAAAAAATATTTTTCATGAATAAACCGGAGAACCTAGGGTTTTGGTTTCAAATGATTTTGCACAATACAAAAATACATGCATTTGAAAATCAATGTGCAAATCAAAACAAGTAAAAGTTCAAATAAAATATATGCTCTCTTTGAAAAGATTTTCTAAATAATAATAAAGAGAGATTTGGAGAGTAAAAGATTTGCCCTAATGAAAGATTTTTTGTAATAAAAATGTTTTTGGGGGAACTTTGATCAGGATAAAAATTAGAGAGAAAGTGAGCTAATCAAAGTTGCTAATTTGAGTTATGAAAGGGGTGTATATAGACTCTGGAAAATTTTTGACTGTTGGGGACATGCTGGGTATTATTAGAAAAGTTTAATTAATTTTTAACCCTAATTACCCCAGTTAAAAAATTGCAACCCGAGAGTTTCGATTGATTGAGCCATAGGTTCGGTCACCCAAACAAACACAATAGAAAAAGTCAATTTTGAAGTTTGGGTGCCTGAAAAATGGTTCGGGTGGTTGAACTAGGCGATTCTCAAAATGTCTGAGATTCGGTCACCTAGTCTTAAGTTCACTCTACCGAACTTCTCTGTTCGGTCACCCGAGGGTACTTTGAACGTGGAGTTCAGGCGCCCGGGGAAGGTGAAAAGTGATCGCTCTAAGGTTCATTCGCCTGGGGACACTCAATTCAATTTGGTTCGGTTGCTCGAACCAAGTCAAACTTGTTGGCCTTACAAGGCTTAAAATCTTGTTATCTTATTTTGATGCTAACAAACAAGTGAAATTTAATGTATTTGTGTGAGTAATGATATTTTAGGGTTCATATATGTGAAAGTAAGGTCAAAATGCCCACAAGGATCAAATATGATGGAAGCAAGGTCAAAGTGCTCGCAAGGATCAAATGAAGCTTAAATGAGCCAATACATGAATTACTTGTTGAAGAACATGAGGACATGAATAAGTTGTTGAAAGCCAAGGCATATTAAATTCAAAAGATCCAAATAAAGGCAAAGTAAGAAAGCTTAAGGAATATGGAAGCTTGAAGAAAAGATGGATTCAATCCAAGGACAAAGCATGAAGACTCAAAAACTTAGAATGTTAATATTTTAGAAGTTTCATGTAAGTGCTTTAATGTTTAAAATATCGTTTGAAATATTTTGAAACTCTTAAGTTAACTTCTTAGACCTAGATACTTTTTAAAATACCTGAATAATATTTTTATAAGGTCAAAAATTATTTCAAAAAGGTTAGAATCATTTTTGGAATAAAGAGCACCAAAAAGAGTTTTTTCCCAAATGCTGTAAGTTTTTATATAGCCGCATTGAGGTGAATTTTTCTCTATCAAAAACTAATTATTTCAAAGAGTGGTAAACATGAAAGTTGTAGGATTTTCTCTAAGCTTTCTTTTGACACTAAGAAAACCTAATTTGGAGTCATACAGAAAAAGGTATGGCCAAAACATTGAAATGGGGTCACTGCTGTCAAACATTTAAAAACTGTTCAACGGGCAAATTTTTAAAATTCTAATGTTTTAAATTATAGCCGTTTGAACCTTAAATATTCTAATAAATAGGAAAATTATTTAAGGAAACTTTTGCAAGTTTGAAAGCCTATAAATACATGGTTTTGCAAAACAAATAAAAATTCTAAGAATTGAAAAATATATTTTGAGGAGCTGAAAGTACTCTTGTTCTTCCTAGGTTCTCTTGCTCACTCATTGAAAAATTCTTTTGCTGAGAATTCTGAAGTGCTGATCCTTCTTCCTTTGAATTCCTACTGCTAATCCTCTTCTAAGAAGGATATTGGTGAATTCTACACTTGAGCTTCATTTTATTTCCTATTGATATTTTACATTTAAGTATATAGTGTTGAAATTGTACTAACTTGCTCTTTGAGAGAGTACACTTGTACACAGATTTTATCTTATGTTTCTTGTAGTTCATTGACGTTCCAAGGTGTTTGGATCATTGGCTAAGCAAGGAGATATTGCTTAGAGAGGCGAACTCTAGCCTATGTAAGGAGTGACTGAACGAGGGAATATCGTTTGGAGAAGGTAGGCTCTAGCCTTAACCAAGGGATGTTGTAATTGGTTTTGTTCCACCTGTCAACGGAACAGGTTTAGTGAATCCTTTGGTGGTTTGCCAAAGGTGAGGACGTAGGCTGGGTATAAGCCGAACCTCGTAAAAATCTCCGTCTCACTCTCTCTTTCTCTATTCTTTATTTTCAATACATATTTAAATTGCGCGGATGATTTAAATTGAAAATCAAATATACTACGCATATTTGGAAATCAAGTAAACTTAAAGATTAATTTTGATTTGGGTTGCGGAAATCGAAAGGGAGTACGTTGGTGAAACCATATCTTGCAGAAACCATACGGGAGTACGTTTCTTGGTTAAACACTCAAAGATAAATTAACTGAAAGTTTATTTGAGTTTTGAATATTTGAAAAGAGTGATTGAATGTTGTATTGAACATCATATTAAGCAAATCCATATATACAGGACTTGATTAAAATTTATATCTAGGGCTGACTACAAAAGCTTTATTGTGTTTGTGAAAGGATTGTTGAATATTAAATTACATTCTTCACAAGGTTTTCAAATTCATAATCACGGGGCTTATATAAACAAACAAACAATCTCAAGATCTTATATTACCAAAGTGCTGAATACCTTATATCTTGGTTTGGTTGTTTGATGTTTAACTTGTACTTGGCAAATAAATTGATTGTTTGGTTTGAAGATTGTGTTTAATTGATTGGTTGTTTAATTATGTTATTGATTGGATAAAAGAACTAAGTTCTTGTGTGATTGGTGAAATTAAACAAACAAGTTAAAGAATTGGTTAAGTGTTTAAAGAAGTTAAGGATTCTTAAAAGAAGTTAAAAGAAATTTTTAAAAGCCAATTCACCCCCTTTCTTGGGAAGCTATTCCTAATTTCAATTGGTATCAGAGCGGGTTATAGTAATTCTTAACATGTAACTATAGAAAGATCCTAATGGCCCACATAGGCGTAGCTCCCTTTGGAGAAGGACAATCTTCAATTAGACCACTTATCTTTTGTGGTTTGAACTATACCTTCTGGAAAAAGAGAATGCAAATATATCTTCAAACTATGAATTGGAAAGCATGGGAAGTTGTCATGGAAGGTGATCAAATTCCCACTATGATAGTTGATGGAAAACAAGTTCCCAAAGAGAAAAATGATATGACTGACCTAGACTATAAGATGCTACAAGTTAATGCTAGTGCTATGAATGCGTTATATTGTGCTTTAAATGCTAATGAATTTAATCGAGTAATGACTTGTAAATCAGCTAAGAAAATATGGGATAAGTTAGAAGTTACTTATGAAAGAACAATGGATGTTAGGGATAATAGGGTTGATATGCTCACAAGCGAGTATGAAACCTTTAAGATGAACCTGGATGAATCAATTACAAATATGTTTACTAGGTTAACTTATATAATAAATTCCCTAAATGCCTTAGGAAAAACTTACACTATTTATGAGATGATAAGAAAAATTCTACGAGGCCTTCCCTCCACGTGGGAACCAAAAGCTACTGCTATCACGGAAGGTAGAAATATGAATAATACATCCTTAGATGAGCTTATAGGTTCTCTCCTCACATGCGAAATGGTAATGAATGAAAAGAGTGGGAAAACCAAAGCTTAAGAAAAAATAGCCTTTAAAACTTCACAAGAAAACTTTAGTAGTGAAGAGATGGATGAAGATGAAGCAGCCTTTATATCTAAAAAGCTAACAAGGATACTAAGAAGGAAAAACAAATTCAAGAGAAGAATTCAAAAATCTGAATCAGATGAAGAAGAAGAAGAAGTTAGTAAGAAATCAAAGAATAAAACTCCTACGTGTTACAATTGCAACAAAGCTGGACATATCAAACCGGAATGTCCACTACTAAAGAAAGAATCTAAGAAGAAAAAGAAGAAGGCCATGAAAGCCACCACTTGGGATAGTACAAGTAGTTCGGAGAATGAAATAAGTGACCAAGAGGTTGCTTACACGTGCTTTATGGCATGGGATAACAAAGAAAGCTCCTCAACTAAATCTTCAAATAATTCTTGTAGTGATGAATCAAGTGATGAGGGTATGCCATCTTATGATGAACTTCAAAATGATCTATTCAAAATACATAAGATGTTGATGAAAGCAAATAAACAAAACACCTCATTGAAGAATAAGAATGAAAGTTTAATGAAAGAGTTAGAATTCTTGAAGAATGCTGAAAGAGATAAAGACTCAAAACTCAAGCAATTAGAACATAAGTATGAATCAGCAAAGAAAGAAATAGAATCCAAAAATTTTGCTGAAAAAGAAAAAAACTTGAAAATTGAGAAACTAGAAATCAAGAATGAATAAATGATAAAAGACCTTCGATCTCTATCCTCTACCGTATATGAGAAAGATATGTATATTTCTGAATTAGAGGATAGAATAAGAAAATTATCTTTAGAGTTAGAGAAATCACAAAAGATAGTTGATAACAAGAAAGAGATAGAAAATCTCAAGAGTCAGATTGAAGAAAAAGATAAGATCATTCATAACTTCACTAAAGGAAAAGAAAATCTTGATAAAATGATTGGCTTACAAAGAATGTCTTTAAATAAAGAAGGCATTGGTTTCAATGGAATTGAAAATAAAAAGAAAAAGAATTCTTACATGGGATATTTTTTGAAAGAATCCAAAGACTATACTTGCACATTTTCTAATGCTTACACAAACATCATATGCTATCAATGCAAGAAAAAGGGGCATATATAGTTTGAATGTCTATTTAAAATGGAAAAGTGTTAAAACCAAAGTATGAAAAATAAAAGAAACCTCCCTTGAAAAATCCTCTGGACCCAAGAAAATATGAGTACCAAAAAATAAAATAATGACTTCACACATATATAAAATAGAAAATGGCATTGTTGGCCAAAATCATAGGATGACTTTTCACAAGGCTTAACTTAAGAAAATATAAAGAAAATATCTATTATATAAGCGCCTTGATGTTACATGCTACATGCTTACTTGCCTACAAGTGATGTATTAATATGCTACATGTGTATTAATTAACTTGACTTGATTTATATTGAAAAGTATGACTCATTATGTTGAAAATTGAGAATGAGATTATTGAGTTTAAGTATAAATTTTTGATATAAGGATAATTCTTGAACATGCATGATTTTAAATGAATCGCATGGATAAACATAATACTCTTTATCTATGAGCTATGAAAGATAATAGTAGTTATATTGGTATCCATGAACTATACATTATGTGATATTAAGCTTTGGTATCTATAAAGTATTTTTGGTTTCACATGTTAAAAATTTCAATAGATATCAAACCTAAAAGCTTACTTGGTATCACAAAGTCAAATTATTCATGAGCATGATTATGTCTATGAGCATGATGTGACATTGATGATCTTAGTATGATATTGATATTTGATATGTGATATGATTCAATATTTTACATGAGATGATAAAAGCAAAATTAAAAACAAAACTGAATGTATTGAATTCAGGGGGAGTGTCATGAATCATTAATCAACTGATATCATGAATTATTATTATTTTTTAAAATTTCAAATTGGTGTCATTAAAACCATCAAATTAATATTAGTTGGTATCTTGAATAAATGCGGTGAGCTACACACTACACATGCTATATTGAAAAACAATAACTTGAGTGTGTACATATGTTTGGAATACATGGTTATTGATATGCTCAAAATGATTTGTATTTGAATTTAAATCATTTTTTTTTTTTGATTGATGTCAAAAGGGGGAGAAGTTGTGAAGCAAAAATTGGGCATAATTGAGCATGAACATTATATCTATTCAAAAGAAGTATTTAAGTATTTAATATTGATTGAAAAAGCTTGTAAAACCAAAAGAAAGTGATGAGCATGATCGATGAAATTAATATTGATTTTATTAAGATGAAACTTATTGAAAGGGGGAGCCTTTTTTTTTTTTTTTAAGGCTTACTCAAAATTTTCCTCCTTGTTTGTCATCATCAAAAAGGGGGAGATTGTTGGCCTTACAAGGCTTAAAATCTTGTTATCCTGTTTTGATGCTAACAAAGAAGTGAAATTTAATGTATTTGTGTTAGTAATGATATTTCAGGGTTCCTATATATGAAAGTAAGGTCAAAGTGCCCACAAGAATCAAATATGATGGAAGCAAGGTCAAAGTGCTCACAAAGATCAAATGAAGCTTAAATGAGTCCAGACATGAATTACTTGTTGAAGAATATGAGGACATGAATAAGTTGTTGAAAGCCAAGGCATATTAAAGTAGAAAGATCCAAATAAAGGCAAAGTAAGAAAGCTTAAAGAATATGGAAGCTTGAAGAAAATATGGATTCAATCCAAGGACAAAGCATGAAGACTCAAGAACTTATAATGTTAATATTTTAGAAGTCTCATGCAAGTGTTTTAATGTTTAAAATATTGTTTAAAATATTTTGAAGCTCTTAGGTTAACTTCTTCGACCTAGATACTTTTTAAAATACCTGAATAATATTTTTATAAGGTCAAAAATTATTTTAAAAAAGTTAGAATCATTTTTGGAATAAAGAGCACCAAAAAGAGTTTTTTCCCATATGCTGTCAGTTTTTATATAGCCTCATTGAGGTGAATTTTTATCTATCAAACACTCATTATTTCAAAGAGTAGTAAACATAAAAGTTGTAGGATTTTCTCTTAGATTTCTTTTGACACCAATAAAACCTAATTTTAAGTTATATAGAAAAGGTTATGGCCAAAACACTGAAAAAGGGTCACTGCTGTCAGACATTTAAAAACTGTTCAACGGGCAAATTTTTAAAATTCTAATGTTTTAAATTATAGCCATTTGAACCTTAAATATTCTAATAAATAGGAAAATTCTTTAAGGAAACTTTTTCAAGTTTGAAAGCCTATAAATACATGGTTTTGCAAAACAAATAGAAATTCTAAGAATTGAAAAATCTATTTTGAAGAGCTGAAAGTAGTCTTGTTCTTCCTAGGTTCTCTTGCTCACTTATTGAAAAATTCTTTTGCTGAGAATTCTGAAGTGCTGATCCTTCTTCCTTTGAATTCCTACTGCTAATCCTCTTCTAAGAAGGATATTGGTGAATTCTACACTTGAGTTTCATTCTATTTCCTATTGATATTTTACATTTAAGTATATAGTGCTGAAATTGTACTAACTTGCTCTTTGAGAGAGTACACTTGTACACAGATTTTATCTTATTTTTCTTGTAGTTCATTGACGTTCCAAGGTGTTTGGATCGTTGGCTAAGCAAGGGGATATTGCTTAGAGAGGCGAACTCTAGCCTATGTAAGGAGTGACTGAATGAGGGAATATTGTTTGGAGAAGGTAGACTCTAGCCTTAACCAAGGAATGTTGTAATCAGTTTTATTCCACCCGTCAACGGAATAGGTTTAGTGAATCCTTTGGTGGTTTGCCAAAGGCGAGGACGTAGGCTGGGTATAATTGATTGGTTGTTTAATTGTGTTATTGATTGGATAAAAGAACTAAGTTCTTGTGTGATTGGTGAAATTAAACAAACAAGTTAAAGAATTGGTTAAGTGTTTAAAGAAGTTAAGGTTTCTTAAAAGAAGTTAAAAGAAATTTTTAAAAACCAATTCACCCCTCATCTTGGGAAGCTATTCCTAATTTCAAAACTTATTGACCAGTCAATCATTCGGTCGACCGATGCAATTTGACTTGCCTGGGTTTGGTTGCTCGAAACCTCACAAACTAAAGCCTAAGTCACGTTTCAATTAAAATTTAAGTGCAGGGACCTAGGGTTTATCTAAGGTCTAGGCATATTAATTTACCCTAAAAATTAAGTGTAGGGATCTTAGCCCTAAGGTCATTTGATTAACCTACGGTCTATCTACAGCATTACTGAGCATCGAAACATATCATGCACGCATATGCAATATATTATAGACCATATAGAAAAATAAATGCATATACAACTGAAATATGTTTTCTTCTTTCTTATTTGCTCTTTGACTCCATGAAATACGCTAGATTTGTTCTTTAAGACCTTCCTTGGCCTCCATGTTTTCTTGATCTTATGTGTGACCTAAAAAATACCTATTCATGCACTAAAACACGCACATAAGAAATACAGTATTTTTCAGTATCAAAACAGAGATCGGACTCAAAAAGTCAACATGTTCCATATTCGTTTTTCACTAACTGTTGCGTTTAATTACGTTGTGCAAATACTCCTTTATTTACAACAATTAGTATCAGAGCGTTGTAGTTAGGGCATCTTCATCTGCAAAATTTGATGTTGTCAAATTTGATGGAACCGAAAACTTTGGTTAGTGGTAGTGTAACAACCCGACCCTTTATATAGACCAACACCGTTAACCCAAATACAAAATACCTGTACCTGTTGAAGATACGTAGACAACCCACTCTAAATAGAGACATATGGGTGTAAACCATACATAGTTACAATGTAATTATTACGGAAAAACATAAACATTCATTGGGATTTCTATTATACTTATACCAGAGCTTACTATCATAACCTCAAGTACATAAATCCAAACATAAAATATGACTTGTTATTACAACCCTCCAAAAAGGAACTTTATCAAAGTTTAGTACATAATTTGGAACGCTTACGTAATGCTAAACCAAAAACAATCTTCCAGTCCCTCTAGCTACTAGGACCGACGTATGATGGACCTGAAAAAAAAGGTTGTATAATGGGGTGGACACTTCTCAGTGAGGAAAAAGGTGTTACAACAGCGTGTGACTGCATATATGCATATTTTTCATAAAAAACTCATACATATGGAACATTTGTTTATAATACTGTAACATATAAAATTTATCTACACATTCAAGTATTTTAATTATGCATATGAATATTAGAACAACTTGCAGCTTGGTATGACAACTTGCCTGTTTACCCCCGTGGCACAAATTGTGCACTAATACCTCTGATAGTGTCTTGTTTGTACAGACAAAACCGAACATCTTTTATAGTCCAACCGCCCCCTGGTTTATTTTTTCTACCAGCTTACTAACTCTTCACAGGTCGACTATATTAAGTGCCCACACTGATTCCTCATGTATGGTTGCACTGTACTGCCAACATCGGAACCATGCTTATAATAGTTTAGAGTATTTTTCAACCCCATCACTGAAGGTTTTTTTAACTTCTTTTGGTAGCAAGTTGTGGTTCTAGTATCATATATACAATTTGTTGGAATTGGTGTGATCCCAAGAGGGGGGGTGAATTGGGTTTTAAAATTTTTTTGGCTAATTTAAACAATTCGCCAATTCACTACAGTACCATATCCCATTCAACATGTATACGTATATGTAAAGTGAGTTTAACAATAAAAGTAAACATACACGTGTGCAGTATCTTATTTAAATCAAATGTGTGCATAAGAATAATTTCAACATTAAATAAACATTCATACACATGCTGAAATTAAAGTGCAAGAATTTAAATAAGACAGAAAGAGCGACACCAGATTTGTTATCGAGATTCGGCCAAACCAGCCTACATCCCCACCTTGGGCTTACCCCCAAGGATTCTACTATACCTGCTCACTTAACTGGGCGGAGCAAAAGCCTTTTACATCCTCTCCTTACGGGGAGAGGAAAACTCCAGCTCAATTACTAGGCTGAGCCAAACTAATCTCACTTGCAGGACTAAGACTCCCTAGTTCAATTCCGGGCTGAACCGAACCGATCTTATTTATGGGGCTGAGACTCCGCAGTTCAATTAACGGGCTGAACTGAACCGTTACATGAAAACCATTTTTGTACATGAAAACGTTTCTGAAATACAAGTAGAGATGTACATACTAAGCTCATACAAATACACACTCCAATGATGTGAAATAATGCTCAGGGGAGTAAGGGTATTTAACTATATTTAAATCCTAATAAAAAGTTTTTCTCCAAAATTGTATTTCGATGAAAATATAGGAGAACCTAGGGTTTTGCTCTTTTAATGATTTTGCACAAATGTAATGTGTATGAAAAATGTGTATTATGTTCTCCTACAAAGATTTAAGCCAATTAGAAATATTTGCAGAATCTAGGAGTTAAGATCAATAAAATGTTTGTGCAATAAATAACTTCTCCCAAAATATATTTATCAAGGAAACAATCCGGGAGAACACCTAAGCAATATTCTCATAAATGTTTTTGAAATATTTGATGCCTAGTGAGAATATGTGCAAATGAAATGCCCTAAATAAAATACTCTCCTCAAAGAAGATTTTGAAATAAATACACGAAAAAGAGTTGGAGAGATTTGAATAAAAGTTATTTGACCCCAAAAGAATGATTTAAACAATAAAGAGCATTTTGAGGGAATTTTAATTAATCAAGGATTAGAGAGAAATTTAGAGTTAATCAAAGTTACTAATTTGGAGTAATGAGGGGGTATTTATAGAGTTTCAACAAATCTGGCCGTTGGGGGACACACTCGGTATTTTGGAAAAGTTTAATTAAGTTTTAATGACGCTGTAAACCTTTTAAAAAATTCTAACTCGAGAGCACCGGTCGACCAGGATAGGTTCAGTCAACCAAAGTTCTTGAGGTTCGATCGACCGGGCCAAAAATGAATTGTTTGTTCGATCGATCGGATATGCATGTCCGAAGGGCGATTTTCCATTTTGCGAGGTTCGGTCGACCGAACCATCTAGTTCAAATCTTCCTGGTCAACCGAGGTGTCTGATGGGCGATTTTCCATTTTGCGAGGTTTGGTCAACCGAACCATCTAGTTCAAATCTTCCCGGTCGATCGAGGTACCTCGGTCGACCAAAGCGTTGAAGTACATTTTTCTCTCGGTTGACCAGGAAGTCAAAATGTTGACTTTAGGAGGGTTCGGTCGATCGGGGCCATTTGAACTACAAGAGTTTGGACGATCAGACTATGGTCAACTAGTTGACCTGGTCCGGGTTCGGTCGACTAGGACATTTTGTGTATGGTAGTTTGGTTGACCGAATGTGCACATTTTGTGCATTTCGGTTCTATTTGAGCCAACGATCACCCTATTTCAAATGACCCAAGTATGAGTATGCATGAATGAGTGTCCTAAGGTCATTCGTAAACTTCGTTTTAGCCCCGATTTTGACCATAAATCTATTCCAAAAACTTTGTATCATTTTAATCTATTTAGAAAAAGGTTTGGTGAGATGTGTTGGTCCCTAGGGTCTATCTACGGTCATTCTGAACATTCATACACATTATGCAGATGCATGCATTATTACAGACCAAAGATATAAAAATTAAATGCAATAACATAAAACACAAATGTCTTCATCTTCTTCTTTCTTCTTTTGCTCTTTTGACTTCATGGAATGCTTGATTGAATTGTCTTTAAGTCCTACAAGCTTCCATTGCTGTTTTCTTCTGTGTGTTAAATAAATGGACCCGTTCACATGCTAAATACACACATAAGTAACATGTGTTTTGTCAGCATCAAAATAGGGATTAGACTTAAAAAGTCAACACAATTTATAGCAAAATATAGTAACCTATGCAATTCCAGTATTTTCATAAATTTAGATAATCACATCGGGTATAATCCAGCACATATCCTCTTGGTTTACCCCTTTTCACATATACAGTTCGGTGTATAATCGGTCTCTGTTTTCCACATTTTCAATATAACAAGTTGGAACTCTGTTCCCATAATCCATATACATAGTATAGAAAATTCATACATTTCCATTTCAACATATACCATACGAGTTTAGTCCAAAAATCCACTAAATGATAAAAATACAATAAACACCATTTAAATGAAAAAGTAAAGGATTCAAGCATCTCCTACTATAGTATAAATGCAAAGAAGTAATTTTCGTAAAATTTGAAGATAATACACCAAAATCCTCGTTCTTACCAAAAATCGTAAAATCGTAAAACCGACATTTCTACTCGGTAGAATTTAGCAAATAAGTAGTCAAATCATACATATAAGCATAACCTAACTTTTTAGCGGTTCAATTTTTACAAAATACTGTTGTAATCAAATTTCCCTTACCTTAAATCCAAAACGAAACTATGTACGGAAACAATCCAAACCGACAACCTGGAACCCTCGAAACCTAAAAACCACAGAACATAACCTTACTATAATTTCGACTACTATCCAAATATTCAATCAAAATCAAAATCAGATCCTTACCTAGATTTTTGGGAAAACCTGAAAATCTTCAAAACAACGATCCAATCCACTATAGTTGTAGAACTTCCTCCTTTGATCCCCGTAGGAACTTCTGTTTTTAGAAACGAATGTCGAACGTCGAAAAATCTTAGAGAGAAAGAGAGAGATAGAGAGAGCTTTGGGAGAAACTTAACTTCTAAGCAATCGAAATGGATATTTATAGATCCTTTGACCGAGTCAAACTCGTCGACGAGGCGGCATCTTCGTTGATGAATCTGCCACACAACTCGTCGACGAAGCCATTCTTTCTTCACCGAGCCCAATTCCGAATATTTCTCTGACCTGCTCGGTATTTGCTCGTCGAAGATGCTCTGAATTTCGTCGACGAAACTTTGAAGGACTTCATCGATGAACGTGACGCCTTCGTCGATGAACCTATCTTATCACGGGTTTGGGTCTCTATAGGTAGAGGAGAGTGAAATATTTGCTTGTACAAAAAAGGATGATGAAGACCTTGTATGGTGTTCAACCAAAATGTATGGATAAGGCTAGTTGGAAAGAATTAGAGGCAAAGGCTATTTCTACAATACGATTATGTTTGACCATCAAAGTGCTTTATAATGTAATGGAGGAAGATTCTTCTGCAGCTGTTTGGCAAAAGCTTGAAAGCTGATACATGTCCAAATCCCTTACTAATAAATTATTTCTTAAGCAGCTTCTTTATTAGCTTAAGATGACAGATGGTTCAAACTTGAATCAACACATCAACACATTTAATCATATCATAAGTGATTTATGTGAGTTCATGTAAAATTTGAAAAGGATGATAAGGCGTTGATGCTACTGAATTTCTTGCCAGCAACTCACACATATGAGAACCTAGTTACTACTCTTACATGGGGAAAAAAGACCCTAAACTTGGATGAGGTGATGAGTGCTTTGTTGGGATTTCATCAAAGGTTGAAAAACCGCGATGAAAATTCACATGGAGGACTTGTGGTTAAAGGTAACTATGATCATGGGAAAGGAAAATTTAGAAATTGATCAAGTCAAAAATCCCGAACTCGATCCAAGGAAAAAAAAAAAAGGATATTTAGTGTTACAACTGTGGTAAAAAGGGACACATTAAATCGGAGTGTCCATATTGGAAGAAAGGATATGTTGAAAAGCATAAAAGAACTTCAAAATCATCAAATGTAGTTCATGAAGAAAATTCAGTTTGCAGTGATGGTGATGTACTTTTAGTGTCATCGGGGTTGGATTGCCTCACAGACTCATGGATCCTAGACTCGGCATATTCTTACCATATGACTCCAAATAAAGAGTGGTTCAGTACTTACAGGTTGGTAAATTAAGATTCAGTTCTTATGAGCAATTATGTCTCTTGTAAAATCATTGGCATTGGAAGTATTAGAATTAAAATTTTTGATGGCATTGTGAGGACCTTTAATAATGTAAGACACATACTGGACCTACGGAAGAGTCTCATTTCACTTGGCACTTTAGATTGTAATGGATTTAATTATAAGTTTGAAAGTGAGATTATGAAAGTGTGCAAGTGTAATTTTACGGTGATGACAAAGAAAAAGTTAGATGGAAATATTTATACACTGTAGGGAACTAATTTTGTAGGTGGAGTTACAGTCATAGACACTAAATTTGATGAAACTATTTTGTGGCATATGTGGCTTGGGCATATGGATGAATATGGTATGAAAGAACTTCACAAGAGAAAACTCTTGAAAAAATATGTAAATTGAATTTTTGCAAATTTTGTGTTCTTGGAAAGCAAAATAGGGCACAATTTAAATCAACTATTCACAATATGGAAGATATTCTTGATTACATGCATTCTGATATTTAGGGCATGTTAGAGTGGCATCACACGGAGGACATGTTTACTTTGTAAGTTTTGTTGACGACTACTCATGGAAAGTTTGTGTATACTTTATGCGGCACAAGTCTGATATGTTTGCTAGGTTTATTGTTAGCATTGGTGCAATCCCAAGAGGGGGAGTGAATTGGGTATTTAAAAAATTATTGCCTAGGTCAATTGGTTTAAGTCAGTCTATGCAATCAATAAATATACATACACGTGCAGTAAAATAAAGTATGGAAAAAGTAAACAATACATGCAATATGTTATTGAGGTTCGGCCAAAGTGCCTACATCCCCGCCTTGGCTACACCAGCACAAGGATTCCACTACGACGCACTTAAACGGGTGGAACGACACCTAATACAACACGCCTTACTAGGGTGGCGCACCTACCTTTACTAACCGGGTCTAAGTCAGTCCGGGACTATTCCATAGGGCTAATCTCCCTTTTTAGGCCCATGCCTAGAATACAACAAATGATATGAAATTTTTGTACACAAAAATGCGCTTCTTCACAAGCAAATATGTACACCGGTATAGCTCAATATCACAAATCAATGCGCACTACCAAATGATAAGATACGATAAGCTCAGTGTAGTCTTAATGTCTACTCTCAAAAATTAATGCAAATAGGACAATCAGTTCATTAAAGTGTATGTGAAAGAATCTTTATGTCAAAATAATAGTATCAATCACAATGCAGCAACAAAGATCTCAAGCACGCTTCAAATATCCTCAACAAATATTTTTCTCACAATAAATCACAAGAGATATTTGAAGTTGATTTGTAAAATAGTGTTTATCTTCAAGCACACTTTCAAATACCTTCAACAAATATTTTTCTCAAAATAAACCACACAAGATATTTGAAATCGGTTTGTAAAAATTATTTGATCTTTGTGTCAAGATGATATTATCAATCAAAAGTTACAATAACAAAGATCTTCACAAACAAATATCCCAAAAGTATTTTTCTCAAAAATAAGCACACAAGATATTTGAAAACTGTTTAAAAAAATTTATTTCATAAACAAAAAGCAATACGAACTCTTGAGTATTGTAATGATGATGCAAAACTCACAAGCTCTATGAAGTTTTCCTATGAAAGACTTATTAATGAAGTTTCCTTGAAAAAATCAAGCTTACTCTCGGATAAAAATGTATCTCAATCAAGTAAAACTAATGAGAGTGTTAAAGCTTAACTATAAACTCATAATAATACTTTTACTTAGCAAGATTTGCAATGAGGATGAATAAGAATAAAAGAATGAAGCTTGAATGTGAGAAATAGAGCTTTTGAAAATCAAAGAAAATTTGCTAATTGTTTTGTTAATCTGACCCTACTTTTTCCAAATAAGGGGGTATATATAGAGTTCTCCAAAATTATAACCGTTCAGGACATGTAGGGTATTATTAGGATTGTTTTAAAACATCTTAGCCAAGTTAACCCTGTTTAAAAATTTTAACCTCAGTAAAAAAATGTCCAACTAGAGAGCACCGATTTACCGTCCAAAAAATGAACCGAGTGTTCGGTCGACCGAACTAAGGGCCTCAAGGGTGATTTTTCCAATTCCGCGCAGTTCGATCGACTAGTGATTTTGAACTAGGTAGTTTGATCGATCGGAAGGTTGGGGCTTCTCACGAGGATGTTCGGTCAACTAAAATGTTGGAGTTCATTTTCTGGTCGGTCGACCAAAGAGTCAAAATGTTGACCCTAGGGAGGTTCGGTCAACCAAGATGTTGGAGAACATTTCTGGTCGGTCGATCGAAGGGTCAAAATGTTGACCTGATGGAGGTTCGGTCGACCAAAGAGTTCTGCGTGTAGAAGTTCGGTCGATCGAACATGCTTTTTTGTGCATTTCAATTTTTTCTTCTTATAAAGTTATCTCTATTCACATGATAATCAACACTAAGATTATGAGGGTCATTTTCATGCAATATTGTGGGTCTCATGGTCGATCTAACGCCTTTGAGTATATACCCTAAAAGTCTGGCGTCAGTTGATCCCTAAGGTCCATCTATGGTCTTGAGCTTATCTATCCTACCATGCAGGTAAGACATTAATTATTACAGACCATTTTCTTATGTTACTATTACAGACCCAAAATGATAAATATAAATTACAATAAAGAAATATGTATAAATGTTGGGTCTTCATAATTCCATAATTCTTCAAGTTGCTGCATGCTATCAATGTGGTCTAGTTAGTATAATCCTGCACACAAATTTGAAAATCATCAAATACAAAAAGTATTTGTCATTATCAAAACTAGGTGTGATCCATCGGGTCAACATTTAAGTTGTGTAAAGCTGAAGTAGAAAATCAGATAGGGAGGAAAATCAAATGCCTCAAGTTAGACAATGGGACTAAGTACACTGATTCTAGGTTCATGGAGTTTTGTGAGCAGTAGGGCATTAAGAGACATTTCACTATTCGTCAGACACCTTAACAAAATGGTATTTCTGAAAGGATGAATCGAACTCTAACTGAAAGAGCTTGGACCGAAGAACTTCTGAGCAGAGGCAGTTAGTATGACTTGTTTCTTGGTAAACCGATCACTAAAGGCATCACTAGAGGGGAAAGCGACAGAAGAGGTATGGATGAGAAATGCAGTAGATTATTCCAAATTGAAGGTATTTGGTTTTTCAGCCTATGTACACATGTCTAGTAAGGAGAGATCGAAACTTGATGCAAAGTCTAGATGTTGCATCTTTTTGGGCCATCAAAAGGGTGTGAAGGGGTTATGTAATGCCGTAAACCCGAGAGTGGGCCCGGGATGCTATTGTAAATATTTCTCTCTAACACCAAATAAATTACACAGCGGAAGATTTCCATAACAAATACTAGAGTACTAAAAACCATCCTTTATTACAATAAAAATCCCAGTATCACAATAATAGATCTGAACTCATTAAAACATAAATAAGATATCAACAACAATGTCTCCAATATCAATTTAATACATCCTTAGGAAGTTCAAGATAACTAGAATAACATAAAAGCATTTAATCTAAATCTCACTATCTAGTCACACCCATGCTTCCACTACGCACTCTGATTACTGATATACTCATCATAGCATCTAAAAAACATTTGATTATGATGGGGTGAGACACCTCTCAGTAAGAAGGAATAAATTATCATTAGTGTGTGGCCAATGAGTTTTAGTGTATCATATTTATATATAACCTTTAATATGTGCTTCATATAAATAACATTCTATCATGTATAACAAACCATAAAACAATCACATAAATCAATATCTCTATCTCCTCACTCCCTGAATCATGTTCACGTATCAAGCAATCTATCTATCATTCGGAGACCACATCTGGTACATATCCAGCCACTCACTGATATTGGGCCCTCTTCTAGCACCTTACCTCGTATGGTATGCCTACTCAGCAAGCCTTCCCAATTCAGCAAGCCCTCAGGCTAAGACCTGAGATGAAAGATCACATCCCCCTTTGTCTTAATATCACCAGACATATCCCTCAGATATGCAATTGCACAATACATCGGTACCATATTCATAACACTCTTTCTACATTACTTTCAATCATCCACATGTTCTTAACAAGTTTAATTTATACAATAACTAAAATAATCTCATGCCACACATTTGACTATTAAACCATACTTTGATAAACATTCATATAGTCATTTACCTCATATTATAATCATATATTCAGATTTGGAACCTACATAATATTCATACACTCATATTTCATACTTTAATCAGTTAATCTATAAAAGCAGCTGACATAATTTATTCCCCTTATCTGATCCAAAAGATTTTCTATCATTTCCCTGAAAAGGTGCCTGCAACTTTGGAGAATCAAAACCTTAGCTTCACTAGACCTTTTCGCGGAGAAAGACAACTAGCAAGTCGCGAGGAGAAGGAGAGAAAACCAATCTGAGGCCGTGCCGAAGACCCGAGAGGCTCTAGAAGAGTGAGAAACATGAAGGCATTGAGGGAAACACATTGTAGGGTCGAAACCCTAGCAAAGAGAAAGAAGGGAGAGGAAGAAAATGAAATAAAAAAAAAACTTGAAACCTATTTATAGGTGAGCTGCCCTACGGAAAACCGTCGATAGTTTTTCACCTTGACGAAATCGTTGATGGTTTGGTACTTAAAATGCTCTCAGTTGTTGTAACCGTTGATGGTTTTTCTGAGACTCCTTAAACCGTCGACGGTTTGATCCTGTTCCAAACCAATTTCCTTCTTTCTTTTTCATTTATTTATTTTCCTTTATTTTTCGGGTTCTAGTCCTTACAGGTTCAAGCTATGGGATCCAATGGCAAACAAGGTGGTGATCAGTAGGGATATTGTTTTCAATAAGAAAGCTATGGTGAAGCGTACTCAAGTTGATGATGAAGAGAATCAGGAACCAAAAAATTGGAGTAGAAACGAACATGTTATGCAGGTGGAGTTAGACACTCAGGGCAATGATAATGATCTTGGTCCTACAATTGTGGGGAGTTCTAGCTTGGGAAACTAGCAAGTCGACAATATTCCTATATGCAAATCTAGATGCACTATCAGACCACCACCAAGGTATGAGTTTGAAGAGTTAGTATCTTATGCTTTCATTACTAGCTCTAATAATCCAACTACTTTTCAAGAGAAATTGCATGGCTAGGAGAAAAGTAAGTGGATGAGTGCTATGATTGAGGAAATGGGATCACTACATAAGAATCAAACTTGGGAGTTAGTGGAGCTTCCAAATGGGAAGAAGATGATAGGTTTCAAATGGGTATATAGAAAGAATAAAGCAATTTCAGAAAAGGAATAAGAGAAATTCAAGGCATGGTTAGTGGCAAATGGGTACTCACAGAAAAATGGAATAGATTATGATGAAATCTTTTCACCTGTGGTCCAACACATTTCCATCATGGTAGTGTTGGGATTATGCATTTCTCCATAGTAACTTGGAGGAACATATTTATATTGTACAACCGGAGGGGTTTAGTGAACCCGGGTAAGAGCATCTAGTTTGCAAGTTGAAAAAGTCTCTTAAAGGGCTAAAACAATCTTTAAGGCAATGGTATAAAAGATTTGATCCCTATATGATTAGGATAGACTACAGAAGATGTGAGCATGACTGCTGCGTGTATGTGAGAACCTAGTTACCACTCTTACTTGGGGGAAAGTGACCCCAAACTTGGAAGAGATGATAAGTGCTTTGTCAGGGTTTCATCAAAGGATGAAAATCTACGATGATAATTCACAAGGAGAAGGACTTGTGGTGAAAGGTAACCATGATCGTGGGAAATGAAAATTCAAAAATGGATAGAATAAAAAATTTTAAACTCAATCTAAGAAGAAAAAGGATAACTGGTGTTATAAGTGCAGTAAAAAGGGGCACATTAAATATGAGTGTCCAGACTGGAAGAAAGAAAATACTGAAAAGGATAAAGGAACTTCAAAATCAGCGAATGTTGTTCAAGAAGAAAATTCAATTTGTAATGATAGTGATGTACTTTCAGTTTCATCGGGGTTGGATAGCCTCATGGACTCATGGATCCTAAACTCGACATATTCTTTACCATATGACTCCAAATAAGGAGTGATTTAGCATTTATAGGTTGGTAAATTTAGGTTTAGTTCTTATGCGCAATGATGTCTCTTATAAAATCATTGGCATTGGAAGTGTTAGGGTTAAAATGTTTGATGGTGCTGTGAGAACCTTGAATAATATAAGACACATAATGGACCTACGGAAGACTCTAATTTCACTTAACACCTTGAATTGTAATGAATTCAATTACAAGTCCAAAAGTGGGATTATAAAGGTGTGCAAAGGTAATCTAACAGTGATGAAAAAGCAAAAGTTAGATGGAAATATTTAGTGGAGCTGCAGTCGTAGATTCTGAATTTGATAAAACCGTTTTGTAGCATATGCGGTTTGGGCATATCTGTGAACATGACATGAAAGAACTTCACAAGAGGAAACTCTTGAAAGGTATGAAAACATGTAAGGTGAATTTATGCAAATTTTGTGTTCTTAGAAAGTAAAATAGGGCGCAATTTAAATCAACTATTCACAAGAGGGAAGGTATTCTTGATTACATACATTTTGATGTTTGCGGGCCTATTAGAGTGGTATCATGGGGAGGACATGTTTACTTTGTGAGTTTTTTTTACGACTACTCAAGGAAAGTCTGGGTATACTTCATGCGACACAAGTCTGATACGTTTTCGAGGTTTAAGTTGTAGAAAACTGAAGTGGAAAACTAGATGAGGAGGAGAATCAAATGCCTCAAGTCAGAAAATGGGACCGAGTACACTGATTCTAGGTTCATGGAGTTTTGTGAGTAGCAGGGTATTAAGAGACATTTCACTATTCTTTGGACACCTCAATAAAACGATGTGTCTAAAAGGATGAACCAAACTCTAGCTGAAAGATCTTGTTGTGTTAGGCTTAATGCATGGCAACCAAAGAACTTCTGGGTAGAGGTAGTTAGTATGGTTTGTTTCTTAGTAAACCGATCACCAATGGCATCACTAGAAGGGAAAGTAGTAGAAGAGGTATGGACAGGAAATGCAGTACATTATTCCGGATTGAAGGTATTCGGTTGACCAGCCTATGTACACCTGTCTTGTCAGGAGAGATCAAAGTTTGATGCAAAATCTAGACACTGCGTCTTTTCTGGGATATCAAAAGGGTGTAAAAGGGTTAAAGCTATGAGATCCAATGACAAACAAGGTGGTGATCAGTAGGGATGTAGTTTTTTTTATGAGAAAGTTATGGCGAAGCGTACTGAAGTTGATAATGAAGAGAAAAAAGAGCCAGAAAACTGGAGCAGAGAGGAACATGTTGTGTAGGTGAAGTTAGAAACTCAAGGCAATGATAATGATCTTGGTCCTAAAGTAGCAAGGAGTTCTAGCACGGGAAGCCAGCAAATAAAAAATATTCCTATACGGAGATACTGGCGCACTATCAGACTATCGCCAAGGTATGAGTTTTAAGAGTTAGTATCTTATGCTTTCATTACTATTTGTAATAATCTAACTACTTTTCAAGAGGCAGTGCACAATTAGGAGAAAAGTAGGTGGATGGGTGCTATGATTGAGGAAATGGAGTCGCTGCATAAGAATCAAACTTGGGAGTTAGTGGAGCTTCCAAATGGGAAGAGGGCGATAGGTTGCAAATGGGTATATAGGAATAAGGAAGCAATTTCAGAAAATGAATGAGAGAAATTTAAGGCATGATTAGTGGCAAAGGGATACTCACAGAAAAAGGAAATAGATTATGATGAAATATTTTCACCTGTGGTCTCACACACTTCCATCAGGATAATGTTGGGGTTAGTAACTCATTATGATATGCATTTGGAACAAATGGATGTGAAGACAACATTTCTCTATGGTGACTTGGTGGAACAGATTTATATGGTATATTCGGAGGGATTTAGTGAACCCAGGCAAAAGCATCTAGTTTGCAAGTTAAAGAAGTCTCTTTACGGGCTGAAATAGTCTCTGAGGCAATGGTACAAACAGTTTGATTCATATATGATCCAGATAAGCTACAGAAGATGTGAGTACGACTCCTACATGTATGTGAAAAAGCTTTGTGATGATTCTCTTATTTTCTTATTGTTGTATGTCGATGACATGTTAATAGCCGCAAAGGATTTAACTCTGAGGTAAATCAGTTAAAGGGTCTGTTGCATAAAGAGTTTGACATGAAGGATCTTGGTCCACCCAAGAAAATACTTGGGATGGAGATTCAGGACAGAATTGTAGAGAGGTGTTGGCTATCTCAAGGTGATTATACGGAGAAGGTATTGGAAAGGTTCAGAATGACTGATGCTAAATCGGTATGTAGACCTCTAGAGAGTCACTTTAAATTATCTACTATTGAATGCCCAAGTATAGATAATGATATCAGGGACATGTCAATGGTCTCCTATGCTAGCTCCGTGGGGAGTTTAATGTATGCTATGGTGTGTACAATACCAGACTTAACACATACAGTGAGTGTGGCGAGTAAGTTTTTTTTTTTCTAATCCAGGTAGATAACACTAGAAAGCCGTCAAATGGATTTTCAAATACTTACGAGGTACTTCAAGTTATGACATCATGTTTGGCAAGCAACAAAATAGTCCATCAGCTGTGGGGTTTCTTGATGCTGATTATGCATGAGATATGGATGATAGAAGGTCTACAATGGGTTATGTTGTTACCCTTGTGGGAGGGCCTATATGTATAATCCTTGGTGGCATTGTGTACAATTGAATTTGAATATATGATAGTTGCCGAAATTTCAAAGAAAGCCTTATGGCTTACTAATTTGGTCAAGGAGCCGAGTATACAACAAGGGGGAGTTATGCAGCATTGTGACAACAATAGTGTCATTTACTTAGCAAAGAATCAAGTGTACCATGCTAGAATCAAGCATTTTGATGTAAGGTTTCATAGGGTTCGGGAATTGATTACTTCAGGTGAACTTTTACTAGAGAAGGTTCACATATCAAAAAACGCAACGGACATCTTGATAAAACCGGTTACTATTGATAAATTCAAGCATTGCTTGGACTTACTTCATGTCTCCAAGTGCTAGAAGGGAGACGAACTCAACCTAATGTTCTAAGGTCAAGGTAAAGCATCAGGCTATGTTTTTTGGGTTCTCCTAAGGGGCATAAATTCGCCAAGGTGGAAATTGTTGTGTTTAGTGGCTCAATTCTTGAAGTGGCTGATATACACAAGGAGGAGAACATAGTTAATATCAGCAATTTGGGGAAAACCGTTGATGGTTTTCCTAAAATCGTCGACGATTTGATAGATTTCTAGATTTTCTACCCTTGGTATTTTTTTTTCCATCAAGCAACTGTCGCTGGGTCTCTGAAATCGTCGACGATTTTGTTCTAGGCAATGAAGTTGAATTCAAAATTTGAATATGAACGTTAAGTTGGTTGGGTTTTGAGGGGAAACCTTTGAAGGAAACTTTTGCTATACACTTGTCTGAGTGTATTTAGACAAGAAGATCATTGTGTATTCTATTGTATTGTCTTCTTTGATATTTACAAAGTGAAAACCTTTGCTGATTGCTCCCGTGGATGAAGGCATTGCCGAACCACGTTGTTGTTGTTATTGCTTTTAGATATACTCCGTGTGTGTGAGTGCGTGTGTGCGTGCGTGTGTTCCATATTCATTCTTCACTAGTTGCTGTGTTTAATTCCGCTGTGCAAATACTACTTCATTCATAACACCTTCTTCCTTTGATGGAATCCCAGCAATGCACTCGTGATGTCCTTCAACTCTAAGGTTTCTTTCCCTCAAGTTAGCGTCGCAACTAGATTCCCATGTGTAGGTGACATAGTTAGGAAATTTAGTAGCATCAATTGTAAAAACCCCCAAAAAGAGATATAAAATATTAGTGGATTGATTTCCAAAAAAAAAAAAAATAATTAATTAATTAATTAATCGGATTTAAAAGAAAAAAAAAGAAAAAAAATTAATTAATTAAAATTTATTTTTATTTTTATTAATAAAATATATTATTATTAATATTAATTAAATATATTATTATTATTATTATTATTATTATTATTATTATTATTATTATTATTATTATTGTTATTATTATTATTATCCTCCTCCTGAAGCTTGCTAGAAGCTTCAGGAGATTCAATTTTAATTTGAATCTCTTCTTCTATCTTCTTCTTCTTCTTCTTCTTTATTCATTTATTTATTTGTTCTTTACCTGCAACTCTCAGAACTCTCTCTCTCCTCACGTTCTCTCTCCCTCTCTCCTCAATTTCGTGACGGATTTTCGCCCGATCGAAAATTCAAAGATACCACTGGACTCCATTCACCGCTGTCGTCATTTCTATCGGAGCGGATCAGTGGTAGAAGCGGCGTAAGCGTATTCCCTGGGGTAAGCCATTTCCCCCTTTTTCTTTAATTTCTTTCAAAATATAAGCCCAATTGACGAACGGACACCATCACAAGAATCTAAGGATGATTCTCTACAAGTCTAGTGGGACGAAATTCTCGTGGGGGTGTCGGGCCAAAACCCCAAATTTGGGGTGTGGCGATTATTAAGGGGCTTATTTTTGATTAGTTAGCATTAATTTAGAAATGCTAAAATATTAAGCATTTGGAACTGAAGTAGGATTTCTAAAATTTAGGGTCCGGGTGAGCGCCGCGGGTGTAATTTTGGGACCCGCAGGCAAAATTTGGAAAATTAAGTGGGGATGTTAAATAATAGTTTAAATATTAATTTGAGGTATATGGAGCCTAAGGAAGGCTAGATGAGTATTATTTTGGAGAAATAGATTAATTAATTTGGAAAAAAATGTAAATTGCAGGAGTTAAATTTTGGACGCCAAGGGCGTGAAATTTTGGGTCCTAAGGAATTTCTCAATAGCGAGTTAAGGAAATAAACTAAAGCAGTAATTTTCCATACAAATTATTATTGATTATGAGTAAATTTATTTTCATAAAAGCATATGTTATATTGTGTATTTCGAATAAAATGTACGATTGAGAAAAATACTGCTATGATGATTAAAATGTATATGTATGTATGAGATGTAAGTAATTCACGATTTTAGAATATAAAGTATGACTTTTAACAGTATATGTGTGGCATGAATATTATTTTGTGTGAAATGTATTATGATGTGAAAGATTTTACGAACAAAGCATGATTTTAGGTATTATGAAAATATGAGTTATGTTGTGATGGTTTTGACGATTATGTGATAAATGATATATTTTCAGAATATATATACTTGAAACAATTTTGGCACGAGGCCATATATTTATGTTATCGGCACGAGGCCGTATTTATGTTTTTGGCGCGATGCCATATATTTATATTATCGGCACGAGGCCATATTTATATTATTGGCGCGAGGCCATATATTTATGTTATCGGCACGAGGTCGTATTTATGTTATTGGCGCGAGGCCATGTATGAATGTTTTCGGTACGAGGCTGTAATTACTATATTTTCGGCACGAGGCCATAATGATATTATATATATGATCATGTATTATATGTTATCACCACCAGGATGTTAGTTTAGTTTAGTTCAGGGGCTCGGTACCGTAGCTATATGTGTAGATCAGATATCTACGTCAGTAGTGCTAACTATCCCACGAGGGGATGGGAGATGGATAGTCGATGTGGCTTTCTGTAGAGTGTGGACGTCCACCTGGCAGTCCGGACCAGGGAGTGGCGGGCTCATCGTACTTACAGACATATTTGATTCGACAGTGGTCGGCTAGGCATTGTCAGGTCCCGCCTTCGGGTTGCACAACCCGTCATGGGGGGTAATACATGACACCAGCTAACTATTCATCCTGGATTTGTTTTCAGTACTACAGTTATAACAGATAATTTTATGTATGTTATGATTTATTAACAGATGTGAAAATATATGTTTACCCAGTACGATATGATGATGTTTATAGAATTATGAAATGTACTATATACGTATAAATATTCATGTTGCCACACAGCTGTATTTAGTTTATTTTCCCTTACTGAGAAGTGTCTCACCCCCAAACTTAATTAATTTTTCAGGAGTCCCTGAGAGATTGGCGGGTCAGGGCCGCCGTTGAGCTAGTGAGATTACCTTGTGAGAAGGGTAAGATTTTGTAATAGGGTCAGAGTTATTTTGTGTTTGACCTTAGAGATATTTTGATGTATGTGAGGATGTATAGAATGCTCTGGTATTATGTTTTATGATTGGATGTTTAAGATTTTATGTTTATTGCTGCTAGGTTTTCCGCTGTGTTTGACAGGTGTCCCCACTACCCACGGGTTCGGGTTGACCATTTTATTTATTATGTGATATTTTATGTTAAGAAATTGAGGGACGTTACATTTGGTATCAGAGCCTAGGATACTAGGTTCTGTAGACTCTAGAATGCAGCAGTAATAATACCAGAGTATAGGATAAGAGGTTTTGAGGTCTGGTTTTGTAGTCTAGATGCAGGACTTCCGTGGTGGTTTTTATGATTTTCCTGGGGTGACGATTTCAGGAAATTCATTATAAACTATCGTCGAGTTGGGTATCTAGGTTGCAGGATTGAACCTTGAATTAAGATCAAGAGTGACGAGTTAATTAGGAAAATATACCATATGAGTTGAGTGATATGTATAGAGAATGAAGTTTTGAGTTAAGTTACATGTTTTTTAGGATGGACCTTGGTGGCAATAGTGCCCACGCCAGTGCGAGTGAGGGTGCTCGACCCTCGGGCGCTGCGTGTAGTGACTCAAATGCCGTCCTACGCAGCGTAACACAACAAGTGATGGCAGAAATTGCCAGGAGTTCGAAGGGACAGGGTGGTCCATCTGGAGGCCACAGTAGCTTGATCAAGAAGTTCATAAAGATGAATCCTCTAACTTTCTCAAGGGGAACGGATCCTGCAGTCGCTGAGAATTGGGTGCAGGAGATGGAGAAGATATTTGCAGTACTGCAGTGTTCAGAGGAGCAGAAAGTGCTGTTTGCCACCTATAAATTAACTGGAGAGGCCGAGAGGTGGTGGTTGGCGATGAGAGTATTAAAGCAGCAGAGGATTGTACCTGTAGAGATGACGTGGGAACGGTTTAAAAAAACATTCTTCGACAGGTATTTTTCAATCTCTTCCAGGGAGGCTAAAATTGTAGAATTCCTGAATCTGAAGTAGGGACAGCTGTCAATACAGCAATACACGGTGAGGTTCTTCGAGCTATCTCGCTTCGCCCCGTACATTATTCTAGATGAGACGAAGAAGGTACGACAGTTTGAAAGAGGCTTGAGAAGAAAAATTTACAAGCAGGTATCGATATTGAAGTTGCAAGACTTCACCGAGCTAGTTGACCGAGCCACTATAGCAGAAATTGGTGAGCGATTGGAGGCTGAGGAGCAGAGGCAGAAGAAGAGATCCATACCTCCTGATTTCTAGTAGGGAGTCGACCGTGCGGCGTGGAAGAGAGGTGGCTATTATAGGGACCGGAGACAGAAGACCGGGAATCGCGATTTCTAGGGTACACAGCCATCTCCCGCTCGCCCATCTTGCGGGAAGAGACACCTGGGAGAGTGTCGTGCTGGGCGAGGTGTCTGCTACAGGTGTGGGGAGCCAGGACATATGATGAGGGAGTGTCCGACACATACTGGTACTGTTCCTAGACTTGCACGAGGAGGTTACCAAGCACCACGAGGAGGCCAGCAAAGGAGTACGGCCCTAGCCAGAGTTTTTGCTTTGACGTCGGGCGATGCTCAGACGGCAGGAGATGTGGTGACAGGTACTGTTTCAATACTGTCATTTAAAGCTACTATTTTGTTTGATTCTGGGGCGATGCATTCGTTTATCGCCTGGGATTATGTTAAATTATGTGAGTTTGAGCCTCAACAGTTAGAAATTAGTTTGTCTGCTACTACGCCAACTGGGACCGTAGGGGTATGTAGAAAGGTACTCAGGGACTGTCCAGTGGATATTCAAGGGAGGTATTTGTTGGTTTTAGACATGCATGGGTTTGAGGTAATCTTGGGCATGGATTGGCTAGCTGCCCACTATGCTAGCATTGATTGCCATCAGAGAGTGGTAGTGTTTAGACCTCCAGAAGGACAGGAGTACAGATTCGTGGGATCACGTGTGTGCACCCCACCTCAGTTATTATCTGCTATTCAGGATTGCTATCAGAAGGTTGTCAAGGATATTTAGCCTATGTGAAGGCTGTATCAGAAGGGGAACTGAGGGTGGAGGATATCCCAGTGGTGAGGGATTTTCCTGATGTATTTCCCGAGGATTTACTGGGACTACCTCCTGATCGTGAGGTAGAGTTCGTTATTGATCTAGTTCCAGGGACTACGCCGATTTCAAAGGCGCCGTATAGAATGGCACCGGCAGAGCTGAAAGAATTAAAAGAGCAGTTGTAGGAGCTGTTAGATAAGGGGTTCATTCGGCCCAGTGTGTCACCCTGGGGAGCACCGATTTTGTTTGTGAGGAAGAAGGATGGCTCGATGAGATTGTGCATCAACTATCGAGAAATAAATAAAGTAACTATGAAGAATAAATGCCCGCTCCCGCGTATTGATGATTTGTTTGACCAGTTACAGGGGACACAGATCTTTTCGAAGATAGATTTACGCTCCGGGTACCATCAGGTGAAAGTCAGGGCGGAAGATATTCTGAAGACAGCATTTAGAACACGGTATGGTCACTATGAATTTCTAGTTATGCCGTTTGGGTTGACAAATGCTCCTGCAGTGTTTATGGATCTTATGAACAGGGTTTTTCACCAGTATTTGGATCATTTTGTGGTAGTATTTATTGATGATATACTGGTGTATTCGAAGAGTCCAAAGGAGCATGAGGAGCATCTGAGTATAGTGTTGCAGGTATTGCGAGAGAAAAAGCTATATGCGAAACTCAAGAAGTGTGAGTTCTGGCTGGAACAAGTTACCTTCCTTGGACACGTTATATCCAAGGGTGGTATTTCTGTTGATCCGAGTAAAATTGAGGCGGTATTAGACTGGGTACAACCAAAGAACATGCACGAGATCAGGCGTTTCCTGGGATTGGCTGGGTACTACTATAGGTTTTTTGAGGGCTTCTCTCGATTGTCAGGCCGGTTGACCAGATTGACCAGGAAAGGAGCGAAGTTTGAGTGGTCTGATGAATGTGAATAGAGCTTCTAGGAGTTGAAGCAGCGATTCATCACTGCGCCTGTGTTGACGATTCCTTCAAGAGAAAATGGGTTCGTAATTTATAGTGATGCATCCCATAAAGGGCTCGGATGTGTATTGATGCAGCGGGGGAGAGTGATAGCTTATGCCTCACGACAGTTGAAAGAATATGAGAAGAACTACCCTACCCATGATCTAGAGTTGGCAGCGGTTGTTTACACACTGAAGATTTGGAGGCACTATCTATATGGGGGTAGGTGTGAGATATTTACTGACCATAAGAGTTTAAAGTATTTCTTCACACAAAAGGAATTGAATATGAGGCAGAGGAGATGACTGGAGTTAATAAAGGATTACGACTACACTATTAGCTACCACCCGGGGAAGGCTAATGTGGTTGCTGATGCTTTGAGTCGGAAATCAATGAAATCATCTGTATCTACAGTGGAGATTCAGCATCCGATTCAGATGGATCTGGAAAGGCTCGGTGTGGAGCTAGTAGAGGGCGATCACCAGACATTCATTGCTGACTTGGTTTTGCAGCCAACTCTATAGGAGAGGATTAAAGCAGCTCAGAGGAATAATGCAGAACTAATAGAGCTTATGGGAAAGGTACAGGATGGTCAGAAACCAGAGTTCAACATTTCAAATGATGGAGCCCTAAGGTTCCGTACTAGGTTATGTGTTCCTGCCGATCCTGAGATCAAGAAAGTCATTCTGGAGGAAGCCAATCGATCCCTATATACTGTACATCCAGGTAGCACTAAAATGTACAGGGATCTCCGAGAGTCCTTCTGGTGGAGCAACATGAAGAGGGAGATAGCTCAGTTTGTGGGTCAGTGTTTGACGTGCCAGCAAGTGAAGGCTGAACATCATAGACTGGCGAGATCGTTGCAACCACTCAACATTCCTGAGTGGAAGTGGGAGCATATAGCGATCGATTTCGTCTCAGGATTACCGCCAGCATTGCATGGACAGGACGCTATTTGGGTAGTGGTGGATCGATTGACGAAGATTGCCCACTTTTTGCCGATCAGAGTTAGCTACTCCATGGACAGATTGGTTGAGTTATACATCCAGGAGATAGTTAGGCTCCACGGCGTCCCAATGTCCATAGTTTCAGATAAAGACCCATAGTTCACATCTCATTTTTGGAAGAGTCTGCAAGAGGCCATGGGTTCTAAGTTATCGTTCAGCACAACTTTTCATCCTCAGACAGAGAGGACGATACAGATTTTGGAGGATATGCTGCGAGCATGTGTGCTGGATTTTGGAGGTCGTTGGATGTAGTATTTTCCACTAGTTGAGTTTGCATATAACAACAGCTACTAGGCCAGCATTGGGATGGCACCGTATGAGGCACTGTATGGCAGGAGGTGCCGATCCCCGTTGTACTGGGATGAGGTTGGAGAGAGACAGGTATTGAGGCCAGAGCTGATACAGCAGACTCAGGATAAAGTCAGACTCATCAGAGACAGGATCAGGACAGCGCAGAGCCGACAGAAGTGTTATGCTGATACTCGTCGTTGAGAATTGGAGTTTGACACAGGAGATCACGTGTTCCTGAAGGTGGCACTGCTGAAGGGTGTTATGAGATTCGGGAGGAAAGGTAAGCTGAACCTTAGGTATATTGGACCATTCGAGATTCTTGATAGAGTGGGTCCAGTTGCCTATCGTTTGGCATTACCACCAGTCCTATCTAGGATCCATGATGTATTCCAAGTTTCTATACTGAAGAAATACGTTCCAGACCCCTCCCATGTGATTAGATATGAAGCACTGGAATTGGGCGATACTTTAGTTTATGAGGAAGTGTCAGTGCAGATTCTTGACTAGAAGGAACAGGAGTTACGTACGAAGAAGATTCCACTGGTAAAAGTTCTGTGGCGCAACCATGCCATTGAGGAGGCTTCTTGGGAACTAGAGGATCAGATGTGCCAGAAATATCCGCACTTATTCAGTGGAGTTTAGAGCTGAGCCAGTCATGTCAACGGAATAGTATTGTAGTTTTTATTTGTATAGTGTAACGTAAAATAGATAGAGTTTTTAGTTTTGAAATGTGAATGGTTTTGGGAGAATTTTGAATAGTTGTAATCTCCTAGAGCCCTTGTTGTAACCACGATATTCCTCCGCCATAAGTGAGGGTAATCAATACAAATTGGAAGTTTTCACTCAGGAAGGGAAACAGGGGAATGACAAATTTCGAGAACGAAATTTTTATAAGGAGGGGAGAATGTAAAAACCCCCAAAAAGAGATATAAAATATTAGTGGATTGATTTCCAAAAAAAAATAATTAATTAATTAATTGGATTTAAAAGAAAAAAAAATTAATTAAAATTTATTTTTATTTTTATTAATAAAATATATTATTATTAATATTAATTAAATATATTATTATTATTATTATTATTATTATTATTATCCTCCTCCTGAAGCTTGCTAGAAGCTTCAGGAGATTCAATTTTAATTTGAATCTCTTCTTCTATCTTCTTCTTCTTCTTCTTCTTCTTCTTTATTCATTTATTTATTTATTCTTTACCTGCAACTCTCAGAACTCTCTCTCTCTCCTCAGGTTCTCTCTCCCTCTCTCCTCGATTTCGTGATGAATTTTCGCTCAATCGAAAATCCAAAGATACCATTGGACTCCATTCGCCGCTGCTGTCATTTCTACCGAAGCGGATCGGTGGTAGGAGCGGCGTAAGCGTATTCCCTGGGGTAAGCCATTTTCCCCTTTTTCTTTAATTTCTTGCAAAATATAAGCCCAATTGATGAACGGATACCACCACGAGAATCTAAGGATGATTCTCTACAAGTCTAGTAGGACGAAATTCTCGTAGGGGTGTCGGACCAAAACCCCAAATTTGGGGTGCGGTGATTATTAAGGGGCTTATTTTTAATTAGTTAGCATTAATTTAGAAATGCTAAAATATTAAGCATTTGGAACTGAAGTAGGACTTCTAAAATTTAGGGTCTGGGTGAGTGCCTCGGGTGTAATTTTGAGACCCGCAGGCAAAATTTGGAAAATTAAGTGGGGATGTTAAATAATAGTTTAAATATTAATTTGAGGTATATGGAGCCTAAGGAAGGCTAGATGAGTATTATTTTGGAGAAATAGATTAATTAATCTGGAGAAAAATGTAAATTGTAGGAGTTAAATTTCGGGCGCCAAGGGCGTGAAATTTTGGGTCCTAAGGAATTTCTCAATAGTCAGGTAAGGAAATAAACTAAAGTAGTAATTGTCCATACAAATTATTATTGATTATGAGTAAATTTATTTTCAGAAAAGCATATGTTATATTGTGTATTATGAATAAAATGTACAATTGAGAAAAATACTGCTATGATGATTAAAATGTATATGTATGTATGAGATGTAAGTAATTCACGATTGTAGAATATGAAGTATGACTTTTAACAGCATATGTGTGGCATAAATATTATTTTGTGTGAAATGTATTATGATGTGAAAGATTTTACGAACAAAGCATGATTTTAGGTATTACGAAAATATGAGTTATGTTGTGATGGTTTTGACGATTATGTGATAAATGATATATTTTTAGAATATATATACCTGAAACAATTTTGGCACGAGGCCATATATTTATGTTATCGGTACGAGGCCGTATTTATGTTTTTGGCGCGATGCCATATATTTATGTTATCGGCACGAGACCGTATTTATATTATTGGCGCGAGGCCATGTATTTATGTTATCGGCACGAGACCGTATTTATGTTCTCGGTACGAGGTCGTATTTATGTTATTGGCGCGAGACCATGTATGTATGTTTTCGGCACGAGGCTGTAATTACTATATTTTCGGCACGAGGCCATAATGATGTTATATATATGATCATGTAATATATGTTATCACCACCAGGATGTTAGTTTAGTTCAGTTCAGGGGCTCGGTACCGTAGCTATATGTGTAGATCAGATATCTACGTTAGATTAGTGCTAACCATCCCACGAGGGGATGGGAGATAGATAGTCGATGTGGCTTTCAGTAGAGTGCGGACGTCCACCTGGCAGTCCGGACCAGGGTGTGGCGGGCTCATCGTACTTACAGACATATTTGATTTGACAGTGGTCGGCCAGCCATTGTCGGGTCCCGCCTTCGGGCTGCACAACCCGTCATGGGGGGTAATATATGACATCAGCTAACTATTCATCTTGGATTTGTTTTCAGTACTACAGTTATAACAGATGATTTTATGTATGTTATGATTTATTAACAGATGTGAAAATATATGTTTACCCAGTACGATATGATGATGTTTATAGAATTATGAAATATACTATATACGTATAAATATTTATGTTGGCACACAGCTGTATTTAGTTTATTTTCCCATACTAAGAAGTGTCTCACCTCCAAAATTAATTAATTTTTCAGGAGTCCCTGAGAGATTGGCGGGTCAGGGCCGCCGTTGAGCTAGTGAGATTACCTTGTGAGAAGGGTAAGATTTTGTAATAGGGTCAGAGTTATTTTGTGTTTGACCCTAGAGATATTTTGATGTATGTGAGGATGTATAGAATGCTCTGGTATTATGTTTTATGATTGGATGTTTGAGATTTTATGTTTACTGCTGCTAGGTTTTCTGCTGTGTTTGACAGGTGTCCCCACTACCCACGGGTTCGGGTTGACCATTTTATTTATTATGTGATATTTTATGTTAAGAAATTGAGGGACGTTACATCAATGCTTTTTCATCCTCCTCGAACTTCACATAAACTCGTCCCAAATCACTAATAATCTAATTAAATGTGTTGATGTTCTGAGTCAAGTCCGAACCCTCCGCCATCTTAAGCCAACAAAGCTTTTTGTTTAAGATACAACTTGTTTGTAATCAACTTGAACATGTATCGGCGCTCCAGTTTCAGCTAAACCCTTGCCAGCGAGTCCTCATCAATTACGTGATATAACACACCATCAGCCAGACATAACTTGATCGTGAAAACCGCCTTTTACTTCAAGCTCCTTCCAACTCGCATCGTTCATGTTGTCTAACTTCTTTCCGTACAAAGCCTTCGCCATCCCTTACTGCACTAGTAGATTTTTCACCCTTCATTGCCAAAGCCCAAATAACCAGTTCCATTGAACTTGTTCACATTGAACTTAATTGAAGAGACCCTAACCATTTTTGAACCAATAGATCTGATACCACTTGTTGATGTTCGTTCACCGGATATGCGCAGCGGAAGCACACAATCACATACAAATCAATCAACAACCACCAATGCAATTACTCGATGATGAAATATACTCAAGAAGAAAACAAAAAATAATAAGAATAATAAAAAAACACAACTAGAATGCACAAGATTTACGTGATTCAGCAATAGCCTACGCCCATAGGAGCAGCACTTCGGTTTTCACTATGATCAATGTCTCACGTTACAATAGGGTTACATAATGATCTTTATATAACAATCTAATGCGTACAAAAGATATATAATTGATCTACAACACTTTTGTAACAATCTCCGGAAGAAATCCCTCTGATAAGCCCAATCTACAATCCCCCGATATGAATTTAAGTGATTTGCACCGACGAAAACTGTCAACAGTTGGGAGTAGAAAAAAAAACTTTGCAGTTACAACGTGAAACCATCGATGGTTAGGCCCCAAACCATTGGCAGTTTGCCCTCCATGGCTGCACCTTGCTTCTGTCTCTAGGTCCCTCACTTCACGTAGCTTTCTCTGGTGCGTGTGTTTTGTTCTAAGTAAAGCCACATCCCTAACAATAGTGATGGTCTTAGGGTTTTAGTGACGGAATAAATTAGTGACGAATTTAAAATTTGTCACTAATAAATATTTGTCATCATTGTTTTAGTGACGAATTTGAAACAGTCACTAAGCCGTCACAAATAAGTATTAGTGACGGTTTGGGGTTATTAATGATGGTTTCAAACCGTCACTAATAACCTTATTTTTTGTAGTGATAAAGAGATTTCACATTAAGACATTTAGATTGAAATTTATCCAAAATGACGTGTGAAAATTCCTTTGATATTAAGACGTCTTTCACTTGCCATTGGGGAAGGAGGCCACGGGGGAGGGAGGTGAATGGCCAAACTTATCATCATAGACGGTCAACTGTAAGGTTGTTAAGAGTGTTGATAGAATATCAAATGGATATTTTACACTTGTGAGACTTGAATTTTCATTTTAATTACTTCGGTGTCCCTACTTCCTCCATTTTCTACCAAATGGATACTTTTCCCATTTTGTATGCAAGCCTTTTTGCCATTTTGAAGCTCACATTTTTTTTTTTCAATCTCATCATTGCTAAAACAACCCCTAGGTCAAGGTGCTAATTAGGAAGTGAATTCCTATTGCACTTGGAACTTCGACTATGTGTCTGTTTGTTAGAATCAATAGTTTCAGGGAATGGTTTATAAATGAAGGTCTTTGACTAGGGATTTGGAGATTAGAGTTTGCTAGTGAATCAATGGTGTTGAAGGTGAAGGCATTTCGAAAAATTTTGCTTGCATTATATTTGCATGTAATTTGGTTTTGTTAGTAGATATTGTGGCTAGTGTTAATTGTTGTTTATTTTTGGTGTACATTGCTTACATAAGGTTATGTATTCCATATTTTAGAAATTTTAGGGGCTCAAATTGGTTTAGTGTTTGTTCATTGCTCGAGTTGATTTCTACCCTGCATGTCAATGTATGGCTTGCATTGGTTTATCTGGGATGAGTTTCAAGTATTGGATTGAGAAACTATATGTTGCTTATACCTTAAGGGTTTCATTAGAATTTTTTGATGGAAGGATTTAGGGGATGTAGAGGAGAAATTATTAAGTTAAGTTGTATAATGATCTGTCAAACTTTTCCAAAATCACCATAAGTCTAATAATTTAATTGAATGTGTAAAACGTGATGTGGTTAGGCAGCTAAACTTAATAATTATTTGTGTGATATGTCAGAGAACAATCCTATCTACGTTTACATCCTAATGAAAGGGCAATATACAATTGCATAGATAAGCTGATAGTAATCATGAGAAATCAAAATTATCATTGTATCATTCACTACGTAATGGAAAGTTATGGACTTGAAGTAGTTATGCATATGGTAAGGCAATCAGGAAATTTATTGTAAAGTTACTTTGTGAAGTGAATTGGCAATTTAAAAGTTGTAAATGAGTCCAGGGATCAATTCCTCCAAGGGGAGGATTTGGGGTTAGGGTTCGGGGGTGGAGGGTGGGTAAGATCTTATATGGTTGCTCCTGTGGAAGCACTTGTATACAGTCGTACTAGTGAAAAGAAGTTGTTTATTGAGTTGCCTTGAATTGAATCCTTTATTGTCACTGTATAATATCATTGGAGCATTTTACATATGGGCGAGACTGAATTTTATATAGTAAGCAATTTTTCTTGCCAATTATTTTGACTTTCCAAGTACTGTATTTCTTCCTTTTTCTTAATAATTTATGCATATATATGCATATATCACTTTTTTGCAGTGATTAATGTTTGCACCTCATTTTGGTGATGCCAATATTTCATAATTTGATTTCACGCTTTTGTTTTGTAGCATTCATATTAAAGCATATGATAGTTGTATGGAGAGAAACTAAAAACAAGAAAAAATACAGATAAGATGCTAAATTGTGGCTCCCCTGATTGTGACTAAGCACCATTAAACAATGTGTTTAACAACAACACATTATTAGTAACCTCGTGGGAATGACCCTAAACCCTAAAACCCTAAACCTTATACCTGAGCCCTAAGCTATAAACCCTTTAAAATAAACTTGCATTAATTATGAAATGTAAAAAAAAAAAAACTTATTGGTACATATCATTTCATTATTTCACATGCAATACGCATGCACAACTAGTCATATTTAAATGTTAAAGGCTAGTCAGTGTCATTTTTTGAGCATTATTATTCCAAAAGACGCATTTATCCAGAACCTCAAAGAAAGCAAGTTACATTCATAATAAATGCAGCTATGCCACTTATCTTAGAGTCCTATTATTAGAATCAGTTGAAAACTCACAAGCCTTGAAATTATCTGATTTGTCAACTTAGATTCTTAAATATACAATTGTGCAAGCAATAACAAGCCGTGATTGGAATTGGAAAAATTAATGCACATTCTCATAGAAAATGTTGAGATCAAAAGAGGGTATATAGATACATGTAGCACTTCAACAAAAATGCAGCAAATATGAACTATAAAGTTTGCAAAACAGGTAGTACAAAGAATCAGCAGGCAATTAATTGCCCCAGAATAAGAGAAATAACAGTGAAGAAAGCTTCATCCTCGTTAAGCTCTGTGTGTAAAAAAATCCAACTCTATGGGCAGCTTTTGCGAATTCTTAACTATTAAGAAACTCATACTGCAATAGAATACCTGAATTCCCAAGTCATTTGGGGTGGTTGCAGTTGAATCCCTTTCCAGATTTCAGCTTGAACAGAAAAATATATAGTACATTGATTACCAGCATGCAAAAAAAGAAAATCATTGAAAGCACATCCTGCCTTAACTGATTAAACACTGTGGATTCATCATGTTAACCACTATGGATACGTCAAGATACCACATTATACCCTGCCTGCCTGCAGACTGAAATGGAGGATAGAACCTAGGAAATGGGATGGAAATCGTTCCATAGTTTTGCCCAACTGACAGTGCTAACTCTAATTGAAAGATTCCTTCTTTTTTACCAACTTCACTCTGAGTATATCACCAGTAATCCTTGCAGGAGCAGGCACCATCCTTGATATGATGAAACCGGTTTGAATCCCTTACAATTATTTCTCTTCCCGTGACCATTGAAATGTATTTTATTGCAGTGTGACAATCTCCACACACGCGAAGATTCTTAAATACCCTAATGGGTTTTGATTTGGATGTGCTTATGAGGCCAAATGCTACTGCAATTTTCTCACTGTGTTGGAAAAGATACTGTTCCTTCCGTTCTTCCTCCACATCATGAAGTACAAAATCTGTATTGGGAACATAGCCCACTTCCTTTATTTTAAAAGCAAGTTGGTCCAGTTCCTCATAAATCTCCCTAGCTGATGGGTGTGAAGTATCTCCCACGTAGAATTTGTGCACCTTACTTTCTATCTCTATCCAGCTATATCCTGCTTCTTTAATCAATTTTCTCTCTTTCATATTTTTCCTGATTTTCACTACATCTTCCCATTTACCTGTTGAAGCGTACAAATTTGATAGTAAGATATATGCAGCTGGATCATGAGGGTCCTGCTCAAGAATCATGTTTGCAGCGTGTTTCCCCAGCTCTGAATTGCCATGAACTGCGCAGGCTCCAAGTAGTGTACGCCACACTAGAGCATCAGCCTTAAAAGGCATTGAGTTAATGAAGTCAACAGCTTCCGCAAGCAAGCCAGATCGGCCTAATAAATCAACCATACATGCATAATGTTCCATTCTTGGGACAATTCCATGTTCTTTTTGCATTGAATTGAAGTGATTCCATCCCTCGTAAATCATACCCACATGGCTACAAGCTGATAAAACAGCTATATAGGTGATCTCATTTGGCTTGACTCCTATTTCAATCATTTTGCGAAACATTTCCAATGCTCTTGTTGCATATCCATGTTTTGCAAAACCAGTGATGATTGAAGTCCAGGAGATTAAATTTTGATCACTCATTTCGTCAAAAACTTGAGAGGCAGCTAATAAGTTTCCACACTTGGAATACATAGAGATCAGGGCATTACATATGCATTGGTTTGATTCAAACCCTGCTTTTAGTAACCGAGCATGAATTTGCTCACCCTTACTAATAGCACCTATACTTGCAGCCCCACTCAATAAACTAGCAAATGTGAAGGCACTGACCCCAAATCCCCTATCCTCAATTTGGTGAAAGAGTTCAAAAGCTTCGTCAGAATTCATATTCTTTGTGTAACCATCAACAACTGCATTGTATGAAACCAAATTCTTCTCAAACAGAACATCAAAAGCCTTCCGGGCATCTTCCATCCTATCAGACCGAGCATACATGCTAATAATAGAATTTCCCACACAATTAACTGAAGAGAGGCCCAGTTTCACCGCAAGACTATGAACCTGTTCTCCCACATCCAGATCAGAAAGACTTCCACATGCCTTGAAAACACTGGCGAATGTGAAATGATTTGGTTGAACTGGACCCTTTATCATTTTACAAAAAAGATCAATGGCCTCCTTATCATGTTCTCCATTTTGCACATACCCTGTGATAATTGCAGTCCAAGACATGACGTTATGACCAGTCATCTGATCAAAAACTTTTTTCGATTCATCCACAGATCCATTCGATGCACACTTCGCATACATATCCACCAAACTACACCCCACACAACTATCCAAAGCCAACCCTGACCTTATCACCTGAGAATGCAGTTGCTGCCCAAGAGACAATAATCCCAGTTCAGCAGAAGCTGGAACAACACTGCTGAAAGTGAATCGATCGGGAACAAACCCATTCTGTACCATATTCAAATACAAGTCAATGGCATCTATCGGCTGACCCAACTGCGCATACCTAGTAATCATCAAAGTCCACGTAACAACATTCCTCTCAGGCATTTTGTCAAACACCGTATACGCAGAACCCAAATCAGAACCACCCTTCACAAACATGTCAATCAAAGCACACCCAACACACACATGAGACTCAAAGTACCCAGTTTTTATCACAAACCCAAGAATAAGTCTCCCAATTAGCAAATTCTCCACATTCGAACACGCCCGAATCACTGCCGAAAAGCAATACTCATTCGGATACCACCCAGATTCAACCATATCAAAGAACGCAACAATGGCTTGCGATTCCAAATTGTTATTAGCAAAGCAGGAGATCATAGCGCTCCACGAAACCAAGTTCCTACGCTCACCCATACTCTCGAATATCCCATTGGCAGCGACCCAATCCCCGCATTTTGAGTACAAGCTGATCAGCGTGTTGAGAGCAATCGAGTCGAATTGGAGACCGGACCGAGTCAATTGGGCGTGGACGAGCTTCCCAAGTTCAAAGCTTCCAGACCTGATGCAGGATTTGAGGAGGACGGAGAAGGTGGGGAGATCAGGAGTGAAGCCCTGATCAAGGACGGCGATTGCTTCGCGGAGACGGCCCGCGTCGGCCAAGTGGATCAGACGGTTGTTGAGAGCTTCGGAGTTGGGGTAGTGCTTCGGAGAATGCAGTGGGGATAACGACAGCGGCGGTGATTGTGAGAGTTTATGGCGAGAGGGCTTTGAGGGTGGGAGAGAAGGCTGGAGTTTGGCGGCGGAGGGAAGAAAGAATGACATCATTCTCTCCAACGGCTCTGCTTTTCCGGTTCGCAATTTGAATTTTTGTAACGATCATATTGCAGGCTATAAATGCGTTTGTGCAAGGGGATTGGCCAAATAATTTTGGGCAAAGGACAATCAGAAATAAAAATAAAAAATTAGAAAAAACTAGTAATCGATTTAGTTAACATTTATAAAATTAAAATAAATAAAAACATAATTAAAGAATACTTATTTCATCTTTAAATTAAATAAAACTATAAAAATACAATTAAAATAATAAAATTTAAAATATACATATTTAAAAATACTATAATAAAATAAAAAATATTATAATTAGTTCACTTAATTCTTATACTTTCAAAATTTACCTTATAGTAAAAATTTTATTGAACATGACTGTTGACCTTATAGGTCACACCCGGTTTTAATAATGACAAATACTTGTTGTATTTGATGGATGTTTGATGATATGTACAGTTGTACTGTTGGCAGATAAAAATGATGGCACAAGGAGTAAAAGTTGAAGGTCCTGAAGATCCTATTTATGTTATATTTAAAGTCTTTATTCTTTATGAGTTTGTAATAGTAAATAGGGTCTTGACTATAATAATTATATGCATCATCTGCATTGTATGATAGATAAGTTCAAAATGAAAAAGACTTAGAATGATCCTAGGACACTCACACATGCACATATATATATGGTTATAAGAAAAGTATGATTGCATAATTAAATTGAACTAAAATGCACTTACGTTGCATGTTCGGTCGACTGTACTGCTCAAGTACAATATCTCTCGGTCGACTGAACCGGGACCAGGTCAACTATTCGCCCACTGCTCGGTCGACCGTGACATGCTAGTTTTTCTCACTCGGTCGACTGAATTCCCTCAAAGTCAACTTTTTGACCTTACAATCAACCGAGCACAAAACGTAAGCCAACGCCCTAGTCGATCGAGTTCCCACATGTGAGAACTCAACACTTTGGTCGATCGAACTCTTAATTCAAAAGCTCCCAGTCAACCGAACCGCGCTAAAAAGGAAAATCGCCTTTGGAACCTAGTTGACCGGTCGCCCGAACTTCTAGTTCATTTCTTACCTGGTCGACCGTACATGCACAACTCGGTCAACCGAACCTTGCTTCGGTCGACCGGTGCTCCTGGGTTGCCCCATTATTTTTACAGTGGTTAAAATATTTAAACGGGGTTAATTGTATTAAAATGTATTAAAATATTTATAATAATTCCACATGTGTCTTTAACGGTTATATTTTTGGGGAAGTCTATATATACCCCCTCATTTGGAATAATTAGCATTGGATTAGCAATCTTAATTAAAAAAAATCCTTTGAAATTCGAAAATTTCTTATACTCATTTTTTAGCCTCCTACTCTCATTCTTACCAGATTTTATTGCTCAAATATCTTTGTAAGTGTGATTAAGTGTTCTTCTCATTAGGCTTAAATTCTCTATTGTTCTTATTGATTGAGATTATTTTATTAGAGAGCTAAACTTGAAGTTTACCTAGGAGGCTTTGTTAATAAGTCTTCCCTAGGAATACTTCATTGAACCTTTGAGTTTTGCATTGTCAATGCAATACTCAAGGAGTTTACTTTGGATTTTGATTGCTAAAATATTTTACAAATCATTCTTAAAATATCTCTTGCGCTTATATTTGATAAATATATATTTTGAGGTATCTGCTTGGTGTCAAAAGATCTTTATTGCTATACTCTTGATTAAGATCATCATTTTAATATAAAGATCAAATAACTATTTTTACAAAGCATTGTTGAATATCTCTTGTGGTTTACTTTGATAAAAACTTCCGTTGAGATATTTGGTGTATACTTGTGATCTTTGCTAGTGCGCTGTAATTGAGAACATTATTTTGACACAAAATCCTGTCACTTACACTCTCATGTACTGATTGTATTATTAACATTAATTTGAAAGTAGACACTAAGACTACACAAAAGCTCTTCATATTATATCATTTGGTAGTGTATGTGATAGATTATATTGGTACATATCAGCTTGTGTAAAAAGCATTTCCTTGTATGCACAAATTGTATTTCAAATCAGTTGTATTCCAGGCACGGGTCTGAAGAGGGAGACTAGCCCTATTAAATAGTCTCGGACTAGCTTAGACCCGGTTAGGAAACTTAGGTATACCATCCTGGTAAGGCGTATTGGTTGAGGTCAGCCCCTTGAATTGACCTAAGTGTAACTGGTGCTGCTCCACTCGTTGAGTGAGCCTTTAGTGGAATCCTTGGGCTTGCGAGTTAGAGGTGGGGACGTAGACACAGTTGGCCAAACCATGATAACATTTCGTGCATGTACTTTACATTTCCGCAATTTACATTTTTGCACGTGTATGCTATAGTTTGAATGAAGTGCATGATTTAATTTACGTTTCTTATATCTATCTGTGCATTTGGGATTGTATAGAAAGACCCTAGGTCGCCAATCATATTGACTTCTGATTTAACTTAGGAGAAAAGTTTAAAATTCCAATTCACTCCCCTATTGGGAATACACAAATTCTAACAATTGGTATCAGAGCCTCGTGGCATTAACTCAAACGTTTTTGCTAAAAGATCGAGATGACTCTCATTGGTGAATCCCCATTCGAAGAGGGACAATCACCTACCAACTGTCCATTGTTTTGTGGTGTCGATTACACCATCTAGAAAATTAGAAATAGTGTATTTATAAAATCTATGAGTATGAGGGTCTGGCAGGTGATTATCAAAGGAATTTGTATGCATGTAAACGAAAATGATATTACCTTGATGCATGCAAACTCATATGCCATGGAACTATTATATTGTGCTTTAGATTCTAACATCCTTCTTGAGATCATGGCATGTCATAATGCATAGGAAATCTGGAATGAACTTGAAAGAAAATATGAAAAATCCTAGAAAAATGAAACCACCACTCATGGAGTGGCAAATGATGGGGTTAGTGCATTAACAGAACATAAGGTATATGATTCTCACTCTAACTCGTTTGAGGATTCATGTGTTGAATTCTGTGTCGCTACATGTGCTGAATCATCTATTGAATATTGTGATAATCTTGTTGCCGATGCTCGTGACGATTCTTATGGAAAATTGAATTTAGGAATAGCTTCCCAAGAGGGGGGGGGGGAATGGGCTTTTAAAAGTTTCTTTTTAAAGTCCTTTTTAAGAATTCTTAACTTCTTTTAATTCTTTAACCAATTGTTTAACTTGTTTGTTTAGTTTATTAATCACACAACAACTTAATCTCTTTGTATAATCAACAACACAATTAATAAAACAACCAAGTAACCAATATAATCAATTTTTCAATCAACCACACAATCCAAACCAATCAAACACATTCAATCAAGATATACATTGAAATTCTCAGCTATTTCAACTTGTGTGCAGCCCTGTTGTAAATTCAATCACTTTTGATAATAATTTAGCTTTCTCAATCCACACAATATTCACACTCTTTCCAAACTTCAGAACTCAAATAAACTCTTGATGAATTTATCTTTGGGTATTTAACCAAGTAACGTACTCCCATAAGGTTTCCGCAAAGAATGGTTTAACCAGCGTACTCCCTTTCGGTTTCTGCAATCCCAAATCAAAATTAAACTTTGAATTTGTTTGATTTCCATGTTTACATAGTATATATGATTTCAAATTTAAAGCATCCACACAATTGTATATGTATTGAAAGTAAATAGTAAAGGAAAGAGAGAGTGAGACCAGGATTTTTACGAGGTTTGGCTTCAACACAGCCTGCGTCCTCGCCTTTGGCAAAACCACCAAAGGATTCACTAGACCTATTCCGTTAACGGGTGGAACAAACCTTTACACATTCCTTTGTTAAGGCTAGAGCCTGCCTGCTCCAAGCGATATCCCCTCACTCGGTCACCCCTTCAAATAGGCTAGAGCCCACCTCTCCAAACGATGTACTCTCGCCACTCCTTAACTAGGTTAGAGCCTGCCTCTCTAAGCAATACCCCTTTGCTTAGCCAACGATCCGAACACCTCGAATTGTCCAAGAACTACATAAAAATATGAAGAAAATACTGTGTACAAAGCACTCTCAAAATAGAGTAGATTAGTACAATTTCAATTCTAGGTACTTCAATAATTTAAATACCACTAAGAAATAGAATTGAAGTTCAAGAGCAGAATTCACCAAGGTTTCCTTTATGCTTTGAAAAATTCAGTATGACAACCTTTGGTAGATATTTCAGTAGCAATTCAGATATTCTCTTTCCAGCAAGAGTTTGAGCAATTCAGAACTTTGAAAGAGGTTGAGAGATATGATGCAAGTATGCTTGTGTGATTTCTTGTTGTATAATTCTTGGGTTCAAAGCGGTATTTATAGGCATTCTAGGATTAGTTTCCTTGTTCCCCAAGTCACTTTGAGTGTTTCCAAAGTTTTTACAATGTTCATATTTTGAAAAACCAATTTTTGAAATCTTCCCATTGGGGTTTAAAAAATAAGACTCATGGAGTCAGTCGGCTAGACAGGCGACTGGGTCATTCAAAAATCATAGGGTTAGTCGACTGGACAGGCGACTGGGTCCATTCTGTCTCCCAGAATTTAGTTCAAGAAATTGTCATTCGACTGGTAAAACACAGTTCATTTTGAGTCAGTTGGCTGGGTAAGTTTGCCTTGGTTAAGTCAGTCGACTGGATAGACAATTTTCTAGTTTTTCTTTTTGCATTTTTAGTTCTAGTTTTTGCTCTTATGATTTTAATTTTTCATAAAATATTCTAGGGATTTAAAAAATGACTTTTTTAAGTTCATATTTGTCCCTTAAAGAGTTGCAACAATATTTCAAAGGATATTTAAATATTAAAGCACTTACATAAAGACTTCTAAGCTTTTTGCCATTCTTGAACACTTCAAGTCTTCATGCTTTCGGTATTCAAGCTTTGAGATACTTTAAGATACTGAGTTTTTTATTGAATTTCTCTTTATCTTCAAGCTTTAGTCTTTTGATACTTGATTTATTTGAGAATCTTTCTCTTGATGTGGCTTTGATTTATAGCTTATTTCTCTTGTGTTGAGATATGTATTCCTGAAACAAAACCACTCAACAACACATGTTAAATTATCTACATTTGTTATCATCAAAACAAGATTGAAAAACCTAGTTAGGCCAACAAAAATATTGCAATATATTGTACGATGAATCATCCGGTATTCCTTGTGAAAATTCTGCTGTTATTGCATGCAATGATTCATGTGAAAATTGTTGTGTTCATTCTTTTGATGAATCATGTGTTGAATACTATGTTGTGTCACACACTAAACCATCTATTAAACATAATGATAATTCTGTTAATATTGCATGCTGTTAGACCAAGTGGTTAAGAGTCTTTCATTCCTACTATGTTTCGATGATAACAACCCATTAGCTGCTCTTTAGGCTACTAACGTTTGTCTCTAAGTCATTTTCATCCATATAGAACGGCACTTGAATCAACAAATAGTCAAAGCAACCTGTGCCATAACCAAAAGCACAAGCATCTCAACGTATTCATGGACAAACACACAAATGCACAAAGTCATCTGAAGCATGAGTGTGAGAATGAGAGAGAGACCATCTTGTAAATATCTCGTATATAGAGTAAAACTCAATACTAAGAGCAAGAAAGAGGCACGTCACACACACACAACAAAATACAAGCAACACACAACAAAATACAAGCAAAGTCATTTAAAAATGAGTAAAGAAACCCCTCAAACGGACAAAAACCTTCTTAGAACTTAAATAGTAAATTTTAAGTAGAAGGATCTCGTTGACGAACACAGGGCTTCGTCTATGAGTGCAACACAACCTTAGTCAATGAACACAGGGTTCTCGTCGACAAAAAAATACCGAGGGGCATTTGAATTCAAAGCCATAACTCATCGACAAACACAGGGCATCGTCGATGAAATGCATGAAGAACTCATCGACGAACACAGGGTTCTCGTCGACGAAAATATACCGAGAGGTGCCTGAATTCAGAACCAGCAACTCGTCGACGAACATAGGGCTTCATTGACGAATTGACTGAAGAGCTCATCGACGAAGTTCTGGCTTCGTCGACAAAAATCGGGCAGTAGCGAACATTAAATGTTGCAGAATGGCTAGTTTGACCCTTGTCTCATATTCATAAATGCTCAACGACTCTCTAGCCTTGCCCTCAGCCATTTGGTGTTTAAATAGGAGTAAATAAGCATTTATTCTTTACCTAGAAAATTTACATTGTAAAAGGATCATTCATTGGTTCTAGGGTTTGCTCATATACTCACTTGCCCTCTTCTTGCTATTTTTAGTCTTGGTTCTACTTTATTGACAAGAAGACATTGAGTAAGGATTGTATTGTTGTAATCAGCTCAAAAGGAATACTCAAGCTTACATTTATTTCTCGTCTACTTCTTGTAAAGAAAAGGCTCTTTGTGAGCTATTTTGGGGTGTCTCCAAGAGAGCACATTGTTGAAACTCTTTGTGAGCTGCTATGTATTGGCTTCTCCGCCCAAAGGAGGATTATAGTGGATTTTGGGAAACCTTGAGTTGGTCTCAAGGCGTGGACATAGGCGAGGTGCTGAACCACGTAAATATCCTTATGTTAATATTTTCTTCTCTTATATCTCATTTATATTATTATCGTGATTTCCTGCATATTTACACTGCAATTTTATGCACTTGCTCTTGGTAAGTTTTATGTGTTTGTAGAAAGTTAGCACATTCGTGAAGAAAGTCTATTCACCCCCCCTCTAGACATACAACCAGGCCAACACATGTGATCCCTAAGGTCTTTCTAAGGTCACCTAGAGTCGTTCTAAGGTCTTTCAGTTTTGTAGTTCTTACATGCATGATATGCATTAAATATTACAGACCTTTCCTACTTAAATATTACAGACCCGAATTAAATAATAATGAAATACAATAAAAATGATCTTCAGGGTCTTTAAGCTTTATTTCATGTGCTATTATTGTATCTGCTAATATAAACTTGTACATGAACTAGATAGTCATTAAATACATGAGTATTTGTCATAATCAAAATCGGGATATGACCCATAACAAATATTTACCCACGATATTTTTCGGGTTTTACTAACAAAACTATTAGTGACGATTTCAAATTCATCACTAATAGTACTCTATTAGTGATAGTTGCTAAAACCATCACTAATACTGTAATGACCCAAAAATTACATCATTTTTTTCATATATAAATTACTCTGATACTCCTGTAATACCAGCTATAACATCTCAGGCCCCAAATGGGCACTGAGGTATCCCTATACATAAATTGACACACCTATGCAGCGAAAAACATAAAGTCATACACCCATATTTACAATACCAGAATTCAATGTTTTCAAACCATACATACATATTTGCACATCACCCCAATATCATCTACTAAAAAATACAATCCACTGATTACACTTACCCTATAAAAAGGGTAGTACAAAAGATCTCTCTATCTGCGAGCCTGATTTGCTCACCTAGTTGGATCACCTGAAAAATGTTAAATCATTGGGATGAGACAACACTCAGTAAGAGGAAATATGCTATTACTAGTGTCTAGCAACTGAACTACAAAAATACTATACTAATATACATTCTGAAATTGTAACAATTGGTAAAACATCATACAATATAATTCACATCTATCATAGTTTAAAAATATATCTGTAATATCTGAGTTTTCTACTTATTCATACTTCTAGTATCATAATATATATTGTTAGCTTTGGTGTATTCCCAAGAGGGGGAGTGAATTGGAATTTTAAAACTTATTCCTAGGTTAAACTAGATGTTAGCAGAATATCACAACCTAGGGTCTTTCTATGCAATCCCAAATGTGCAGATAAATATAATATGTAGAAATTTAAATCATACGCATCATTACACTATAACATACATGTACGGTAAATATAAAGTGTGGAAATATAAACAAACACATGATATGTTATCGGGGTTCGGCCAATACTGCCTACGTCCACGCCTCTAGTTCGCAAACCCGAGGATTTCACTAATGCTCACTTAACTGGTAGAGTGACATCGATTACAACCACGCTTAGTGAGGTTGACCTCAATTTACACCTTAGCAAGATGGTGCACCTAGCTTTCCTAACCGAGTTTAAGCCAATCTAGGACTATTCAATAGGGCTAATCTCCCTTTTCAGGCCCACGCCTAGAATACAATTAATATAAAATTTTTGTACAAATAAACACTTCTTATACAAGTTGATATGTACTAATTCAGCACAATATAATCAATGCACCTCAATGATGTAAGAACTATAAGCTCGGTACTCTATGTGGGCAATCAACACTCAAGGTTATGTCTATAAACAATCAAGCACAAGAGTGTATCAATCAAGCTATTCTTTGAAAACTAGATAAACTAAATCTCAATGTCAGATTAGGGTTTCAAAGATGTTAGCAATAATATTCAAACAAACTCAAAAGTATTTTCTTCAATGTAGCAAGCACAAGAGTTGTTTGAAAACAAGCTTTCAAAATGTTTTTTGCACACAAAAATATAGGCTTAGGTAACTTGCAATGACAATGCAAGAACCACAACCCTCCAAGTCTTCCCACATAAGATTTGTCAAGTTAAATTAGTGGAAGAACTTGATGCTCTACTATCAATAAAATGAAACAATCAATATAATCTAATGAGAGTATTAGCAAGTATGAATGAAACACAAGCACACAAAGTATACTCACAACACTCGAAAGATCAAGAAGGATGATGTGTATAAGTGTTTTGGAGTATTATAGACTAAAAAAGGATTTTTAAATTTGAGAGAGTTTGGCCCTAATCAATTTTGCTAATCCTTGCTAATTATTGCAAATGAACATGCATATATAGGCAAGGAGGAGTTTTTGACTATTCGGGACTCAATGGGGATAATTAGAAAAGTTTAAGACGGGTTTAGAAAAATTAACCCAGTTTACCCCTTCAAATTTTTAATAAAAATTAATTTACCCCAGGAGATTCGGGTGCCCAAATAGACTCACTCAAAAATTCACTTTTAAAAGGTTCGGGTGCCCAAAATCAGAGTCGGTTGGCTGAACCAAAGTCAGTAGCATTCTGTTCGAGGTTAGGGTGCCCGAAGCTAAGTTCGGTTAACCAAATTGACCAATTCGGTCACCCAAACCCTTTTTGAACATGATCATTTTGGCACTTGGGTAGTTGAAAAGTGTTATGACACAGGTTCAGGTGCCCGAGGGAGATACGCTCAAAAGTGGTTCGGGTGCCCGAACACAAAGTCAACATGTTGACTTGTTTGATCACCTGAGGTGTTTTACACGCCATGGTTTCGGTTGCCCGACCTCTCTCATGATTTTCACTTAAGATCCAAATTTTGCCCACTTAATTTCCCCTGATATGGAGAGTGATATTAGGGACTTACTTAAGTGATTGTGCAAAACCTAGGGTCTTTTCTAAGGCCGTTTTGAGATAGTCCCAAAAATTTGGCGTCGGTCAATCAAAGGGTCCTCCCTAAGGTCTTTCTAAGGTCTAAAGCTTGTTGTTCCTACATGCATGATATGCATTAAATATTACAGACTTTTTTTCCTATTTGCTATTACAGACTCGAATTGAATGATAATATAAATTATAACATCAACTAATCTTCAGGGTCTTCAAGCTTCAAGCTTTCACGTGCCATCAAATATGAACTTGCCAATAAGAACCTGCACACAAACTTGAAAGTCATCAAATACAAAGAGTATTTGTCATTATCAAAACCGGAAATGACCTATAAGATCAACATATATACCCACTAAAATTTTGTAATTTTGTTTACGTATAAATAACTGTGTTCATACTATATCTGCTAATATTTTGTAAATCTGTATACATATACATAATTGAGATGTTTACCCTAGAAAATTGTACGTCATGATTTAACCCCTCATGACAGGGTTGTGCGGCCCATAGGTAGGACTTAATCTTAGTTGGTCTACTAGGTAAGTCAATTGTAACTCTACCAATCTTCAGTTTGGCCAAACTGCAACCTCTCCTAGGCACGGAACTAGTAACTATCTCGTCAAACCGGTCACCTCAACCCAGTCTTCGGGGGAGTCTACAATCCCTCCAGGCACGGTTGACAGAAACCATCCATACACTATCTAAGATGTGTGGTTGCACTCTAATCTATACTAGCAACGGTACCGTGCTCTGCTAACTGAACATAACTTGATTCATCAGGGTCTGATATTGTATATACTATTTATATAGATATCCTAGTGTTTTCATCATGATTCCAAAATAATCATAACACTATAAATTTGTTCTGAAAATACTATCATATCTTAACTGAAATAACTGTAATACTTAAGCTATAATTTCTGACTGAATAGACTGAATTATCTAAGTGTTATGGTTTTAAAATTCTGGAAATCATGGTATTCTATTAATACTATCAAATATGTCTCTCTGTATTAATACTGCAAGTCATACTTCTGTAAAATCTATTAAAGCATACTCCAGTACATATTTATTGTAAATCATAACATTCTAAAAAACTATTTACATACTATACCAATTTTTACTCATGCCACACAGTTACCAAATAATACACATGCTCTAAAATCTATATAATTTGTACCCTGTAAACAATTACTATAATTTACTAATTAAATTCTTCAATTTACTAGCATAGCATATTTCCTTTACCTAACTAGCTGGGAGGTTCGCCTCCAACTTTGTCCTCACACTCATGACGTACTATCCCCAAAATCCTGAAATAATATATATATACATATTTCCAATAAATCAACTATATTTCTCTGAACCTACATACTTGTAATTTTCTAAACTATAATTTACTTGGATTCTTGGAAATATTCACTAGGGTCCTCAACCCATGTCTGGAGGGTCTCAAAAACACCCTAGTCCTGAAATCATAACATCCTAATTTATTCCACATAACATCAGTATATTTCCATACAACACAAAATCTAAACTCAGGTAAGCCTAGTAATATTGAAAAAACCCCAATAATCTACTTATCCTGGTTTTGGGATGGTGTACAAGTTGGCCACACCAACAATCTATTCCAACAGACTTGTAAAGAATCTCCCTAGGGTCAATGTGGCGGCTTTTGATCGTCGAAATAGGGAGAAACAGGGCGAGAAATCTAGAGAGAAGGGGAGAGTGTGACGCCCTAATTTTTCATAATCTTTTATTAATTATAATTAATTATATATCCACACCAATCAACCACGTCATCAATCTTGATACCATACATATCACCTGACTCGCATTTGGCACCGATGTACCGGTCACATTATATTTCAAATACTTATTAGTAGAAGACAATATATACATAGGCCACAACGAATATACATACCGGAGTATAATCCATCCAAAAATATGTACATCAACAAACACCCCAAAATAACAAAACTCTAGGGGAAACATCCATCCCTAGATCAAACATTCACCCTATATATCAAGGTCCCCGCTCTACTCTATCTGAGAGCTCTATCACCAACTTGATCTCGGTTTCCTAAAATATTTAATACTTGGGTGAGACACATCTCAGTAAGACAGAATAAGTTATTGACAATGTGTGACAATATGAGTGCGATTACATCAATATATATTCAATCAAAACATTATATCACTTTATTTATCTCTTGGTAATCAATACACATCCTCATGGTCTCATCCTTCTTCTTTACGAATAACATTGGTGCTCCCCAAGGCGACACATTGGGCCTGATTAATCCTTTATCTAACAGCTTCTACAATTGAACTTTTAACTCTTTTAATTTAGTTGGAGCCATTTCGTAAGGCACTCTAGATACTGGTGTCGTCCCTAAAAGTAGATCAATTAAAAATTCTATCTCTTGATCTGGCGATAAACCAGGTAACTTATCTAGAAAATTTTCTAAAAATTCTCTAACCACTGGGATATCAACCTGTTTCAATTCTTCCTTTGGCATCTCCTTTATGTAGGCCACATATTGTAATGACCTGCTTAATAAACTGTATTTTTTTTTAAATACACAAATATTCTACATGCTCTGACACCATGTTGAGGGTAAACCCAACCATAAACCTAAGCAGTAAGAAGCAGAATCATATAAACATAACCATAACCATTATATACAATACAAAACCAATACCACTCAATACTAGAGTACTACGTGTTTCCCAAAATATACACACATCACTGATTTCTCAAAATACCCTCATCTAGCTAGGGCAAATACAAAAATCCTCCACTGTAGTCACTTTGTTGACAGAGCACTACAGACGTCCCTCTATTTACGAGCCAGATCTGCTCGCCTACCTGGATCACCTGAAAAATGTTTAACCACTGAGATGAGCCAACGCTCAGTAAGAAGAAATATGCTATTACTAGCGTGTGGCAAATTAGCTACTATATATCATGAAATCTATTTTCATATAACCATGAATAACTGAATGCAAAAGTATAGTATAAATAATAAAATACACCCCCTTTCCATGTTGCTAAACATAATAGTATTATAGGTTATCATTCAAAATACTTCTAGTGTACATAAGTAGGGTCCATATTTCTGTAAATCCGTATGTATGTAATTGTAACTGAAACTGTTCCCTGTGGCTATCTGTGTGTCATGACTTGCCCCCTCATGACAAGGTTGTGCAGCCCGTAGGTTGGATTTACCCTGACTGGTCAACCAGGAATAAATCACTGAACTCTGTCAATCGACCTGCGCACCTCAACCCATATCTGGATGGGGAGCCTAACCTCTTTAAGGGCCTAGGTGGTCGACCTTATCACGTATTATCTGAATAGGTAGTTGCACTGATAAAGTAATATAATATCTGTAGCAATGGTACCGTGGTCTGTAGCTGCAAGTCCAACAAGGTCTGATATCATATAATATATTTCTATACATATCTATCTAATTTACCATGATTCTGAAGTAATTGTAATAACCATGATGCTACATAACTGTACTGTAATTTATATGTCGTAATACTGAGAACTGTATAATCATAACACTGAACTGCATAATCATAATACTGAAATTCATGTAATCATCGTACTGAGATCCGTATAATCATGGTACTAAAATCCATAAAATCATGGTACTGAAATTCGCATAATGATAATACTGAAATTCGTAAAATCATGAAACTAAATTCATAAAACATATCTCCGTACCATATTCGTATTCACAAGCCACGCCATACTAAATACATAATTTTCATAATTAAATAAAATGTATAGTATTTTAAGAAATACCAAACATAGCATATTTCCCTTACCTGACTACTGGAAAGCCCCTAGAGAATTTAAGCCTAACACCCGCAGGACCTCCTACAAAACACCCTGAAACCAACATATGTCAGAACATAATATCAATATTTCTCTGCCTACATTATTTCTTATAACTATCACAAGGCCAAAAATAGGTTAAAAGGTCTTACCCTGAATTTGGGATGAAATCTAACTCTGTTTTCCCGACGATCTGTTCCGGCAGATTTGCAGAGAACTCCACTAGGAGCGTCGTGGTGACTTCGGATCATCGATCCAGCGACTGGCAGGGCCGAAAATGAAGAACGAAGGGAGAGAGTGACATAGAGAGAGAGAGAGAGAGAGAGAGAGAGAGAGAGAGAGAGGAGTGGTGAAAATGATAAAAATCTCGAGTTTCTACTATTTATAGGGCCAGGCTCATCGACAAGACACGTCACTTCATCGATGAATCCTTCAGTAAATTCGTCGACGAAGCCTTGTATTCGTCGACGAAATTTAGGAAATTTAGAGAAGCCTGAACCGTCTCTCGGTATTTTCTCCTCGACGAAGCCCTGTGTTCGTCGATGAAATTCTTTAAACCTTCGTCGATGAAACCCTGTGTTCGTTTATGGCCTCCTTCTGTTTTTGTATTTATTTTCTCTTCCTCTTATTATTTAAATGTTATTATTCTTCGGGTCACTACACATATCCCTGGCAACCACTCAAAAGCAACCTCCTCGCCTGGATGGCAGATAGCAATTGCAGTAGAGCACGCACACGTGACCCCACAAATCTATATTCCTACTCCCTGAGAGGTATGAACACCACTTCCCTTTGATGGCAATCGATGCTGGCATAGTAAGTAGCCAACCAACCAATTCCTAAAATTACTTCAAATTCATGTATCTCCAACACTACCAGATTAGCCAACAGATACCTCCCCTGAATTATCACAGGGTAGTTTTGAATTACTCTCTGACAAATGCCTACTGCCCCTGTCGGCGTAGCTACTGATAAACAAACTCCCAATTGTTAAGTTTCAAACCCACACAATTTCATAAATTTTTGGGCAATAAAAGAGTGGGTCGCCCTTGAATTAAACAATACAGTAGCGTTAAATGACAATATTAATACGGTACCTGTCACAACGTCTCTAACTACCTCCGCATCTCCAGGTGTCAATGCATAAACTCGTGTCGGAGCGACATTCCTCTGTTGTCCACCATGAGGTGCCTGGTGACCTCCTCTATACGATCTCGAAGCAGATGCTATCGCAGGAGGTGCTCAAAAGTCTCTCACTATATGCCCTGTCTGATAGCACTGATAATAGATTGTCTCTCTAAGCCGGCACTCTCCAAAATGTCTTCTGTAACATGTGGGGGCATCTGTCTGCCCTGTCTTGCTCGATATCTTCCTACTGGTATCCATCATCCTCTACTATCATATCTCCTCCAAGGCCCTCTACTGGACCCAACCTAAAATTCTAAAGGTACTGGTCTCTTTCCTTGACTCCGTTCTGTACCACCCCTCTACATGCCACTCTCGATCACTGTAGCTCTGTCAACAACCTCCACAAATGTCTGAGCCTGGAAACCAATAACTTGCTCAAACAGATTCTGCCTCAAGCCTTCCTTAAATTTCCTCACCTTTTTCTCCTTATCCATTGTCAGATGTGGGGCAAACCGGGACAACTTAATAAACAGGGCTGCGTACTGCGATACTGTCATCTGCCCCTGAGTAAGGTGCAAGAACTCTATTGCCTTCTCTCTTTGAACGGTAGCAGGGAAATACCGCTCAAAAAATAAATTCCTAAAATGGCTCCACGTCACCGGTACAGGGTCTGGTCTCTGCTCTTCAATCAACCTCGCTGATCTCCACCAGGGCTTTGCCTCTCCAGTCAATTTGAATGTCGCAAATAATACCTTTTGTTCATCTATGCATGGAAGCACTGCCAACATTTCCTCGATGTCTTGGACCCAGTTCTCAACTGCTAATGGGTCTGCCCCTCCAGAAAAATGAAGGAGTTCTCATCTACGTAAACTGCTCGATCGTGCAGCAACGCTCTTTAGAGCGTTGAGCCATCTCAGCCATTACTTTCCGCTGCGCAATACTACATCAAAATCTCTGCCCCCCATACTGGAAGGTCCTGCTCCATCACCCTCAGTATTCGTGTCACTACCCCAAGGGTCCATCCTGAAAATAAAACAACCAATCTCAGAAGTCTATCACCATATGATAATCAATATATACATCAATCTATAATTCATAAGTCATCTTTCTAAAATCATCTATCTCATCATCCTAAAATCCCATTTAAGATTCAATCCTATCACTTAGAAATAAGAACCAGTGATAGTGTCCATGATATTCCTAAAATCGTCACTCCAGGAATAACACAGAAACAACCATGGAACTCCTGTTTCCAGGTAGCAAAATAGAACCCTAAATTCTCAACCTCATCCTCTAAAAATCCCCTAATGATTTCTCATTCTATCCACTTCCTATTTCCTTAAAATCCATTCCTATACTCTAGTATTGTATTTCGATGTTTACTAAAGTCTGTAGAACCTAGCCAAACCTAGGCTCTAATACCAAACTATGACGCCTTGATTTTTCATAATTTATTTATTAATTATTTATCCACACCAATTGGCCACGTCATCAATTTTAATACCATACATATCACCAAACCCGCATTGGGCACCGATGTACCAGTCACATTATATTTCAAATACTTATCAGTGGAAGACAATATATACATACACCATAGTGAATATACATACCAGATTATAATCCATCCAAAAATACATAATCAACAAACACCCCAAAATAACAAAACTCTAGGGGAAACATCCATCCCTATATCAAACACTCACCCTATATATCAGGGTCCCAATTCCACTCTATCACTCTTATTTTGACTAGCTCAATTTTGAACTCCACTGAATAAATATGGGTATCTCTGGCGCATCTGTTCCTCTAGTTCTCAGGAAGCCTCCTCAACGGCATGATTTCGGCATAAAATTTTACTAGTGAAATCTTCTTCGTGCGTAGCTTCTGTTCATTCCAGTCAAGAATCTGCACTGACACTTTTTCATAAGTCAAGGTATCACCCAACTCCAATGCTTCATAACTAATTACATGGGAGGGTTTCAGGATGTATTTCCTCAACATCAAAATGTGAAATACATTTTGCATTCTAGATAAAGCACGTGGTAAAGCCAGCTTGTAGGCAATTGGATCCACTCGTTTAAGAATCTCAAATGGCCCAATATACCTAGGGCTCAACTTACCATTCCTCCCAAATCTCATAATTCTTTTTAATGGTGCCACCTTTAGGAATACATGATCCCCTGTGTCAAATTCTAACTTTCTCCGGCGAGTATTAGCATAACTCTTATGTTAGTTCTGCGTTGTTTTGATTCTGTCTCAAATGAGTCTGACTTTATTCTGAGTCTACTGAATCAGCTCTGGCCCCAATAGCTGTCTCTCTCCTGTCTCATCCCAATATAATGGGGATTGACACCTCCTACCATACAATGCCTCGTATGGTGCCATCTTGATGCTAGCCTGAAAGTTATTATTGTAAGAAAACTCAATCAGTGGCATATCTCGTACCCAGCAACCTCCAAAGTCCAGCCACCCTCTCTGTCTACCCATTTGACTGAGTATGAAACGCAGTGCTAAACGATAACTAAGAACCCATGGCTCCTTGCAAACTCCTCTAGGAATGAGACACACACACACACACACATATATATATATATATATATTCGGTCAAAACATTATTCATCTGATATGTGCGAATAACTATATAAATATAAAACATGACTGTTATAAAATTTATATCCCATTTCCCAGTTTCATTTATTTTTCTCATCTTTCTTTCATTTCAGTTTATTTCCATTATATCATTCTTTTCTCATTTATTCGGCCCATGAGTATCCTCAGTAACCTTTCCATATCGTGTCTGTAACTCATGGCCATTTGTAGTCTGCTATCTAGCCCATGGGTATCCTCTGTAGCCATAACATGTCGTGTCTGTAACCCATGGTTACCCTGATGACTTTTCTTCACACCATACTTCCCCCTATGGTCAAGGTTAGGCGGCCCGAAGGTTGGATCTAACCGTGGTTGGCCGACCCAATTAGATCAAATAAAACCATATACCTGTTTGTAGTAACGAATGACCAGCCACATACCCTGGTCCGGAATCCAGGGGCAATGCACAACTCTACTATGGCCCATTCGCATTGCCATGCCACACGCTCCACGAGTCCGTGTGGTTGCCCTTTTCAATCACTAGCATCAATACCGTGCTAGATATCATAACCCATTGCCAGGGTTTACAAATCCATCGATCGGGGTTTTTATTTCCATTATTTCACTTTTCTCGTATCAATGATTCCCATATCCATACATATATTCATTACAGTTGTTACGCTGCAATGTTTACATTTCATCATTCACAAATCAATCTCCATATTCCATTATTCATATTGTAGAATTTCACGTTGCAATATTTCCATATTTATATATCAAAATTCACATATCCAGTATTTTCATTCAATATTCATAAAACAATATTCCAAGTAGATTTCTCATTTTCTACTGTTCCATTCTCAGCATTTCAATTTCACAATTCATCTCATAATAATAATAATATATAAGCAAATATGAGAATATATCACATTTCATATATTTCATCATTTTCAGTATGCTCATATTAGTATTTCATTTTTTCCCATTTCATAGAAAATCATTTCCACATTTCATTTTATTTTCTCAGGGATATTCATCATCATATAATTTTCCTAGATTTCCCATTTCAAATCACATTTTACACAATACATTTCATAATTTTCATAAAATCTTATGCCACGCAATTTCTCATCTATTATTCATATCATCATAATAATAATTTTAGGGAAAATATCATAATTCATTTCACATATATTTCAACCAGTATTTCATAAAATACCTGCTATAACTTATTCTCCTTACCTATCTTACTGAGATGCCCACAAACAATTCAATCCTAAGCCCGTGGCATTCACAGCTCAAAAGCATGCATTTTCCATTTTCCATAACATTCAACAAATTCAAAAATAATTTTCATAAAACACTTCCTAGGCTCCCAATAATTCAAATTAACATTTAAACTAATATTTAACACCCTTACCTAATTTCTTGAACTATGTCTGCTGGGTCCCAAAATTACACCTGCGACGCTTACCTGAGGCCTGAATTTAATAACCCAAATTCAACCTCAGAATGCCCAATATTTAACATTTCCAAATCTACAATAATTAAATAATAATTAGCCCCTTAATAATCCTCTTAGTCTAATTTTGGGGTTATGCCTACGACAACCCTACAAGAAATTCACTTTACCAAACTTGTAAAGAATTATCCCTAGATTCTCGTGGTGGTATCCGGTTATCAATTGGGCTTAAGATTTATGAGAAATTGAGGTAAAAGTGAGAATTGAGCCTAGGAGATATGTTTACGCCGCTCCTATAACAAACCCGCTTTAGTAGAAATGTTGGTTGCGGAGAATGGAGTCTAGTGGTACTTCCTAATTTTTGATCGGGTGAATATTAGCCATGAAATTGATAAAAGTGGGAGAGAGAGAGAGATAGAGGTGAGCAAGAGAGATGACAGAGATTACGGGGGGCATTGTCTTCTAGATTATAGAATTGAAAATGAGATTTCAATTTGAAATCTCAAAGCCTCAGGAAGCTTCTTTTTTCTTTTCTTCTTTTTTCTTTTACTTTATCCATTACTTTATATATATATATATATATATATATATATATATATATATTAACTTATCCTTATACGTATTTAAATATATACATATACACATAACCCTCAAATTTTTTAATTTAATTAATTTCCTTAATAATTTTTTAAATTAATTAATTAATTAATAATTAATATTTTTTTAGGATCACTACACCTAAATATTTTTTGGGTCATTATAGAGAGAAACCGAGCAAGAGAGAGAAAAAAATAGAGAAAAATAAATTTCTCTCACTGAATCTCGATTTTTTGCTATTTATAAACCTTTGGTCATGTGGCCTCGTTGACGAGCCAAGTCATCTCGTTGACGAAGGCAAGAATGGAGTTCGTCGATGAACTCATACCCTCATCGATGAACTTCAGGCCTTGAAATCACCCTTCTCGGTTTCTTTTCGTTGACGAGACATGTGTCCTCGTCGACGTGCCGAAGTAGGCAATTCGTTGACGAACGTTCTGCGTTCATCGACGAGACCCTGCTACATCCTTTTGAAATTTTATTTTTCTCTACTTCCTTTTTATTTAATTTCTAAAATTATCCGAGTTACTACATTCTCCCCTCCTTATAAAATTTCATCCTCGAAATTTTCTATGTATATTGAACACCATCCAATAAGGAAAATGGGCTATTTATTTTATTAATTACTCTCACTTATGGTGGAGGAATATCGTAGTTACAAAAGCAGTTTTGGGAAATTACAAATATACTCATAAAAGAAAATTCTCCCAAAACCAAACACTACCTATCCTATAATCTAAAATACAACTATACATTCATCACTATGTACTGAATAAAATAAAATTATTGTTATCTGAATAACACTAACTATTACTATATTCCACTAAATAGATGTGGGTATTTCTGTCTGATCTCTTCCTCAAACTCCTACGAAGCTTCTTCTATGGCATGATTCTTCCACAAGACTTTGACTAATTGAATTTTCTTAGTATGCAATTCTTGTTCCTTTCTGTTTAAGATCTGCTCTAGTGCTTCCTTATATGCCAATGAATCTTTGAGCTCTACCTCTGCATAGATGATCACGTGGGAAGAGTCTGGGACATATTTTCTCAACATAAAAACATGTAATACGTCATGAATTCTAGATAGGGCTAGTGGTAGAGCTAGCCTGTAAACAATTGATCCAACTCTCTCAAGTATCTTAAATGGGCCAATGTACCTAGGGCTCAGCTTACCCTTCTTCCAAAATTTCATAACTCTCAGTGGAGCTACTTTCAAAAATACCCGATCTCCCATGTCAAACTCTAACTCCCAACGGCGAGTATCCGCATTACTTTTCTACCAACTCTGAGTAATACTAATTCTGTCTTTAATTAGTTAGACTTTATCGTATGCTTACTGCGCCAATTCTGGTCCTAGAACTCACCTATCACCCACTTCATCCCAGTACAGTGGAGAATGACACCTCCTACCATATAACGCCTCGTATGGTGCCATGTTGATGCTGACCTGATAGCTATTATTATATGCAAACTCAACCAGTGGCGGATACTGGGTCTAACTATCCTCAAAATCCAGCACACAAGCTCGCAGCATATCCTTAAGTATCTAGATCGTCCTCTCGGTCTACCCATCAGTCTGAGGATGAAAAGCTATGCTAAATTCTAACTATGAGCCCATGGCCTCCTTAAAACTCTTTCAAAATTGTGACGTAAATCGGGGGTCATGGTCTGAGGCTATGGATATCGACACTCTATGGGAGCAAATTATCTCCTAAATGTACAACTTTGCTAGTCTGTCCATTGTATAGTTGACTTTAATAGGGATAAAGTGAACGGTCTTCATCAATTAATCTATAACCACCCAAATAGTGTTTTGTCCCTATCGCGCTCCTGGTAGCCATGTCACAAAATCCATGGAGACGTGATCCCATTTCCACTCAGGGATGTAGAGTGGCTGCAACTGTCCTGTGGGTCTCTAGCGCTCAGCCTTTATTAGCTGGCACGTCAAGCACTGCTTTACGAATTCAGCAATCTCCTTCTTCATACCGCTCCACCAGAAGGATTCCTATAGATCCCGTTACATTTTAGTACTACTTGGATGCACGGTATATAAAGATCTGTGTGCCTCCTCTAAGATAATCCTTTTGATCTCAGCATCTGCAAGAACACGTCATCTGGTACAGAACCGTAGGGCGCCGTCATCTGATATGTTGAATTCCTCCTCCTGCCCATCTCGCACTTTCTCTATCAACTTTGCTAACTCTGGATCAGTTCTCTAGGAAGCTTTAATCCATTCTTGTAACGTAGGCTGTAACACTAGGTTGGCAATAAATGCCTGGTGATCACCCTCTATTAGCTCCACACCTAGCCTCTCCAAATCCATCTAAATAGGACGCTAAACCTTCACTACTGACACCACTGCTCCTACTGTTTTCCTGCTTAATGCATCAGCCACTACGTTTGCTTTCCTTGGATGGTAGCTAATAGTACAATCATAGTCCTTGATGAGCTCTAACCATCTTCTCTGTCGCATATTCAAATCTTTCTGGGTGAAGAAATACTTTAAGCTTTTATAATCAGTGAAAATCTCGCATTTCCCACCATAAAGATAATGCCTCCATATTTTCAGAGCATAAACCACTACTGCTAATTCTATATCATGTACAGGGTAGTTCTTTTCATATTCTTTAAGTTGTCTAGATGCGTAGGCAATGACTCTTCCATACTGCATTAACACACATCCGAATCCCTTTAAAGATGCATTATTGTATATCACAAATCCATCCTCCCCTGATAGAATAGTTAGTACCGGTGTTGAGACCAACTGTTGCTTTAACTCCTGGAAGCTCTGCTTATAATCATCGATCCAATCAAACTTTCATATTTTTCCTCGTGAGTTGTGTTAGTGGACCCGATAATTTGGAGAAATTATCTATGAAGCGTCGATAGTAGCCCGCCAAACCCAGAAAACTTCTGACCTCCTGTAGATTTCCTGGCCTCACCCAACTTACTACTGCCTCTATCTTACTCGGGTCAACTGATATACCCTCCTCGGAAATCACATGCCCGAGGAAAGTAACCTACCTTAACCAGAATTCACATTTCTTGAATTTTGTGTACATATTTCTTTCTCTCAATATTTGCAACACCAACCTCAGATGATGCTTGTGCTCCTCAAAACTCCACGAGTAGACCAGTATATCATCAATGAAAACCACAACAAACTAGTCCAGGTACTAATGGAACATCCGATTCATTAAATCCATATATACTACTGGTGCATTAGTCAACCCAAACAGCATCACCAAAAATTCGTAATGCCCATATCTAATTCAGAATGCTGTTTTCGAAATGTCCTATGCTCTAACTTTTACCTGATGATAACCCAACCACAGATCAATTTTAGAGTAGACCTGGGTCCCCTAGAATTGATCAAATAAGTTGTCAATTCTAGGAAGATGATATTTATTCTTGACCGTCAATTTGTTTATTTCCCTATAATTTATGTACATCCTCATGGTCTCATCTTTATTTTTCACGAATAGGATTAGGCCCCCCTACAGCGATACACTAGGCCTGATAAATCCTTTATCTAGCAACTCTTGCAACTGATCTTTAAATTCCTTCAATTTGACTGGAGCCATACGGTATGGTGCTTTAGATATTGGTTTCGACCTTGGTAATAGATCCACGATAAATTCAATCTCTTGGTTTGGGGATAAGCAAGGAAATTCTTCTGGAAATTCTTTGACTATAGCAATATCAGTCTATTTTAGTTCTTCTTTTGGAAATTCCTTTATATAGGCAACATACCACTGGCTACCACCCTATAGCAGTCTCCTCACCTGAATAGCTTACTCTAGCTGTGGCGAGGCATGCACACGTGAACCCACAAATCTATATTCTTGTTCACCTAGGGGTTTGAAAATCACTACTTTTTTATGGTAATATATGCTGGCGTGATTGGTTGCTAGCTAATCCATATCTAGTATTACATCAAACCCCTACATATCTAGTACCACGAGATTAGCTGGTAGTACTGTGACGCCGCGATTTTTGTACAATTTTTTTTAATAATAAATAAATAATTACGTTATAAATTCACAACATCCATAAATCGGCCACGTCAACAATCCTACTACCATTCATACAACCCAACCCACATTGGGTACTGGGTAAAAAGTATTTTATTATATTCAACCTAACAGCGGAAGACAATATACACATATCAGTCAGAATACAATACCCAGAGTATCAACATACATACAAATATTCACACTACCTTCCCATACTAAAAATTACTATTTAACTCTAGGGGAATTACATCTCCCCTAGTCCAAAACTCACCCTGTGTATCAAAGTCTCAGCTCCCTACTATCACGGAGCTTTATCACCGGACCGGTTTTTGTTCCCTGAAAAATTTAGATAAATTGGGTGAGACACATCTCAGTAAGAAGGAATAAATTATTTACAGTGTGTGGCCAAATGAGTACAATTATAATATACTTTACTTTTCAAATCACCATTTCATCTGAGAAAATACACTGATATTCACATACACATAATCATATACATATACAACACAAGCTTTTATAAGCTTTAAAATCATTTATCAAATTCAATGATTTCCAACACATATTTACCCGCGAAGTTCCTGAGAATAGGGAAGATTACCTGCCCATACAGGTAGCTTCCCTCTGCCCTAACATGTTATGCAGTCGGGTATGGCCACATCTGATACTCATCAGGGCACTCACCTTACTCAGTAAGCCCTCAGGCGAAGAGTTTCACTTCGCCTTAATTATTTATATTATTAACTCACACTATTCCATTTCTCAATTTCCATTCTTTCTTTCATTCCTCATTTTGGCCAATTTTATCATTCTTTCACTTTTCATTTACACTTTACTTTCCAGCTCATGAGTATCCTCGGTATCAAATACTAACATCGCGTTTGTAACTCATGGCCACCTTGAGGATCTTTCTATACACGCCATGCTTCCCCCCATGGTCAAGGTTGTACGACCCGAAGGTTGGATCTAACCGCGGTTGGCCGACCCGGTTAGATCAAATATCATATCACATATCACGTCTGTAGTACGACTGGCTGACCTAATACCCTGATCCGGACTTAGGGGGCCCAACAACCCTACACAATGGCACAGTCGACTGTCACGCCACACGCTCCAAGAGTCGGTGTGGTTGCACTAACACGACTCGCAATGGTACCATGCTGAATATCATAACCATCCAATAGGGTTTACCACCACATACCCGCAATCATTATGCAGTATTGGCATTTCATCAATTATATTCCAGTATATCACAATTCAATTCAATATAAATATTCTCATCATTTTCTGTGCACATTTCATCATCTCGTAATATCATATATCATATTTAATGTATTTTTCACATTTTCCCAAAATACTCATTTCTCATACAAATAATTTCCACTCACAAATAAATACCACATTTCATTATTTTTCAATATCAATAATTCACAAAATCCCATTTTCCACGCAAAACATTTCTACTCATATAATAATACCATATTACATTATTTTTCACTAATCACATCAGTAATTCTCATCTCAATATTTTCTTAGAAATTACTTATCGTTATATTTTACACTCTAAAATACCACAATTTAACATCACTCAAATGCCACACAGTTTATCTAATATTTATATCATAATAATTTTCAGATAAAATATCATATGCTCATTTTCATATATTAATTCAAATAATAATTCTAAAAACACTGCTATAATTTATTCCCCTTACCTGTCTTACTGAGAGTCTCGCTAGAATTCAAAATTTCACGCCTTTGGCACCCAAAACTTAACTCCTGCAATTTGCATTTTTTTCAAATTAATTAATCTATTTCTCCAAAATAATACCCATCTAGCCTTCCTTAGGCCCCATATACCTCAAATTAATATTTAAACTATTATTTAAAACCCCCACTTAATTTTCTAAATTTTGCCTGCGAGTCCCAAAATTATACCCGCGGCGCTCACCCGGGTTCTAAATTCAAGAAATCCAACTTTAGCCCCAAATGCTCAATATTTTGGCATTTGTAAATTAATGCTAATTAATTAAAAATAAGCTCTTTAATAACCCCCGCACCCCAAATTTGGGGTTTTGGCCCGACACTCCCACGAGAATTCCATCCCACTAGACTTGTAGAGAATCATCCCTAGATTCTCGTGGTGGTGTCCGTTAATCAATTGGGCTTATATTTTGTAAGAAATTAAAGAAAAAGGGAAAAATGACTTACCCCAGGGAATACACCTACGCCGCTCCTACCACCGATCCGCTTCGGTAGAAATGATGGCAGCGGCAAATGGAGTCCAGTGGTATCTTCGGATTTTCGATCGGGCAAAAATCCATCACGAAATCGAGGAGAGAGGAAGAGAGAATGTGAGGAGAGAGAAGGATAATTCAGAGGTTGCGCAGCGGAGAATAAAGAAAAGAAAAGAAAGAAGAAGAAGAAGAAGAGAATCAAATTAAAATTGAATCTCCTGAAGCTTCTAGCAAGCTTCAGGAGGAGGAGGATAATAATAATAATAATATATTTAGTTAATATTAATAATAATATATTTTATTAATAAAAATAAAAATAAATTTTAATTATTTTTTATTTATTATATATTTTTTTTCTTATTTTATTTTTTAAAAAATTCAATTAATTAATTAATTAATTTTTTTATTTTTTATTTTGGAATCAATCCACTAATCTTCTATAACCCTTTTTGGGGTTATTACATACTCCCCTCCTTATAAAAATTTTGTCCTCGAAATTTGCTATTCCCCTGTTTCCTTTCCTTAGTGAAAACACTTCAAATGTTTATTGATTACCTTCACTTATAGCGGAGGAATACCGTGGTTACAACGAGGGCTCTGGGAGATTACAACTATTCGAAATTCTCCCAAAACCATTCACGTTTCAAAACTAAAAACTCTATTTATCTTACATTACACTATACAAATAAAAACTACAACAATATTCCATTCAATTAACTGGCTTAACTCTAACTCCACTGAATAAGTGCGGATATCTCTGGCGCATCTGATCCTCTAGTTCCTAGGAAGCCTCCTCAATGGCGTGGTTGCGTCTCAGAACTTTTACCAGTGGAATCTTCTTTGTGCGTAGCTCCTGTTCCTTCCAGTCAAGTATCTGCACTAACACTTCCTCGTAAGCTAAAGTGTCACCCACCTCCAGTGCTTCATATCTGATCACATGAGAGGGGTCTGGGACGTATTTCCTCAGAGTATAAACATGAAATACGTCATGGATCCTAGATAAGATCGGCAGTAATGCCAAACGATAGGCAACTGGACCTACTCTCTCAAGAATCTCGAATGGTCCAATATACCTAGGGCTCAGCTTACCCTTCCTCTCGAACCTTATAACACCATTCAGTGGTGCCACCTTCAGGAATACGTGATCTCCTGTGTCAAACTCCAATTCTCGTCGACGAGTATCAACATAACTCTTCTGCCGGCTCTGCGCTATCCTGATCTTGTCTTTGATGAGTCTGACTTTATCCTGAGTCTGCTGTATCAACTTTGACTCCAATACCTGTCTCTCACCAAACTCATCCCAGTACAACGGGGATCGGCACCTCCTGCCATATAGTGCCTCATATGGTGCCATGCCAATGCTGGCCTGGTAGCTATTGTTATACGCAAACTCAACCAGTGGCAAATACTATATCCAACGACCTCCAAAGTCCAGCACACATGCTCGCAGCATATTCTCCAGAATCTGTATTGTCCTCTTTGTTTGTCCATCTGCCTGAGGATGAAAAGTCATGCTAAACGACAAATGAGAACCCATGACCCCTTGCATACTCTTCCAAAAACGAGATGTGAACCGTGGATCTCTATCTGAAACTATGGACACTAGGATGCCGTGGAGTCTAACTATCTCCTAGATGTATAACTCAGCCAATCTATCCAAGGAGTAGTTAACTCTGATCCGCAAAAAGTGGGCAGTCTTCGTCAATCGATCCACCACTACCCAAATAGCGTCCTTTCCATGCAATGCTGGCGGTAATCTTGAGACGAAATCCATCGCTATATGCTCCCACTTCCACTTAGGAATGTAAAGTGGCTGCAATGATCCTGCCGGCCTCTGATGCTCAGCCTTCACTTGCTGGCACGTCAAACACTGACCCACAAACTGAGCTATCTCCCTCTTCATATTGCTCCACCAGAAGGATTCTCGGAGATCCCTATACATTTTAGTGCTACCAGATGTACAATATATAGGGATCGATGTGCTTCCTCCAGAATGACTTTCTTGATCTCAAGATCGGCAGGAACACATAACTTGGTACGGAATCTCAAGGCTCCATCATCTGAAATGCTGAATTCTGGTTCCTGACCATCATGTACCTTTCCCATAAGCTCTACTAATTCTGCATCATTCCTCTGAGTTGTTTTAATCCTCTCCTGTAAAGTCGGCTGCAATACCAAGTCAGCAATGAATGCCTGGGGATCGCCCTCTACTAGCTCCACGCCGAACCTCTCTAGATCCATCTGAATCGGATGCTGAACCTCCACTACAGATATAGATGAATCTACTGATTTCCGACTCAAAGCATCAGCAACCACATTAGCCTTTCCCAGGTGGTAGCTGATACTGCAGTCGTAATCCTTTATTAGCTCCAACCATCTCCTCTGCCTCATATTCAATTCCTTCTGCATGAAGAAATACTTTAAACTCTTATGGTCAGTAAATATCTCACACCTACCCTCATATAGATAGTGCCTCCAAATCTTCAGCGCGTAAACAACCGCCGCCAACTCCAAATCATGGGTAGGGTAGTTCCTCTCATATTCTTTCAACTGTCGTGAGGCATAGGCTATCACTCTCCCTCGCTGCATCAACACGCATCCGAGCCCTTTATGGGACGCATCACTGTAAATTACAAACCCCTCTTCTCCTGAAGGAATCGCGAACACAGGCGCAGTGATGAGTCGCTGCTTCAATTCCTAGAAGCTCTGTTCACATTCATCAGACCACTCAAACTTTACTCTCTTCCTGGTCAATCGGGTAAGTGGGCTTGACAATCTAGAGAATCCCTCAACAAACCTACGGTAGTACCCAGCCAATCCCAGGAAACTCCTGATCTCATGCACATTCTTTGGTTGTATCCAGTCTACTACCGCCTCAATTTTACTTGGATCAACAAAAATACCACCCTTGGATATGACGTGTCCAAGGAAGGTAACCTGTTCCAACCAGAACTCACACTTCTTGAGCTTTGCATAAAACTTCTTTTCTCGCAATACCTGAAGCACTATACTCAGATGCTTCTCATGCTCCTCTGGGCTCTTTGAATACACCAGTATATCATCAATAAATACACCCACAAATTGATCCAAGTATTGGTGAACGACCCTGTTCATCAGATCCATAAACACCACAGGAGCATTCGTCAACCCAAACGGCATAATTAGAAATTCATAGTGACCATACCGTGTTCTGAATGCCGTCTTAGGAACATCTTCCGCCCTGACTTTCACCTAATGGTACCCAGAGAGTAAATCTATCTTCGAAAAGATCTGTGTCCCCTATAACTGGTCAAACAAATCATCAATACGCGGGAGTGGGTATTTATTCTTGATAGTTACTTTATTTATTTCTTGATAGTCGATGCACAACCTCATCGAGCCATCCTTCTTCCTCACAAATAAAATCGGTGCTCCCCAGGGTGACACACTGGGCCGAACAAACCCCTTATCTAACAGTTCCTGCAATTGCTCTTTCAATTCTTTTAACTCTGCCGGTGCCATTCTATACGGCGCCTTCGAAATCAGCACTGTCCCCGGAACCAGATCAATGATGAACTCTACCTCACGATCAGGAGGTAGTCCTGGCAAATCCTCGGGGAATACATCAGGAAAATCCCTCACCACCGGGATATCCTTCATCCTCAGCTCCCCTTTTGATACTGCCTTCACATAGGCTAAATATCCCTGACAACCTTCTGATAACAATACATGTGCCTGAATAGCAGATAGTAACTGAGGTGGGGTGCGCACATGTGATCCCACGAATCTATACTCCTGTCCCTCTAGAGGTCTAAATACTACCACTCTCTGATGGCAATCAATGCTGGCATAGTGGGCAACTAGCCAATCCATACCCAAGATTACCTCAAACCCATGCATGTCTAAAACCACCAGATTAGCCAACAAAGACCTCCCCTGAATATCCACTGGACAGTCCCTTACCTTTCTACATACCCCTATAGCCCCAGTCGGCGTAGCAACAGACAAACTAATTTCTAACTACTGAGGCTTAAATCCACACAATTTTACATAATCCCGAGCGATAAATGAATGCGTCGCCCCAGAATCAAACAAAACGGTAGCTTTAAATGACAGTATTGAAATAGTACCTATCACCACATCTCCTGCTGCCTCAGCATCTCCCGGAGTCAGTGCATAAACTCGCACCGGCGCAGCATTCCTTTACTGTCCGCCTCGAGGTGCATGGTAGCCTCCTCTGAATGGTCGAGGAGCAGCCGTTACCGCTGGTGGTGCCTGGCAGTTTCTCGCGATATGCCAAGGCTGGTGGCACTGATAGCAAACCACCTCTCTCACTCGGCACTCTCCTGGGTGCCTCCTCAAACATCTGGAACATGGAGGGAGCATCTGTTTGCCCTGTACTACTTGCTCTCCTCCTCCTTGTCGTCGTCCTCCTCTGGTATCAAATCTCCTCCATAGCCCTCGACTGGGCCTTGCTTGAAAATCAGAAGGTGCGGGCCTCTTCCTCTGGCTCTGGGCTGCTGCGCCTCTCTGTATGCTGCTCTCAATCACCACAGCTCTGTCTACTATCTCCGAGAAGGTCTGAGCTCGAAAACCTACCACCTGCTCATACAGGTTCTGCCTCAAGCCCTCCTCAAACTTCCTGGCCTTCCTCTCCTCATCTGGCACCATATATGAGGCGAAGCGGGACAGTTGAACAAACCTCGCTGCGTACTGCTACACCGTCATAGACCCCTGTGTCAGATACATAAATTCTGACGCCTTCGCACTCCTGACTGTAGCGGGAAAGTACTGCTCGAAGAAAATTCCTTAAATCGATTCCACGTCATCGCTATAGGGTCAGGCCTCTGCTCCTCCAATACTCTCACTGACCTCCACCAGTGCTTTGCCTCCCCGGTCAATTTAAAGGTAGCAAATAATACTTTCTGCTCGTCTGTACATGATAGGACTTCCAGTATGTCCTCTATGTCCTCAACCCAGTTCTCTGCTACCAATGGGTCCGCTCCTTCAACAAAAGATGGGGGTCGCGTACGTGTGAACTGCTCGATCGTGCAGCTCCGCTCCCCCGAGCTCCTGGCCATCTCAGCCATCACCTGCCGAGTGACGCTACATAACACTGCGTCAGGGTCTGTACCACCCATACTAGAAGGTCCTGCTCCATCACCTTCCGCATTCGTGTTACTGTTGTCCGGATCCATCCTGTAAAGGAAACAACTAATCTTAGCATACAATCACTATCACGCAACCCATACACTACAATAAACCCTAAATTATTCTTCTATCCACATCCTTAATCCCCATTTAAGATTCAGTCCTTCCACTCAGAAACAAGACCCAGCGGTAGTATCCATGCTTTTCCTGAAATCGTCACCCCAGGAAAAACACAGAAACAACCTCGGTACTCCTGCCTCTAGGCCGCAAGATAGAATCCTAAATTCTCACCTCACCCTCAAACAACCACTAACTCACATGTTAGTCTACTTATTACCTATTTTCCTCAAAATCCACTCCAATACTCTGGTATTGTATTCCATTGTCTACTAAAGTCTACAGAACCTAGCAACCTAGGCTCTGATACCAAACTGTGATGCCCCGATTTTTGTACAATTTTTTTTAATAATAAATAAATAATCACGTCATAAATCCACAACATCCATAAATCGGCCACATCAACAATCCTACTACCATTCATACAACCTGACCCGCATTGGGTACCGGATAAAAAGTATTTTATTATATTCAACCTCACAGCGGAAGACAATATACACATATCGGTCAGAATACAATACCCAGAGTATCAACATACATACAAATATTCACACTACCTTCCCATACTAAAAATTACTATTCAACTCTAGGGGAATTACATCTCCCCTAGTCCAAAACTCACCTTGTGTATCAGGGTCTCAGCTCCCTACTATCATGGAGCTCTATCACCCGGCTGGTCTCTGTTCCCTAAAAAATTTAGATAAATTGGGTGAGACACATCTCAGGAAGAAGGAATAAATTATTTACAGTGTGTGGCCAAATGAGTACAATTATAATACACTTTACTTTTCAAATCACCATTTCATATGAGAAAATACACTGATATTCACATACACATAATCATATACATATACAACACAAGCTTTTATAAGCTTTAAAATCATTTATCAAATTCAATGATTTCCAACACATATTTACCCGCGAAGTTCCTGAGAATAAGGAAGATTACCTGCCCATACAGGTAGCTTCCCTCTGCCCTAACATGTTATGCAGTTGGGTATGGCCACATCTAATACCCATCAGGGTACTCACCTTATTCAGTAAGCCCTCAGGCGAAGAGTTTCACTTCGCCTTAATTATTTATATTATTAACTCACACTGTTCCATTTCTCAATTTTATCATTCTTTTTTTCTCAATTTCCATTCTTTCTTTCATTCTTCATTTTGGCCAATTTTATCATTCTTTCACTTTTCATTTACACTTTACTTTCCGGCTCATGAGTATCCTCGGTATCAAATACCAACATCGCGTTTGTAACTCATGGCCACCTTGAAGATCTTTCTATACACGCCATGCTTCCCCCAATGGTCAAGGTTGTACGACCCGAAGGTTGGATCTAACCGCGGTTGGCTGACCCAGTTAGATCAAATATCATATCACATATTGCGTCTGTAGTACGACTGGTTGACCTAATACCCTGATCCGGACTTAGGGGGCCCAACAACCCTACACAATGGCACAGTCGACTGTCACGCCACACGCTCCAAGAGTCGGTGTGGTTGCACTAACACGACTCGCAACGGTACCATGCTGAATATCATAACCATCCAATAGGGTTTACCACCACATACCCGCAATCATTATGCGGTATTGGCATTTCATCAATTATATTCCAGTATATCACAATTCAATTCAATATAAATATTCTCATCATTTTCTGTGCACATTTCATCATCTCGTAATATCATATATCATATTTCATGTATTTTTCACATTTTCCCAAAATACTCATTTCTCATACAAATAATTTCCACTCACAAATAAATACCACATTTCATTATTTTCCAATATCAATAATTCACAAAATCCCATTTTCCACGCAAAACATTTCTACTCATATAATAATACCATATTACATTATTTTTCACTAATCACATCAGTAATTCTCATCTCAATATTTTCTTAGAAATTACTTATCGTTATATATTTTACACTCTAAAATACCACAATTTAACATCACTCAAATGCCACACAGTTTATCTGATATTTATATCATAATAATTTTCAGACAAAATATCATATGCTCATTTTCATATATTAATTCAAATAATAATTCTAAAAACACTGCTATAATTTATTCCCCTTACCTGATTTACTGAGAGTCTTGCTAGAATCCAAAATTTCACGTCCTTGGCACCCAAAACTTAACTCCTACAATTTGTATTTTTCCCAAATTAATTAATGTATTTCTCCAAAATAATACCCATCTAGCCTTCCTTAGGTCACATATACCTCAAATTAATATTTAAACTATTATTTAAAACCCCCACTTAGTTTTTTAAATTTTGCTTACAGGTCCCAAAATTACACCCGCGGTGCTCACCCGGGTCCTAAATTCCAGAAATCCAACTTTAGCCCCAAATGCTCAATATTTTAGCATTTCTAAATTAATGCTAATTAATTAAAAATAAGCCCCTTAATAATCCCCGCACCCCAAATTTTGGGTTTTGGCCCGACACTCCCATGAGAATTCCGTCCCACTAGACTTGTAGAGAATCATCCCTAAATTCTCGTGGTGGTGTCCGTTCGTCAATTGGGCTTATATTTTGCAAGAAATTAAAGAAAAATGGGAAATGGCTTACCCTAGGGAATACACCTACGCCGCTCCTACCACCGATCCGCTCCGGGAGAAATGATAGCAGCGGCGAATGGAGTCCAGTTGTATCTTCGGATTTTCGATCGGGCAAAAATCCGTCACTAAATCGAGGAGAGAGGACGAGAGAACGTGAGGAGAGAGAAGGATAATTCAGAGGATGCGCAGCGGAGAATAAAGAAAAGAAAAGAAAGAACAAGAAGACGAAGAAGAAGAAGAAGAGAATCAAATTAAAATTGAATCTCCTGAAGCTTCTAACAAGCTTCAGGAGGAGGATAATAATAATAATAATAATAATAATAATAATAATAATAATAATAATAATATATTTTATTAATATTAATAATAATATATTTTATTAATATTAATAATAATATATTTTATTAATAAAAATAAAAATAAATTTAATTATTATTTATTTATTTATTATATATATATTTTTCTTATTTTATTTTTTATATTCAATTAATTAATTAAATTTTTTTTTTTTATTTTGGAATCAATCCACTAATTTTCTATAACCCTTTTTGAGGTTATTACAAGTACTTTCTCCTGAATGCTCATTGGAAAGTTTTGAAATACCTTCCTACACCTCACCATAGATCCTGTCGGCGTGACTATAGATAACTCAACATCTAATAACTGTGCCTCTACCCTAGTTACTTTAACAGACCTCGTTGATACGAAGGAATGGGTGGCACCTGTGTCAATTAAAACAACCACTTTATATGCTAAAATAGTAAGTATACCTGTAACAATATCTCCAGCAGCCTTGGTGTCTCCCGGTGTCAAAGCATAAACCCTCGCTGGTGTTATGTTCCTCTACTAGCCTCCACGGGGCACCTAGTAACCACCCTGAAATGGTCTAGGAGCTGGTGCATAGTTCGATGGTCCCCGACATGATTGGACCATATGATCAGGTCTCCTACATCGGTAACAAACATTATCACCCAACTGGCACTCGCCTGGATGTCTCCGACCACACCTGGGATAGGTGGAATAAGTCTGCCTACCCTGATACCCAATGTGTTAGTCGTCTACCTCTGATCCTCACCAGCTCTGCCCCCTCTCCATGGACCTTGACTAGGCCTAGTCTAAAAACTGGGAGGTGTGGGCCTCTTCCTCTAGCTTGGTACTCCCACACCTGCCTGCTCACTCTCCTTTGCTACCATGACCCTATCTACTAACTCCGAGAAGTCTTGTATCTTAAGAATTTCCACCTGTTTCTAAATGTCCCGCCTCAATTTCCTCTCAAACATGCTGAACTTCTTAACTTTATCTGAGACAATATAAGGGCAGAAGTGCGACAACTTGATGAATTTTGTTGCGTACTGCTGGACTATCATCAATCCTTGGGGCAAGCTCAGAAATTCTTGTACTTTAGCCTCTCTGACTGAGGAAGGATAGTATCTATCAAAGAATATGTCCATGAATCGGGCCCAGGTCATCAACACTGGAATGGATCTCTGCTCCTCCAATAATCTAGTGGTTGTCCACCATCTTTCGGCCTCCCTTGTCAACTTATATGTGGCATAAAGAACCCTCTACTCATCGGTGCAGTGGAGCACCATCAAAATCTTCTCTATCTCTTGCATCCAATTCTCTGCAATTGTAGGATCAGCCACTTCTAAAAATGCTGGTGGGTTCATCTTCGTAAATTTTTTCTATTGTGCATCCCTGAGCTATAGATGAACCTCCTTGCTCCCTGGAGCTTTGGGAAATCTTAGCCAGGACCTGTTGAGCCACACTGCATAACACTGCATCCGAGTCCCTACCTCCTGCACCAGAAGGCCTTACTCCTTCGTCACCATTCGCGTGAGCGTTACTACCACGTGGGTTCATCCTGTAATATTACCAAATTATTCTAAGAATCCGAACCTTACAATGTTATACTAATTAAAATACCCCTTACCTTTTATCACTAATTTAAAGTCCGATCCTACCATATGGAAATAGAATTCGACGATAGTTTAAAGTCTGGTCCTACCGTATGGAAATAGAATTCGACGATAGTTTACTATGGTTTTCCTGAAATCTTCACCCCAGGAAAATCAAAGAAACTACCTCAAAATTCTTGCTTTCAAATTGTAGAACAGAACCCTAGATTCTCATCCCAGTTTTTCGAACATTAATTCACTGATACTCTGTTCTATCTTTCTCCAAACTCTATTCCTATATTCTGGTATTGTTTTCCACTGCACTTTATAGTCTACAGAATCTAGTAACCTAGGCCCTAATACCAAACTGTAACAACCCAAAAATTACACCATATTTTTTCCATATATAAATTACTTTGATACCCCTATAATACCTGTTATAACATCTCAGACCCCAGATGGGCACTAAGGTATCCTTGTACATAAATTGACACACCTATGCAGTGGAAAACGTAAAGTCATATACCCATATTTACAATACCAGAATTCAATTTTTCCAAATCATACATACATATTTACACATCACCCCAATATCATCTACTAAAAAATACAATCCCCTGATTACATTTACCCTATAAACAAGGCAGTACAAAAGATCTCTCTATCTGCGAACCTGATCTGTGAGCCTAGTTGGATCACCTGAAAAATGTTAAATCACTGGGATGAGACAACGCTCAGTAAGAGGAAATATGCTATTACTATTGTAAGATAACTGAGCTACAAAAATACTACACTGATATACATCTGAAACTGTAATAACTGGCAAAACATCATACAACATAATTCACATCTATCATAGTTTAAAAATATATCTGTAATAATTGAGTTTTCTACTTATTCATACTTCTAGTATCATAATATACATACCTGTTGAAATTATGTAATTCTGTTTACGTATAAATAATCGTGCTCATACTATATCTGCTGATATTCTGTAAATCTGTATACATATACATAACTGAGATGTTTACCCTGAAAAACTGTATGTCATGATTTAACTCCTCACGACAGGATTGTGTAGCTCATAGGTAGGACTTAATCCTGGTTGGCCTACCAGGTAAGTCAACTATAACTTTAGCAATCCTTAACTCGACCAAACTATGACTTCTCCTAGGCACAGAACTGGTAACTACCTCGTCAAACTGACCACCTCAACCTAGTCTTCTAGGGAGTCTGCAATCCCTCCAAGTACGGTTGACAAAAACCATCCACACACTATCTAAGATGTGTGGTTGCACTCTAATCTATACTAACAACGGTATCGTGCTATGCTAACTAAACATAACTTGATTCATCAGGGTCTGATACTGTATATACTATTTCTATAGATATCCTACTGTTTTCATCATGATTCCAAAATAATCATAACACTATAAATCTGTTCTAAAAATACTATAATATCTGAACTGAAATAACTGTAATACTTAAGCTGTAATTTTTGATTGAATAGACTGAATTATCTAAGTGTTATGGTTTTAAAATTTTGGAAATCATGGTATTCTGTTAATACTATCAAATATGTTTGTCTGTATATATATACTGCAAGTCATACTTCTGTAAAATCTATTAAAGCATACTCCAATACATATTTATTGTAAATCATAACATTCTGAAAACTATTTATGTTATGCACTATACTAATTTTTACTCATGCCACACAATTACCAAATAATACACATGCTCTAAAATCTATATAATTTATACTCTGTAAACAATTACTATAATTTCCTAATTAAATTCTTGAATTTACTAGCATAGCATATTTCCCTTACCTAACTGGCTGGGAGGCTCATCTCCAACTTTATCTTCACACTCATGGTGTACTATCCCTAAAATCCTGAAATAATACATATATACATATTTTCAATAAATTAACTATATTTCTCCGAATCTACATGCTCGTAATTTTTTTACCTATCATTTACTTGGGCTCCTAGAAATATTCATTGGGGTCCTCAACCCATGTCTACAGGGTCCCAAAAACACCCTAGTCCTGAAATCATAACATCCTAATTTATTCCACAGAACACCAATAAATTTTCATACAACACAAAATCTATACTCAGGTAAGTTTGGTAATACTGAAAATACCTAATAATCTACTTACCTTATTTTGGAATGGTTCCCAAGTTGGCCAAACCAACAATCTATTGTAATAGACTTGTAAATAATCTCCTCAAGATCAACGTGATGGCTTCTGATCGTTGAAATGAGGTGAGAAATCTAGAGAGAAGGGGAGAGAAATTGAGTATGAGAGAGACAAAAACAAAGAAAAATAAATTTCTCTTGTTGAATCCTGATTTTCTGCTATTTATAGACCTTTGGCCACATGGCCTCGTCGACGAGCCACGTGACCTCGTCGACGAGCCACCTGACCTCGTCGACGAGCCACGTCATCTCATTGACGAAGGCAAGAAAGGAGTTCGTCGACGAACTCGTACCCTCGTCGACGAATTTTAGGCCTTGAAATCACCCTTCTCGGTTTCTTTTCGTTGACAAGACATGTGTCCTCGTCGACGAGACCCTACTGCATCCTTTTGAAAATTTCTTTTTCTCTACTTCCTTTTTATTTACTTTCTATAATTATCCAAGTTACTACAAATACCCACTTTTAGTGACGAAATTTAATTCGTCACTAATAATTTTGTCATTAAAAACCAGTTTTTTTTTTTAGTGGGTCTAAGTTCATTTTTGGTTTGGTAGATCTATAGTAAATAGGATTGCATTGAAGTATTGTTCTCTGGTTTTTAGGTTTTGGAACTTGGTTTGCACTTTTGGAGCCGTTTAGTTCATGTTTTGGTTTTCGGGGAAAGGTAAGAGGATTTTGTTTATATTAGTTATTTTTGAAATCTGATAGGTAAAACTATGGTTTATGATGATATGTACGTTTTGGATACTTATTTGTGAAATTCTACCAGGTGGAATTACAGGATTTTTGGGTTTACGATTTTTGGGAAAATTGGGGTTTCGGGTATCATCTTAGTTTCTGTTGAAAATTTTCATATATGAATAAATTATAGTATAGAGATAACCGTACCTTTATTTATGTTAAACTGTATTCTCGAAGTAAATATGATGTGATTATTTATTTACCCAAATAAGTGTGACATTAGCTTGTGTATTTAAATGAGTTGAATTGTGAAATATTGAAATGAGATATAGGAACAGGAGTTCCAAAATGTTCTAAGTTTTGTGAAAATGTCGAGTTGGAATAATACCGTAGGCTAAGATATTGAGCCGAGTCGGAATAATACCGTAGGTTGAGATATTGATGTCAGGTTGGTATAATACCGTAGGCTGAGATATTGATGCAGAGTTAAAATAATACCTTAGGTTGAGATATTGAGCCGAGTCAGAATAATATTGTAAGCTGAGAGGTCCGACTTTTTCCGAGGGTGTGAAATACCACCTATTATTTCGGTTTATCACTGAAGGGTGTGAGACACCATATTTGCGCCGGTTCAACACTATGGAGGCTTATGCTATGCTAGGTTACTGGGGGCACTGTATCATGCAGCCGGCTTAGGTCGAAGAGTGTGATGACACTGGATAGATTGATTGATTTGTGTTATGAATATATTGGAACTGTGTTGTGAAAATATTGGAATTGTGAAATGCTATGTTTTACTGTTGAAATAACACTTATTTGTCCACACACTGATATAACTTGTTTCTCCCTTACTGAAAAGTGTCTCACCCCAATCATACAAATGTGTTTCAGGTTTTTTGAGTAGCCGAAACTAGCGTTCTAGCGAGTTGGGAACGTGGTTTTGGTTAGTCTTGTATAAGTACTTGTGTAAGTACTGAACTGTGGCTGGGGAGTCATTTTGGGTTATGTGGACACCTGGGGTTATGTTGTGGTTCATTCTAGTATTGTATAGACTCTGATATGATATGAATTGAATGTAATAGGTTGAATAATTCCACTGCATATATTGTGTATGTGATTGTGTATAGGGTATACGTGAACCCTATAGGGTCGGATCCTCATTTTGTATAGTATCATGACTGTTTGTATGATACAGAGACAGATTGTGTTACTAAATCACACCCTGGGGCCCATTTTCAGATTCGGGGTGTGACAATAATATTTTACATGAGATTTCGTCAATGGGTGGACGACTCTATCTCTCGAATTTGGTACCACACAGTGTTCAAAGTGACACGATGGTAGCTGGAGTCTCTGGGTTATAAAATATATATATTCTACGTGGGATTTGACTTTCGGCATGTTAAAAAGATTTTGGCTAATTAAAAACCTTGTAGTAAAACTTGATTCGGGTTAGGTGCAGAAAATGAAAAGAACAATAGATAAAAGAAAACAAAAACAAAATGGTTAATATATATGATTTAACTCAAAAATATCTTAGATAAGTATAAAGTAACACAGTATCTTGATTCAAATATTGTATTATCGCATGATCTCAAATGGGCTCAAAAGAAAATAAATTAAAGTGCCCTATAACCCAAATCACCCATTTAAATGTAAGCAGAATATTGTGCATGACACAATATTTATAGAGATTGCCAAAATTGTGACTTAACTGATAGTGTTTTTTTTTTTTTTTAAAGAAAAAGAATAAGACCAAAATAATTAATTAATTAATTTTTCTTTAAGGTTATGTTTGATTCATGGAATTCTTATTCTTTAGAATAGATTAGTTAAAATAAGTTATTTATAATTAGTTATACAAAAATGATGTTGTTAACATAAAATAAATAACAAAGTAAAACCTTTTTTGAATTCATAACAAGAATAGACAATGAATAACTATTCTCAAATGTCATCTTGTGAATATCTATTTTCTCTTATTACCTATTTAGTTTTATCTATATATATATATATATATATATATATAGATAAAACTAAATAGGTAATAAGAGAAATATATATATATATATATATATATATATATATATATATATATATAAAATGAATCTAGCTTAAGTAACTTGAAACATTTTCATCTCCTTTTATACTAGTGATTTTAACATGACCAACATTAATGTGCTCATACGGATATCACAAAAATTCAACATCATATAGCAGCATACATTCTAATAAAGAAAGAAAGTGCAGCCCTCTTATACCAATATATATATATATATATATATATATATATATATTATAGTACATTTTACATTGATTAATTTTTATACAATATGATTAATTTATAAAATATAATCTATAGTTCAAAAATGATTTGAGTTCTCAATGGAAAGCAACCAATTGTTCTCCTAATTATTTTCCTCATGGAATTCATTCTATTCTATTCTTACCTGAAACAAATTATTAAGCATTTGTGCATGTCTTAAATGCAAAACATGTAGGGAATTAACATGAAATTCCCAAATCCTGTGAGAAAATAAAATAGAGAAACACACAACCACGCCAAAGAAAAAAAAAAAACTACACGCACAAGACAATATTTATGTGGTTCGGCAATTTTGCCTACATCCATGGAGTTGTAGGAATTTCACTATAATTAGGAAGAAAATATAGAGAGTGCGGTAGTACAATATTTTTCTCTCTCGCACTCTCAAGAAGTGCGACGGCTGATTAGCCCTAATCACCATAACAACGATTTTATATCCTGCGCACAACAATGGGCTACAAAAAGGGCCAATAATTTTTTTTTTTCAGGGGCAACCCCCACAAGCCGCATCACTCATGAACTAAGCTTTAAGATATAAATCTCTCATTAAAAAGGGTCGAGTCATCATCCGAATCAAACGCAACTAGGCTCCACAAAATCTGACAAAACAGACTCCTCTTTTTTAGAGACTAAACATCTTTAGTTCATAAGATCATAAAATAGTTTCAATAATGGAATTAACATGGATCTTTAATTTACAAGGCCCAAAAAATTTCTTGAAAATTAAAGCCTTTGCTAAGAAGTTATTATCTATTCATTGTCACACAATAGCCCAATATCATAAAGTTTCATAATCATATTTCAATTAAGAAGGTGGTTTATGAAGTTCGATATCAGAATACAAAATTCACATGCCACATCCCCAATTTTTTCCTGGAAGAAGAATGTGTGATTTCAAGAAATCCATTATTAATGCGATCATACACAAGAGCATCATTAGATCCCTCCACGCAAAAGGCATACTATGTTGACATGAAGAATTCTTACAACAATAACATGAATTCTTACAACAATAGCAACTTAGTAATAAGTTATTGCCCCTTGAATTTGATTTTCGACTTGCACAACATCTTAGTTGCTATGTCAAAACCATTGCAAAAGCCTTTTTTGCATGTACAAAAACGAAGTTGCCTTTTCCCAATTCATCCTTGAATTTGCTAGTCATCTTCTCGATTTCAGAGTAGGAGTTCCTCATTGACTTGAGGATACTTTGACATTGTAATAACTCTTCAATGTTATACCTAGCCCATTGCACAGCTCTCCAAGGTATAGCTGTGAGCATGGACTGTCACCATAGAGACAAATTTAGACAAATCAAATACCCCGACAGTGGTTTAAAATTCAGTGCTGTTGCTTTTGAAGTTGTAGTTGACTAAGATAAAGTTTGGCACTTGCATAAGAAGAAGAAGGCATAAAGCTTACTCTTCCCTCATTTCACTCTGTAGTTCTACTTTGGTTACTTATTTGTCTATTTAATCTTTCTGGAAGCTCTAATTATTATTTATTTTCAAGAAAATTCATTACTGATAACAGTAGTTATTCATAAACTCTTCAAAAGAAAAAGTACGATAAAAGTCTTGTTAGACCTTCCCCTCCTTCGCATCCATTGCCTTTATCACCTACAGCTTCTGTTGTTCTCTGGCATAGAGGAAATAAACATATGCGCCTTCTTCCAAGTTAAAAATCAACAGATCAAATAGATCTCATCTGCTGAAACATGGCATAAGAACAGAATCAAAAGAAAAGAAACCCAGACACAGAAACAGAATACTAAACAGATGATAGTTACATTCAAAGCCAATATATGCCTTAACTATTTAAAATAGACATTTAGAGACATAAACATATTTCTAAAATCTATTAAAAGACATGCAGGTGTAAAGCATTCTATTGACAGATTATTAGAACATAGTTTAATGATGTTAAGGACTATATGCCCCAACCTTTTGTCATAAATATCTCAAATGTTAATTAGTACATGACAAGAAAACAATAATAGATCAGCTTAGTTCTCACACTGTTTCATGAATAATTGGTAGTTCTATGTCAAAAGTTCTTCTGTGCTTGGTTGCATTTGCAGCTGTTGGATTTGAAGAAGAAAAAGGATTTGGCGGCATGATAGGACCGCTGCCTTCTCCTTCTAGCATTTGAACAACTACTTTCATTGATGGTCTGTCCGCAGGATACCACTGAATGCACCAAAGTCCTACAATTGTTAGTTTCTTTGCTATGTTTGCATCTCCACCACTTTCAATCCCGCTTCCGATAGGTTCTCCGCATTCCATCCGATTATAAATCCAATCTGGAAAGTACCCTTGGCTGCTGCTATCTTCTGTAGTATTAATATTTCTCCTCTGGTCAACCATATCTAGCAACAACATTCCAAAACTGTAGACATCTGATTTGTGTGATACATTCCCAAAGTTCCTTGAGAACACTTCAGGAGCAATATAGCCCACGGTCCCTCTAGGACTATTAGTAGTCATAGATATGGCACTTTGCTCTTTGGAGCACAACTTAGCTAGACCAAAATCAGAGATCTTTGGGTTGAAGTTTTGATCCAGCAAGACGTTGTGGGGTTTGATATCGAAATGGAGGATTCGTTGGTCGCACCCTTGATGCAGATATTCAATTCCTTTGGCTATGCCAAGTGCAATGTCCTTGAGCTTTTTCCAACCAAGAGACTTCTTAAGGTCTTCTGAAAATATGAACTTCTCAAGTGACTCATTTGGTAGGAACTCATAAACAAGAGCTCTTCTAAATCCATCAGCACAGAAGCCTACAAGGCGAACCACATTGACATGGTGGATTCTACCCATTGTTCCCACTTCGTTAAGGAAGTCGTCACCATTTCCTTTGGCAACATTGAGGATCTTTACAGCAACAAGAATTTCATTGGAAAGCTTTCCTTTGAACACAGTTCCATAACCTCCTTTACCCAGCTTGTCCTTAAATTGCTGAGTTATCCTCTTAATGTCAGCGTAGGAGTATCGTGCAGGCTTAAGAGCTCTATAATCCTCCAAAAATTTTTCAATCTTAGCTCGATGCTCTCTTTCTGTTTTATCTATGCTATAGATGCAGTAGAGTACAACTGCAATCATAGCAATAAGAAGTGAACCTAGGACTATACCTGCATTCATAACACAATTCGTCAAGACCTGCTTCACCAATATATGTGTGCGCATGCATGTGTATGCAAGTTGTTTGGATGAAGTGTTGGGAATTTATAAACAGCCTCACCTGTGATCTTCAGGGTTCTAGTTGTACCTGTAAAATATAGTAGAAGGATTATTAAGCATTTTGTGCTAATGAATTCAATAAAATGATGACCTTATACTTTTCTGAAATTCTTCAGTCTATTATATATTGAAAACTATTTTAGGGCACACCCAAAAAAGAACATCTTGTGGGATTACATTTCATGATTGAATGTGTCAACTTAAAAGATATTGAGGTAGTGTTTGAAAGCATTTTTGAGTCTTGGATTTGGATTTGTGTAGATTTGAAAATTGAATGAAACTCAATACAATTTTACGTAATGCTTTGTCCAAATCTACAAATCGAAATCCAAAGCTCAAACTCCAAGGTCCCAAAGGCAGGTGAATGTGTCTTTGTGGCGGTTCAAGAGTTCAGAAAAATCAGTTCCCAAGCCCATTCGAAAGTATAATCAATTTCTTTGGTCAAATGGGTCAGTCTGAGAAGAACCACTCTGTTTTTCTTTCTCCTGCATATTGAGAAGACGGAATCTGCATATTTAAAGATAAAGGATTTTCATTTTTATTCTTCAAACCAATAAAGTTTGAACTCTATTTTAAGAATTTAGAATTCTTTGGCCTTTCAAGTTCAACTCATACAATAAGTGGAAAAGGACTTGAAATTGTTGAGCGTTCGCAATAATTCTCTGTGTTGCATTTCTTGTTCACGACTAGTTCTAATAAATTCATCATTTACCAGGAAGAAAACTCGGAAATGACGAAATGAACCAATTGCACAAGAAGGAAACCAGACGAGGGGAAAATTAAAGCCTATCGAATTAAAATGGAACAAGAAGTAGTACGCAGTACCTGATTTAGGCTTATCTCGAGGAGGTTCAGGAATTTGAGACCATGTAAGAGCAAGATAATATTTATGTGTGAATTCAAATTGAACCAGTGGGATGTGACTAGCAGTCTTATTGCAGTACGAGAGACGCTGCTCCGTGATGTCATAGTCGTCAGTATAGATGATATAAACATGTAGGTCAGATTTGTCATAGCAAAAATTGAGGTTTCTCAGAATCGTGGACGAATATGGGCATTTGAACAGAGTGTACAAGTTTTCTTTTTGGTTATCTGCGTAACGGAAGGGAGTGCCGGAGAAGTTGAAATTTATAAGCAGAGGGTGGAAGCAATCGTCGGAGCCATAGGACACAAAAATTACCCGAGGCCCATAATCGATTTCCTTTATCAACAACTTTGCTGAATATAGGGGCGATGCCACCGGCGCAGGCGCAGGCGTTGCCGCCGATAAGTCGAGAACGATGTCGTTTTGTTCGGTACAGGATAGGGTGAAGCCCCGGTGGCCGCAGCTCTCCGGCTGGCGGTTCTTCAGCCGGAAAGGAAACCGGATTTCTGGGCCGCCGTCCCCGCACTTAGTTGCCTTGCAAGGGTCATATTCATGGCTTCTGGTTATTACTGTGAAGAAGATGAAGAAAAACAGATACATCTCAAAATCGAAGCTCTTGTCCATCTTCAACGATCTTCACAACATATTAAAAGGCTTTTACGCGGAAGTCAGAGTCAGAGTCAGAAAAGATAACTTCCACTAACAGCCAAAATTCTATGGGCTCTGAAAAGATAATTGAAGTCAGAGAAAAATTACACTATACCCTTCTCGGAAATTTCGTTTCGTAGTACTCCAGTCTGGATTTTGGAGTTAGCTGATCGGAAAGTCTTTTTACTCGGAAATGGCAATTCTTCAGATCTATAACAATAACAATATATATAAAGGAAAGAAAAGAAAGGAGAAGGTTTTGTGAATGAATACAGATTTCACACTAAACAGACCCATCAAATATGATCAAGTGGGCCATCTTCTTCCTTCTTTTTCTGCTACACCAATCTGTGATTTGCAGAACCAATAGTACTAATAATGGCGATAGCTGCCGGCCTTCGTCCTGCGGGAACATCCCCAACATAAGTTACCCTTTTCGGTTGAAAGGCGATCCACCCAACTGCGGAAACCACAGCTACGAACTGAGCTGCGAGGTGAGGAACAATCGCACTGTTTTGGTTTTGCATTTGTATTCCGGAGAATTCTATGTGCAGGAAATCAATTACAGCAGCTACTCGATGCGGGTGGTGGATCCCGGAGTCCTTAACCCCCAAAACTGCTCCAACTCTTCGCCCCTCTATTCTCTGTCCAACTCTAACTTCTCCTATGACGACCCGTATTCTTTAACTAGAGAAGAAACTTCATTTCACGTCGGAGAAGTTTCGCGCAAGCATCCATACAAAGTTGTGACTTTCATGGAGTGTTCAGCTCCCCCGAGTTCCAGTCTCTACAAGAATATTAATGTTACTGCTAATGCGACTCGCTGCAGAAGCAAAGAGGGTTCTTCTAGTTTATCTTATGCCGTGTATGGAGGCTTAAGGGCGTCAGATGTGGATGAATCTTGCACCATAGGAGCCGAGGCTGTAGTTTTGGCTTACGGACGGAGCATCGATAGCAGCTCTTTCAGGGGCATCCGCGATGCGATGGCTTATGGGTTTGAGCTCTTCTGGTTTCACGTTCACTGCGACGAGTGTTTGGCAACAGGCGGAATTTATCAGTGCTACCTTAATGGCACCAATGTCGTCGCCTGCCGCGAATCTTCTTCTCCGCCTGGAGTTTACCAAAGTAAGTCTGGAACCGGATTTCTAATGTCTGGGGCTTTTGGGCCCCTGTTTGGTTTGGGGGAGGTGGGGGGTGGATTTCCAGAAATAGCTATTAGATTTTTCTTTATTTGGTGCTGTACATTGAAGAGAAGAACACAAGCTGAAGATATCTTCCATTTAGGTGTAGGAAATGCCTTTACTAAATGGAGAAAGTATGTACTGCCCAAATAAACAAAGTGAGTTTTGAAAAAATCACAGTTTTTTCATTGAAAATTATTTTCCGTGGTTTGAAGCCATGCTCACCAACTGCTTGACAATTACTCAAACCATGTTCAGCTAATTATGAATGTCTTTGTCCACCAATAATGTTGCTAATCAGCTCGTGCAACTCATGGTTGAATCATGGTTAACAAATAACTGTTTACTGTAAAACAATTCTTAGATTGATGAGGCTACCTAAGAAGCCCGAACAGGGTCTACCATTTAGGGAAATTATTGAAATCTCAACAGGGCATGTTCAGAGGCTAACACACTAATTAGTAAATAACTTTAAAAACATTTTTCTGAGGCATATACATTTTCTTAGACCATCAGATAACATATTTCATTTTTGTTCATCTATTCAATAGAAGTTAATTTTTGTTCATCTATTCAAAACAATGCTTCGTCCCCATCCTTTCCCTTTAATTAATAGTAGCTTCTTATACATTATCATACGCAGCTTTCCAGCCTTTCCCTTTAATTGACTGTAGCTTCCTGTCTATTATGATATGCTTTTGGCACAGATTACGCAGTATGAAATCTAAATGCTGCTTTTTCAGTTAATACGACCCACTTCATCTTAACTCTTCTATTTTTCATATTACTTCTGTTAACAACTGTAGTACTAGCAGCCCTACTTGTTAGTTGCGACAGGAATTGCATTACTTGGCATCTGTAATTAACCTAAATCTAGGCTATTTTGAAACTATTTTAAGGTCATGTTTTGTGACTCAATATGGGAAAAGGTTCAACATGTCCACTACTAACCAACAAGGGGGAGTTTATTTTGGTATTCTTTGAAGCCCATGCTTCTCCGCTTTGGCTTTTGTACGACATCTGTTATAGTTGGGTTTTCACTTTCTGCTTTCTTCATTGTTCAAAGAGAATTTGTAAGCCCACCAAAATGCGTGGAGGTTAACCACCTTGATTAGAATTGTAACTTGGGATCTCCCTCTTGTTTGAAACATAAAATGCATGTTCTTCAGCATCATCCAGTCACATCTCTCTTGGATTACTAGCTGTTAGAATTAAATCCCAAGAGGCCTCTTGAGTGAAGAAACAAATTAAATTCTCTATTGGGATTCCTCCTTTCTTTTTAGTGAGTCCTTGCTAACAAGCTTGATATACATCAATGAGCTCCATCTTGACACAAAAGATTAAGCCATTAGATGTTGGTCTGATCCATGATCCATGTATAAGCCACTATGCGCATCTACTCCTTTTGCCAGTGTAGGACAACTCACAAGTGGAAATTTCCATCAGTTCTCGCACTGCTTACCAAGGGAATTCCATGATTTCCATCCTGTCCAAACCACGAATGAATGATAGAACTTTTTGACAGTTAAAAAACTTTGAGCTTTTGCCTTTCATCAATTTGACTGCATCCTCCCTATTCTATTGATTCTACTGTTATACTAGATGTTTTTTCTGGTTGCCCATGTTTTTAGGTTCTTAGTCCTGAATCTGTCTTTTGAAAGTGATGTTCCAGGCCACTCCATTTTTTTCCTCAATTAGAACATTTGCTATTGTCGCTTCTTTGTTATTTTCTATGTTGTATAGACTTGGGAAAGGCTTTCATACTAGATATCCAATCAGAATTTTATCCTGTTTCCATTTCCCGCCACGAACCCTATAAATTTTGAAAACTGATAGTTTTATTTTGTTTCCGTTTCCCACAACCCTATGTTATATATACTTCGGAAAAGACTACCTTAATACTAAATTAATTCTCCATAACCTTTCTCCAGTTGTGCTTTTCCTCAGCTGCATACCTCCATATCAACCTCCTGTGAAGAATCTTGTTGAATTCTTGCAACTATCTTGGCCCCAGCCCACCTGTGCAAACTGGAGAGCAGATCTTGTCTCAACTTCCTTGATGGAATTTTCTCCCTTGATCATTGCTGTCCAAAGAAAGCCTCTCTGAACCTTTCCAGTCTTTTTACCACTGACCTTGGATTATAAAAAAGAGACATGAAAACAGGTGGGTAAGTTAGAAGTGCACCTCTCAGTTCTCATCAAAGTTATCTTCCATCCTCCGTTAAGCTTGCACCCACACGTGTTTGGCTGACAAAAGTTGACCTTTCTGACATCTACAAGTACTAATTTCAAACTAAAATACACTTCTCAAATATCTCAATTACTCCTTAGTATCCCTACAAAAAACCATGGGCATATCAAATTTATGAACACCCTTACCATGGGGTGGGGGCTTGCCCTTGTTAACATTCCAAGATAAGAGAATTTTTTTTTTTGGGTCAAAATGCTTGGTTCTTTTTGTTGGAAAGGAACTAGAGAAAGCCCCGCGCATAATATTCTGTTCTTGCACAAATATATTGTGCGGTATCCCCCACTATAGAAAAATTAAGGATGATGATTAAGAAGTGGAATCTGTCTATTTCCTGTCATGCTTCATTTTATTCTTTTTATGTACTATTCCTTCGTAGCTTTGAAATTTTGATCTAGTAAATTAACATGGTTATGGCTTGGACAATGCAGGTCTTCAATTTTATTTCCAGACACGTAAGGATCCCACCTCTATCTCTCTGTGTGCTTTCCAAACTTGATGATCCACCTCTTAACTTTTACTCTATGTTTATTTGTTGGACAGACTTTCCAGCAATCTTACAGTGGATTGCCGGTAAGATGCTTAGCTTTTCCATATTGGGTTTATGAGCTGATCATGAAATTTATCTCTAACACGAACATACACAAAAAAAAAAAAGTTCTATTATGTTACTATTATTGTTGTTGTGGTTATGTCATAGATAATAAGGTTAAGGTAGCATAGAAACTAAGTTCATCTGGTTATGGAGAATTGGAGAGAAGAAAAAAGAATTCAAGAGGATTGAAGCACTATCTTTGGGCAATTTTGAGAAGTGGCTGCACATGGGAATATTATTTTAAATAATTGTTGACTTCTCTTTTCTTTTCCTGAGCTTCTCTCCACTCTTTCACCCATTGAATGAAGCAGAGTTCAGAGAAATTAACAACTCTCTTGTTTTCTCCTCGAAGTTTCTTTTCTCTTCTCTCCACTTCTGAACTAAATGAAGTGTAAGGAAATTAAGAGTAGCTGTGCCACAAACTAATACTGAAATTCTATTATAGATTGCATTCTTGATTTATCTTGGTTGGTTGGTTTCCTTCCTTAAATATAGTCATTCAATTAACATTCCACTACTTTTAGCAATTTGAGGAATAAAATATTATTCTTTCTTTTGCCAATTTTCTTTTCAATTTCTTAAAGATCCACTAACTTAATTTTAGAATTATATTTCTATATTTACTAGTTTCAATTTCTTATTTTATCCTAATATCAAGCTATTAATTTCTAAATCTAAATCCTTTCATATTTAACATTCAAATTTGATTCAAAGCCAATTGACCAGTTAATGGCTTATGCCAATTAATAGAGGGCTTTCACTGGATGGAAATTATATGAAAATTGAATTTAACAAAATTTATTACACTGTATGGAAACAAACAATTAATCATAATAATTATATAGAAAATAAGAAAATATTTTTTCTAAAAACTAATGCAACTGTGTTAAACATTTTGATCAGCCCAACAATCATTTATAGGACAACCTTTACTTTTTCAATGTTTTTGGTACATAAGAATGGAATAAGGTAGGAATTGAATCAAATTTATCTCTTGATTTATTTAATTTTCTTCAATCAAATTCTTATTCAATTTCATTAGTTTTAATATGTTTTGAGTCTCTTCT